>NW_016818327.1:1779216-1859533 GCF_001698545.2 Rhinopithecus bieti
TAAAAAATAAAAAATAAAAAAAATAAAAAATAAATTGTTTATTTCAGAGTTTTCAATTTAATATTTTTGGACTGCAGTTGACTACGGGTAACTGGAACCAGAAAAGTGAAACCACGGATGAGGGAGGAATACTGTACTCAATAAAGGCTAGCTTAAAACTATTGATTTAAAAATGTATTTTTTTAAATTATTAATATCACAAGACTTTTAACATGTACTGTTTGTAAAGAGGCAGGAGATAAAAAGTAGAACATAAGTGTGTGTGTGTATTGTGTGTGTGTCTGTGTGTGCATGTGTGATGCTTAAAAAGACTCCTGGAAATATGCACAACATTGTTAACCATGTTATCTCTGGAATTTGGAGTAATTTTCACTTTTATTTTTGCATTTGCCAGTATTTGATTGAATATTCCACCATAAACATGTAACATCTTTATAAACAGGAAGACTATACATTAAGGTAAGGAACATCATTCTCCAAAACACAAATTGTCCTTTCACACACTGTGTATCTCTCAAAGCACTATAAAATGCCAATAAAATGTTATACAGATATGAAAATGTATACAAAATTAACATGGACATTGATCATTTTAAAATTCAAAATGTCTCTGATATAAGACAGAGTGTCTTAAAAATACGCAGCATGACAAGACAAGATAATAGGATTTCTTTCAGTAAGACAAGAAACGAAAATCAGTTTTATCATGTGGTAATCATATTGTGTACAATTACAAAGTAGAGATTTCAGGTACCACACAAAATAAATTGTTGCTGATTAACCTTAGTATGCTAGCTTTCCTGAAGGTGGACAAATAATGAACAGAAATATTTGAGCAAACAAACCAATGAAAATGTAAACCCTCATTATTCCCTATACATTTGCTATCTGGATGAGTTTTCGGATAACTGTGGAACGTGCCTGCCATTCCGGCATTCCCAGCATTTCTACTATGACACAAATAACAGTTTTCCAGAAGAAAGTTTATCAGTTTTATACTACATCAGTGAACTTGGAATTTCACTCTATACTTCCATAGAACAACAGGTAAAGTTCTCAATCTTAAAACAGCCTCACTTATTAAGATAAGAAATTTGATGTTGATGAACTTTGGTGACATGGGAAACTTCTTGTGCAGCTGATGAGAAATGACTTAACCTTTTCAGATAGAATAGATAGAATTTTGATAACATAAATGAAGAGCTTTAGAAATGATTCTGTCTTTATTCCAATAACTTTAATTTCAGAAATCTATGCTACAAATAATTAGGAATGTGGATGAAGATTTATGTATAATAATGTTATCAGTGCATTATTTACAATAGCAAAACAGTGGGAAATATAATTATCTAATGATGTTGGAAAAATTAGGTAAACTAAGTTAAGGAAGTATTAAATAAATTTATGTAACATAACTTTATGCAGCCATTGAAATAATGTTTACAAAGTTTTTATGGCATGTGTTTCTGATAATAATAAAGTTAAAAAGCTTTATTATTATAGCTATTAAACTGATAGCTAAAAAAGCAAGCTAGAAAACTGCACAAAATATATACAAGCTTATAAAGAAACATCCAAAATTAATTGTCATTGTTAGTGGGTTACAGGTAATCCCTCTCATTCATTAGTGTACTTCTTCTTGCTCTTTCCAAATGGAATGGACCTTAATGATCATTTAATCCAAAAATATCCATTTTATGCAAATGAAAGCCATCTGGAGAAATTAAGCGATTTAGACATGGCTTCACATAGACAATGCAACCTAGGCCAATGTTCTTTTCCACACTATCATCTTGCTGCTCTTTGGGGGCCTATAATTATCATGTGCAATAAATCATGTGTTCATATTTGTGCCTTGATCCTACTCTTCCAGAAAGTTCAGTGTGTCCAAAGACAGTCTAAATTCAGTTGTGGTATCATTTTTAAATGAGATCATTGGCTTTGACTGTAAAGAAGCTAACATGTACAAATGTTTTGCAAGTCAATAATTAATGAGTTCAGCGTCTATGCAAATTCAGTAGTGCAGCTTCTCACCAACGTGAAAGGTTGATTCAAGGTCCTGGCAAGGTAAATGAGGAATTGTTTGGCTACTAACTACTTAAATAGGAGATATGCAGAAATTCTTTATGCTTTTGCAAGAAAAGCTGAAAAACCATAATAAAAAAGTAACTAGCACGGTCATTCTCAACATGTGGTCCCAGGACCAGCACATTACCATTACCTGGAAACTTGTTAGAAATCCAAATTTTTAACCTGCCTCTCCATTCTTACTGAATCAGATCTACTGTGAGTAGGGCCCAGCAATCTGCAGTCTGCAACTTAACAAGCCTTCCAGAGAACACTGATGCATGCCAAATTTGAAAATCACCATCCCAGCAAATCAGTAGGTACCATGGTACAGCTTTGCCAAAACTATGTTTTCAATTATATAATTATAAAATATAGAGCTAGTCAGGTATCCTAAAGTCGCCTCTGCTCTCCTCATCCCTTAATCACTTGTTTAGTGACTCTGATAAGGAGGTGGAATGTTAAACAAGATTTTTTAAATTCCAAGAGTTCCCCACTCTAAATGGAACATTTTGTTATATAAATGGTGAGATTCGCTGTGACTTTCCTACTTTTCCTTCGAGAAAGAGCTGAAACTCATTATTATTATTATTAAACGTTACAATCAACTTGTTGGTAGAATTCTTTCTTTGGAAACAGAGATGTCACTGGCTTGATGAAATCTGAAAGAAGGTTACAAAGAGCCTTCACGAAGGGTAGGGGGATGTGAGTTCTGTTCCTCGGCTGAGCTCAGACACAGCCCTGAGCACGTTTCATTTTGCTCTATCATAGAGCTGTTTCTTATCATGATCACTAATTTTTTTTCCAAAAGTCCAAAGAAGAAAATGGCACTTGAATATTTGAAGGAGAGATTCAGCCATTTTATTAGTTATTTGTAGGTTTATTTTTTCAATTGTGTATACATTTAGTTGTGTATCTACTAGGTATATGCACGGCATTGTTTTATGCAGAATAGCATACAAATAGATGAATAAAATACTCCCTGCTTCACAAGAAGTTTATAATACAAAAGGGGAGATAAGATGAACACAAAAAAATTATCACAAAATATGACACAAAGCATACCCTAGGCATGAAAGATATATGAATAATGTACGATGAGGTCTAAGGAAATTTGTTCACCATTTCTGGCTTCAGAAGAATTGAGGCGGGGATTCATATATTCATTTGAACTTTAAGAAATGACAGAGCCAGGCGAGATGGCTCACGTCTGGAATCCCAGCACTTTGAGAGGCTGAGGCGGGACAATTCCTTGAGCCCAGTAGTTTGAGACCAGTCTGGGTAACATAGTGAGATTCCCCTCTCTACAAAAAAATAAGAAAAATTAGCTGGGCTTGGTGGCAGGTTCCTGTAGTGCTGGCTACTCAGGGATTGAGGTGGGAGGATCCATTGAGGCCAGGATGTCAAGGCTGCAGTGAGCCATGGTTGCACCACTGCACGCCAGCCTGCGCATCAAAGCCAGATTGTCTCAAAAACAACAAACAAACAAAAAACTGTCAGAAAGGAGGGAGCTCTAGGAAACAAAAACCTCAACAACACAAGGCAGAAACCCTGAAATGCGATCAGGCAAAGGTGAACAGGCCATTACTGTAGTTATCCTTCCTAGCCACGTGTTAGTATCACCTGGGAAACTTTCTTTTTTTTTTTAAATAATGATGTCCTGGTCTGTCTCCCTCCCCCAAAATTCTGATCTAATTTTCTGGAGTGTCACCTGGGCATTGGCTTTTTAACATTTTAAATTCCTTAAGTAATTGGAATGTGTGGACAGGCCTGAGAACCAAGGCTATAGCAGGAATGTAGAAGTGTCTGACCCCATAGCATGGGAAGTATTGAATGCCTGATTAAGAAATATGTGTTCTGTTTAGGAGAAAATAATAAAGGAGTGTTTAATAGCTACTATGATAGCACTAGGATGAGGCAAAGTAGCTGAAAGGGGAGCCAGGGCAGAGCAGATGCACATTTTACAGGGCTTGGTGACAGATGTGTGTTGTGATTTCAGGAAAGAGAAACTGAAGCTGTAAGGAAGCAGGTAGATTCCTGAACAGGCCAGTTTTTCTTGAAAACTTGAGATTCCAGTTCACCTAAGTAAGCAAGTCCTCTGTTTTGTTTGTTTGTTTGTTTGTTTGTTTGCTTTTTGACGGGTATACTACTGTCATTTGCTCAAGGAAATATAAAGTTGGCATCATGAAATTAACATGTTTTTAAGAAAGAAATGATCGCTCAGAGCTTAAGGAAGACTGCCCAAATAATAGTGATCTCCTAATGGGGATGGGGGATGTGATGATGAGCCTTAGAGCTGAGAGAGTGAGGGAATATGGAATTAGCAACAGAAACATGTCAGGAAAGAATGACAGATACTGCTGGGGTAGCACCATCAGTTGTGTTTTATACATGTTGAAGCCGTAGGATGCACAAATCAAAACATCTATCAGGTACCTGGACAATTTTGACTCTCCAAATTCTGCCCATAGGAGACAAATTAGGTAGGAATCAACCGTATTTAGAGGTTATATTTCCTGAGGGAGATACTACATCTGCAGAGTAGAAAAAAATTACTGATGGGAGCATCAAGAAAAGGAAAAAAATGACTGAGGATAAATGTCTTGGAGAATGTCCATATTTTGAGAAGGAACACAAAGAAGGAGGGGTTGAAAGATGGGAGATGCAGGTTTAGGCATCATTCAGGAGGTTAAGAGAGAAAAAGGTTTGGAAGATCACTCCCAACGCATATCACATGCAAGGACACGGTGGTGTGGTGTTTATTCCACTATGGCTCATGCGTTTCATCAAGTTTGGGAAACACTACTAGAGTAAGAAAAAAGAAACTGAGAAATCACCTCAGTGAATTCACATCAATGCTATCAGGATCCATTGACATCCTGGCCTCAATGGATCCTCCCATCTCAATCCCTGAGTAGCCAGCACTACGGGAGCCTGCCACCACGCCCAGCTATTTTTTCTTACTTTTTTGTAGAGAGGAGAATCTCACTATTCTATTCTATTCATTATAGAATAGAATGTATGTAACTTTTGAGAAATACTGATATTCTACTCACGCCCAAATGTATTCTCATACCAAAAATATTGCAATTCAATAGTGACTGAATTTTCTAGCAAAAAGGAATTTCTTGGTAAATTTTGAAGTCACAATTTTAGGAGGTAGGTGGGGGCAAAAGTTGTTATAGACAGTTAATTGGAGAGAGATTGCTAAGAAAAAAATTCTACTTTTTCTTAAGGCTTTATTACCCAAATGGAAGTTTGTATGTCCACCAAGAGACAGTATTAGAGAGAAGCAACTTCAGCTAAAAAAGATGAAAGACCATCAGGGGAAAATGTTAATTATTTTGGGAAACGTCAAGTCTAAAAAGGAAGTGAGTTAGGTTTCAACAATATTTATAATATTGAGAGTAGAAAGTAAAAGTTGTACAATTGTTAAAAGACAGTTTGGGAACTATAGTTAGAAGCTCCCAAACTCCTCCCAAATTGAGAAAAATATCAAAAATACTTCAAGCAGCTAAACTTGATAATGCATTGGCGTAGCAAATACACTGTACCTGGAGTCTCCAAACTCCCGTTTTAGTTAATCCACAAACCATCGTTTGAAAGATCCCATATGAAGGAGTTTGTTTATCTTTCCTGGAGTCTTTCCTCAGTCTAATTGTAATTCAGATATTATGTGTTTTTACAAATTAAATCTGCCATTCAAAGCACAGTTTAGGCAAAACCAAACAAAATGTCTGATTTCTTTTCAAAAAATAGTCTTTTCCATTTTAAAGTTATACAAAAGAGCAACGACCTGAAATAAATTACTTATCAAATTTTCAGTGCTGCATTTTTCCTTAAAAATAAAAGAAAGTACATCTAACAAGACAGTTCAGAGAAAGTATCTTCAAAGCTATATTTAAACATTTCCCAGCTTTAGACAATTTAAATACCCAGTCTGGTTTCTATGAAACTTAAAAAGATCAAACAATTAGAAAGAAGCTAGGCTTGAAGGGGCAATGTTAGGGACTTTGGTAAACATCTGGTTGCCATTTTCAGTTGTAAGACCTAACCCATTTAAGGAAGCAGTTTAGATTCTTTGGAGTAAAAATGAGACACTAGCTTTTTGTTCTCTGTGCACAGCGAAGGGTAAAGAAAACATCAGAGTGGGGAGGTCACTCTAAGCTCAACTTTTATAAATAAGACAATTTTTTTCCAAAAATTAAAGTAAATTGAACTCAAGTCTCTGTAGTCTAAACAACTCAATTGAGTTAAGGTTAAATAAACATTCCTTGAGCTCCAGTGAGCCAATTAAAGAACGAATTCTGTTTGGTCGTAAATACATCAGTAATTCTATAAGCTCTGAGGAAAATAACAATAAACCTGAGCATACAATTACTGTGTGTCATAACACAATAAAATAGAATAGTGCAGTCTTATATGTTTCTTTGATTCAATTTCTTTTTTCCCCCCACTTTGATTAGCTAAAATACAGAAGCACTTCTGATATCATCCAAAGCCTATTACTTGCATAATGAAAAACGTATGTCAAATGTGTTCTCGGCAAAACACCGGCAAGGCAAAACACACAGTGCCTTTTAAATGTGACCTTTACTCTTTTGTCTTCCTGCTAAATAGTCATAGAGCAGATTAAACTCAGAAAGCAGCAGGGTGCTTGTGTGGGGCTAGTGGGGGAAAAGGAATGGGAAGAGAAGTTCATTAGGCTCTCAAGTCTTAAATTAGCAGAAGCATCTGCTATAAACGTGCACTACTAGTCCAAGAGGGCCACATCCAGATTTGCTCCAGACTGGTGTTTCTCACCTCTTCCTTGCCTGCTATTTCTCTCTTCCACCCGTGCAACACCAGACAAAGCAAAGAGTAAAGAAAAGAAATCCCTGCAATGATAGAGATTGATATCTTTGTCTTGTTTTCTCTCATTCTGTGTGTTTGAGTCTTATATTTTACCACAGAACTGTAGAGTTCAAAAAAAGCTTTGGTGGTCATTTCACTCATTCTGCTACATAATACAGCAACCCAGAGTTGCTTCTGTTGCAACAAAACTTCCTACTTTTTGGTTTGGGCTGTTCTATTGCTGGACAACTATGATTGATAAAATGTCCTTCCATAAACTGGTCCTAGTGATGCCTTCTAGAGTTACTAAAAACAAATCTTGCATTCAAGCACCTCGTTAAACAATGGGAATACAAAAATATTGGTTCAACTACGTATAGGGCCTCCCAGAAACATTCTTTTCAGTTGAACAATCTGTTTTCTCATTCCTGCTACAGTTCTGGCTTCTGCTGCAACTGTAGAAATAAACCCTCTTGAAGTATATGTAAATAATTCTGACAAAATGATAAAATATACTCTGTGTCAGAGTCTTTTGAACTACATATTACTGAGACTTGACCCCAGGAGCAGGTTAAAAACTTAGAAAAATATGTATCTTTTTTTTGGCCACTTACTATCCTATGAAGTAAAACAATGATTTACTGAATAGCACCTGGATGATAGGAAAGAGAATAATTCGATGGTGTCTTTTTTTTCTAGAGAAGAGTGTTATTAAAATTCTGGATCGTAATACATGTTTTTTTCAAAGCAAAGAACTGGAAGCCAATAAAACTTACATTACACTAAGAAATAAACTACAGAGCATAATAACAGAAGATGCAGATAGGACCTAAGTGATACAACGTGGTTTTTGACTGTTCTCCTTCTTGCTTTGTAGGTTCACAAGTAGCAAAAGCTGCATACTTACTTTTACCAGAGAGCATCCTTAGGTAACACTTGTGTTACACTGCTTTACAGGCTATTGGACCTTCAGTAAATCAATTATCACCTCTCAGAAGATGACCCACAAATCTACATCTCCTGACCTGGCCTTTCTGCTTGCTTGAGTTTCTGCTGAATACATCCCTATGAAAAGTTCACAACACCTACAACTGAATATGTATAGAACGAAACTCATCCAACCTGTCCCAAAATCAATAGGTCCAGTAACCTGCAAATGTAACAGGAGAGCCTCGAAAACAAGGAAAGAGTAAAATTCTTAAAAATGGACACAAGTACTTAAAAGCCCCAGCAGTATAGAATCCCTGGATGTATAAACTACCAGCCCTATGTAATACTATATTTATGGTTTCATTATCTTTGGTGTAAGAGTGGATTTAAGTCTAACTAGAATATCAGTGTTCCTCTAAAGTCAAATAAAATAAAAATTTTATAAATTAAGTTTTAATATGAGTTTCCTGAGTGAATCTGCTGTTTTGGGAGTCCAAATATTGATGCACTATGTTACCCTCCTTTGTTCATGTATTTAATACATACTTATGAGATGCCCCTATGTGGAAGGTGTGGTTATAAATGATAAGCAGAAAAGACATGGTCCCTGACCTTAGGAAGCTTATGAAGGCTAGGTGCGTGGAGTTACGGGGGTGGAGGTGTGTACGCGTGTGGACTACGGGGCTTAATACCGTATTTAGTGTGGTAGGGGGTTGGGTTATGGGTGTTGGGGAGGGCGGTCTGGGGTGAGGTAGGCGCGTGTAGACGTTGGTCTATCTGTTTGGGGTGATGAGTGTTGGAGAGTATGTCAGAATTTCAGGAGGATTTACAACCCAGACCTTTTAATGAGAACATAGAAGTTGAGAAGGCTAAATTGAAAAACACCCATCAAGTTCATTTTACCCACAATAACATCCAACAGCAGCACTTTTATACTATGGCGTATTTTAAATACACTTCCCTACGGGGGAAATGTCGTGTTCTTCTTTCTGTAACTAGTTCTTGACAGCAGTAACAGTAATATCTCCCATTTATGGGGTGATTACTATGTACCATTCTTAAAACAGCCTCAAAAGGATCAACCTGTAGATGAGAAAACCAAGACTTTGAGAGGATAAGATACTTGCCCAAGGTTATGTAACCATTAAAAGGTAACACTAAGGACTCCAACCTAGGTTCTGTCTTACTTCAATGCTTATACTTTTTAATTCCCAAAGTCTACTACCACCCCAAGAAAGTTATTATTGTGGTTAAATTCATCTTACTTACGGGCAATTTGAAGTTCGACTTCCTTATAGCTTCTTTATTATTACAAATAAAAGAAAATGTGAAATATGTTTTCCATTACAAAGGTTAAGATTGATCTGTAGTGGATGTTCCTTTTCTATACAAACTTCAGAAACAGCTTTTGGCAAGTAGCCACTATAAATAAACCTTCAAAATGAGACTAAATTCCAAGTGATATACTGATGTTGGACATTTTTTAAAGTGCAAGTGAATGTAAATAAAATATAGGAAGATAGAAAACTATTAAATTATAAACAAGGAAATAGATCTTTCTTTTTATATTTTCCACAACATTAAGTAGTGATCTGTATTTCTTGCTCTATTAACTATATCTTTTAATAGTGTTTCCCAAGAACATATTTGGGTAAATAACAGTGTCCTTATTAGGAGGTGAAAAGCTGTCAAGTAGCATCATTTAAATACTGTTCTCCAGAACACACTGTATCAAGTTTAATATCAATACAAATTCCAATAAATACTATTTATCATAGTATTAACTCTAGCCCTTTATAGAAATGTCTTCGCTATATCATGCTGTAATGTTATACTCTGAACTCATATTAAAATGTTGCTATGTGAACCAAGATATGGCATCTACTTCATTTGCAATACAAATGTTGCTCTGACTTTTGACCCATTGCATAACTTACTGTTGTTTACTTAATACTCCCTTTGAAAAAAATTGTTTTAAATATCTTATTTGAGCATGTGGGAAGTTAGGGGGATGAATCATAATGGTTCCTTCTTCCTGAGAGTAAAACTTCTAAACTTCTATTCTTTCTCTTGTTGTTCTAGGTGCTTGGAGGCTCATGGACAAAACTAAGCCTAAATTATGGTAGCTAAGTGGAATAACCAGTTTGGCCCCTAATTTTATATGTATATTTTATTAATTTTGTTATTATATATTTTACTGTAAACCATCATATCCCTTTTGAATAAGATTTGGTGTAAGTTTAATAAATGAAACATCTCAGTCCTAGAGCTCAATCATCAACTTGATATGACATCAAGTTACATAGGCTTATTCTGGATACAGGAGCTAGGAAACGTTTTTCAGTAAAGGGCCTAATAATAAAAATTTTAGGTTTTGAAAGCCATACAGCCTCTGTTGCAATTAATCAGCTCTGCCTTTGTAAAACAAATGCTGCCAAAGACAATACAAAAACAGAAGAGAGTGGCTGTTTTCTAATAAAACTTTATTTACAAAATCAGGCAGTGGGCCAGATTTAGCCAGTGTACTATAGTTTGCCAGCCCTTGGAAAGAACATCTATATGGTCTTTTACTTTCTGTATTTCTTCAAAAAACATTCTATGTGAAACCCCCAAGTTATAAAAACAAGAGCAATTTTAAACAGCAAGACTGACTTTAATTCTGTAGCTTGAGTGCAGGTTTGCATTTTGTTTTCCACGTGGATTATAATATATATAATTTGAAAGTATAATATGTATTCAGAAATTAACAGAAAATTGCCAAATATCCAGTACTCTTCAAGTATACGTAAATGATTCTGATCGAATGATAAAATCTACTCTAAGTCAGAGTCCCTTGACCACATACTACTTGGATTTTACCATTGGAGTAGGATAAAAACTTCCCTTTTTAGGCCACCATACGCTGAAGCATTGGTTTACTAAACAGCACTTACATGATAGGAAACAGAATAATTGAATGGTGCTTCTATCTTTTCCTTTAGAGAATTATATGTTCTCACAAATGCAGGGGCATAAGATATATTTTTCCAAAGCAAGGGATGGGAGAACCATAATAGTGCATGTTTTTACTCTGTTATGTTTTGTAGGCCTAAATCTGTAAAGACAATTGTCTCATACTGTTCTCAAAATCAGTTTAAAGATGAAATGCTGTTTGTAAATACCTATGCAGTTAAATCATAGGCAATGTAATAGCATAATAGCAAGCAGACTGTTGCATTGCTTTATTCCCAAAATTAACTCTAAAAATTGTTACTCTTTGAACCAATAATATGTCCCTCAGAACAGTGCTCCCCGAACTGGGCTACACATAAGAACTACTTGTGGCTGTTTTTAACATGTAAAATCCTGGGCCCCTTTCTCTGGCTTCTGCATGAGACAAAACACTGACTGGACTTTACTTTGTCTCCTTCTAGAACTCTGATAAGGTTGGACCAAGTGATTCAATCCCCACCACATACTACTCTGAAGTTAAGAACATTAATGCCTTTAACAGATAAGAGAACTGGGGCTCAGAGAACTTAACTTACTTAAGTCATATGTTCATAGGCTTAAAATCTTTCCCAATAGAGACATCAATTTCTCTTATGTCATTAGAAAGGAATTAACCAGTCGGTGGGGTGACATAGCACCCATATTCTAATGTAGGACTCAAAATTGCCTACTTTTTCCTTTTCAATAAGTGTCTAGTATACAAGTCATAGGAAAACTAAATCAAATACAAAACTCAAAGGTTACTAGTAAATATTATATTTAATAATGGAGTATTTCCTATCTGGCCTATGACTATTTTAGTTTTGCTGATTTTTATTCTTTTATGTTCCTCAAAAGGTTAAAAAAGAATGGCCCCAAGCTGGAAAGGGGTCACTTGTGCTTCAAAGGATGGTACAAAGCGAGTGACTTTAATTCTGTAGCTTGATTGCTGGTTTGCATTTTGTTTTGTGTGTGTGTGTGTGTGTGTGTGTGTAGTTTATAATATACATAATTTGAAAGTGCAGTATGTATTCAGAAATAGACAGAAAATTGCTAAATATGTACTACTCCTCAAGTATATGTAAATAATTCGGATCCAATGATAAAATCTACTCCAAGTAGATTTTAGAAGTGAATGGGGTGGATCAGGAAAGGACAGGAAAGCAGGTGAAATAGGCAAAATAGAGAAAATACCTTCTGTAGGTATTGTCGTAGGATGAAAAATACATTTTATCAAAGTGTCAAATCTGCACCTGGGTACTCAGTAACATTTGTGAGAGTATCTGTTTTGTTTTTAATGTAATATTTTCAATTTGCAGGTTAAAAAGCAGAAAATGCAGTGGTAAAAGGAAGTGGAGTAGGGCTCTGGATTATTCTGAATTGTTTCCTCTTTCCCCAGGCTGCTCAACTTGGAGAGGTTTCGTTTAAACACTCCCACTGTAGTTTCATATTCTCTGTTGATATACACACGGTAAAAATAACCATGAGGTGAATATGTGAAACTAAAGCAAAACAAATTCTGCAAGAATCACATCTCCAGGAAATACTGTTTTGTAGCAAGTGCCTCAGTTCAAATATAATTTATAGATTAAATTTGTGGCATGGAAAATAGGCTGCAATAAAAATGTTTTCTTTCTATACAATAAATCATCAAGGAAATGTTAGTTTATAGTCACGAGTCTTTTAAAAGGTATGTGATGCATATTTTCTCATAGTGAAAACTACAAAATCAAATAAAAAATAAAAATCAATGTTTCATACTCATGAAATTGGGAAATTGCTACCCTTTCTTGAGACCTATCCAGTAAAAATATCTTATTATACACAGTAAAAGAATGCCAAGACGGAGGTAGGATCTAGATGTTTTAAAAGCTGTGGGAATGTGGGAAAAGTAAACCAAATCAGCATTTACACTGACAAATTCTAGGGACACTATGTAGTTATCTTGTGCCGCTGAGCCCAGCAGTTCCTTTGGCTGCCAGATTCTGTTGCCTTCAGGCTGTTTTTGCACTTCCTTGATATTTGGAAGCTGCAGAGTAAGTCTCCTTTTTCTGGTAAAACTGGCCCAAGAACATCGAGGGAAAGAGGAGCTATAATCCATCTGCTTTGCAGCTGGAGAAAATTGAAAACTAAAATTGAATTGAAGTTGAAATGTGCAGATAATCCGTGTTGTGCCCATAGAAAGTCAGTAGCAGCACCAAGAAGGCAGGGAAATTTAGGAATTTTAGAAAATAGTAGCATGTTATCAGGGCCACTCTGCACGACTCCAGGAGCACGGGTCCCATGGCAGTGTGCGGTAGTTATACAATCACCCCTTCAGTGATGGGATGAAATATTTTGTGGAATGAAAGAAAGATTAAACATTTTATATTTTTTTCTTTATACCAGTAGCTATTCTGATAAACAGGTTTTTAAATATCACTTATGGGTATTCCAGAACTTTAGATTGGTCTTACAGAATAGAGCTAACATCGGTGAGAATATAAAGTTTGCGAAGTTTCTTTTCAGCTTTCCTTAATATTCCAGAGATTTCTTATTTTGTTTTCTTTTCCTCATTTGCTCCTAGAAGCTCAGTGCTTTAGATTTCCACACTACTCCTAGAAGGCAGTGATGACTAAATGGAGTAAACAAAAGCCTGTGTCCCCATGACCCAGGCTCTGCATATTTTAAGACCTTCTTTCTTCTCATCAAAACAGATCTTCTGTATTCTACTTCCTCAGAGTTTCTTTTAAGTAGCTCACAATTTCACTGTCAGTGTGATAAAGGATGGCCATGGCTAAACAGTCCCCAACCTTCTCAGAAATATCTTCCCAACTTGCTTTCATTCATTTGCCAGCACAAACCAGCAAGGGGGCATCTAACTGAAGGAGTGCTGTGTTGATGGCAAGATTGTTGTGAAAACTACTGTGATACCAGGATTTGACCATTCTCCCCCAAAGGAAACAATGGCTGAGATAAACAGTTAATTCAAAGTGCTTATCCTCCTCCCCTTTTAATAAATAGGAAAATAGATATATTGTACAATCATTAAGAGAAGAATCTGATTTGCTTATTCTGAATGAGGTTTCTGCATCATTGAGCTCTCATAATGATAGATAAGTGCAGGATTATGGACCAAAGGAGAGACTGAAGTATCAAAGAGATAAAAAGCCAGAGCAGAGAAAATGAGAGTTGAAACACAGGTATCATCTGTCCATCCCTCACACCAGATGTAAGATGCAAGGTGTGTCACTTCAGCTGGTAAAGCCTCAGTTTCCTTTTCTGCAATCTGGGTTAGAAGTTGGAATTAATATTTCTTCATCTCAGGATGCTTGGCAGCTATAGTGTAGGTTAAATGTGATCGTGAATACAGAGGATGGCATGGAATCTGCCACAGTTACTCACTCAAGAAATGGTAGGTCTTATTGTTATTGCCCTTTTGAGTCTCATTATTTACTCAACTTTCTTTGCAAAAAACTTGTTTCAAAACTTGTCTCTTATTATTCTCTCCAAATGACAGAAATAAATGTACTTGACAAGTAATGGTGCATATGATCAATATCCATACTTCTTTCCTATTTAGAGCCAATCTGTGAATCACATTTAAGCTGGCTTCTGGAAACAATTTCCAGCACATTCTACTTGCAGTCAGATGAAGCTGCAATTTTCTTAAAATATGAAGCAGTTTGGGTGCTGGGCAGAACATGTATTCAGTCTCATAAACATAAACATTTTTTATGTGGCATTTAAACGTGAACTATGCGACTCCAAAATGCTACAAAAATATAAACAAAATAATTTCAGGAATAAAGAGATACAGTTAAAGAAAAATAGAAAGGAAGTAAAAAAAGAGATAAGTTTTCTATGATGTGAGAAAGTTGGTCAAGGATAAATATTTGGTTTTATAATTTTTTTTAGAGGCAGATAGTAGCACATTCTAGAAATTGTTTAACATTATATGTCAAGTGACTTTGGCAGTTACTTCTTACTATTCTGACCTTGTTCTAGTAGCGCCAGTCCAAGGCCAGCATTGTGCCTTTCTTCAGCGATCACAACGGTATAGCCATGTTGAGTCAGAATGCGCTGGTGTAGCCGAAGCTCTGTTTTGCTGTAGAAAGGAGGCCTGTAGAGTATGGCCCTTCGGCCATGGCTGCCAAAGTGTGTCTCCATGGATTCTTCGACCTAAGAAAAAAAGGCATAAATTTTCAATATAAAAAAGTAGTACATTTCCCTTGAAGGACATCATGAACGCAAATCAAGGTCTATTTGGGAAGTTTTCTTAAGTTTTCTCTAGAAGTGAAAGACAGTTTCTCTGAAAGACTGACAAGGACAAAGATGACCTCATATGCAAGAACTGAAGGTCAACTGAATTGTCCTCACTGTAACAGAAAGATGAAAATTTTAGGCTATAAAATATAGAGGTTCTTGGAGGAATACTGATGCATAGAAATATAGAGCTCAACTCTAGCTGAAAATACAAATTAATAGCAGTGCCTTTCATCTGCACTGTGCTTTTATAAAGTAGTTCTAGCTGCATTATCTTTTAATAGCTCTTGTAGGTAAACATGGTAGAGGAAACACTCAGAGAGGATGGGCTTTGTACGGAAAGGACATGGTCAGGAAGGGGTCGAGGTGAGAAGCAGTCCAGAGCTCTTTGTAGATAAACAATGCTGCACTGTCTCTCAATTGGGTTGTAGCAAAACTGGAACGCATTTCAGTGAGGCAGAATGGGCCTTCACATGTGAGGAGAGGAGAATGACTGAAGTATCATAATTCCAGGTTATTACCTCAATAGTTATTGCTCTTTCATATAAATACTCCTCTTTCTCAAAATAGAAATTGAAATTCTACTAACAAAGAAGATTTTGAATTGACAAGGAAAAGAAGGCTGAAATTTAAATTCTTTATAAGGCTTAATGGCAGATACTGGGGTTTTCTGAAAACTTGAGATTAAACCTCGATAAAGTACAGATGATTTTATTACTAGAAGGAGTGATGAGATTGCATGAAGGTCAGCAAAAACCAGGAGAGAGGCTAAACAAGAGGAGCCAAAGGAGGTGGTGGAGAAGATGAGGAGGACTTGGTAAAAAACACAACTGGGAATCTAAATTACTTGCAATGACAGCTCTGAGTCAACCTGTCCATTTTATTAACCTAATACATGATCTTTTTCATATTGTGAATGCCATGTTTTTCAGCACTTAAATGTCATTATTTCCCATACTGATAGAATCAATCAATTCTACATCTTTTATTTTTTATTTTATTGTTTCTTTTTTCATTTTTTATTTTTTCTGAGACAGAGTCTCGCTCTGTTGCCCAGGTTGGAGTTCCGTGGCTCAATCTCGGGTCACTGCAAGCTCTGCCTCCAGGGTTCATGCCATTCTCCTACCTCAGCCTCCAGAGTAGTTGGGACTACAGAAGCCTGCCACCATGCTCAGCTAATTTTTGTATTTTTAGTAGAGATGGGGTTTCACCTTGTTAGCCAGGATGGTCTCGATCTTCTGACCTCGTGATCCGCCCACCTTGGCCTCCCATAGTGCTGGGATTACAGGCATGAGCCACCGCACCCGGCCCAATTCTACATCTTTATCAAGAAAGACAAGATCATTTAAACTTATACCCTGCCTTCTTACTCTGGTCAGATCACATCACACTCTTAATTATCTTTATTCCTGACCCACAACCTGCTTTTTGTACATCACTGTTCCTTCCACCTACAATTCCTTCCTCTTTTCGTTATTTCGCTTATCAAATTCCAAATCAACTCTCAATAGTCAAACATTATCTCTTACGGAAATTTTTAATTGAAATGCATACTTTCATTAGCACTCATGAAAGGAAATTACATTTTTCTCATATCAGCCCCTTAACAGCCAGGCCTGCATTGTTCATGTCTCTCAAATGTCTATCCCAAGACATGATATATGGTACGTGCTTAATAAATGAAGATATTTAGTAAATTAATGAATCATAGCAGTTATCAAAATATTTGAAGACGCATATTGAAAGAAAGAAGAAACAGAGTTAGATTGTAAATCCTTTGAGGTCAGGAACCATATACTATTTTTTTATTGCTTACAAACTATTGCTAGCTGAAAATTCATAGACAAAGCATAGAGTAGTCCAGGAGGACACAAACTCTGGATCTAAACTGCCGGATTCGAATCACCTGGCTGCACCAGCATTATCTGTGTGACTTCAGGCAATACCTTCTTCCTAAGGTGCTATGAGGATTAGATAGTTAACACTTGTAAAGTGCTCAGAACCATGCTTGCTATGCAGGAGGTACTATGAGGTATTATTTTTTAATAAGAATATATCACAAAGAACAATGAGTCTGGAAAAACTGCTTCTGAGTTTGTGCTCTGCCTGGCACACGTTAACATAGTTGCTTACTATGTGTGTGATGAATATAATGAATATAATGAAAAAGAATAGAACTCTAGCTAATCGTACCTTCTGTACGTGCTACTTTGGGAGAATGAGATTGATTAGATATTTTCCTTTGTTAAAAGACGCTGCATTTTATTGATGAGAAAACCATTTAAATGCAACAATTTAAGTGAAAATTGGGACACGATTCTCCCCAAATGTTATAATTGTTGGCAATAATACATGTATAAGGAGTGTTTGAAATCAAATACACATTTAGCCTTTGGACACAGGGGTTAGAGGGAACTGAGTAGCCTGTAGAAAGCCAAAGTAAACAAACAAGTGTCTAGGTGAAAGGGGAAGACAGATGCTTCCCAGTATATCAGTGTCACTCAAGCAAACCCACTGTATCCAGAATTCCCATATCATATTTTCTTTTGTAATCACAGGATGCTCCTCTCTATTACAGCTGGCTCAAATACAAAAGGGATTTCACACAAGGAAGGTATATTTTAAAACTTTGAGTAGTTTTCATTTTGAAAGATACCATCCTCTTTTTCCCCCAGTAAAGATTAATTTAAGCAAGAACAATGTAACTTTTATTAATATACCCTGTAGAGGGTTTATTACATGTAAATAAAGTACAATGATTGGCCATATTTGGTAATAACCTTCATAGCATAGACTGAAATTTTAACCCACATCTCAGACTATAGAGAATAAATAGGAAATGAGCTTGTCAGTAGCATTATGTTGTATTATCCTGTAATACAAACTGCTGCTGTCCTTGTCATATTTATAACACACTGTATCAGCAGAATGGCCCAATACCAAAGAGCAAGAACAGTTTCAGCCGGTCTGACAACAGGTGCACACATTGCGTATGTGAAATTAAAACGATGTGAACAATTATGTCAACCACACTAGCAAGTGCGAGGTCATCAAATGCTAATAGCAGCACTTTCAGAAATAAGAGGTCTTGATTATTCCCACAATTCCAAAGGTATATTTTTAATGGAAGAATACATTTCACCTGGCCACCACTACAACAACTTCACTTGACACAACCCTGCTGGCCCAGAATTTAGAAAAGAATGAGTGTTACTGAATGTTGATTCTGAGTGTCCACTTGCCTCTCTCTCATCTTGAGAGAGCTGCAAAATATTTCCTTAGAAATCCCTTTGTTAGACTACATAAAAGTTGTTTTATAACTGGACACTTTTTATTTTTACTGAAAGGATGTCCAAAATCTGAAAACTTTGTGCCATCTGAGATAAAGCAAAGCACAGAATGCTGTCATAAAGTACTGGGAGCATTGGATGCAGCAACGTAGAGTAAAAAGAGAAGATTGGGAATCAAAAATCTGGATTTGAATTCTGGCTCCATCACTTGCTTGCTTCATCTACTGAGCTAAATTATTTAATCTACCCACATCAGAGTTTTCTCACATGTGTAAATGAAGTAAGAAATCCTACTGTGTGAGGGAATTAAATGAATTTTCAATATGAAAGTGTCCAACATGGTGTCTCACCAATAAATTATCTTAAAGATATGTAAATAAAAAGGAATAATAATCAATATTATAGTATAATTTTATATTCAAAATTCCATAAGCTTTTCAATTAATATGGTTTGATCTCTGTTATAACAGGCATTTTTGCAATAATATGTATGATTTCATATACCTGATATACATTTTCCTCTATAGGAGTGATTATGTTTTAATGCATAAATATAATTTGTTTACTTATTACATTTATTTGATTTTTTTTTTTCCTGGGCCTCCCATATCTTGGAAACTTATTATGTTTATTTTCTCTCTCTTCATACCAGGATGGAAGCTAAATGAAAGCATATGTTTTTGTCTGTTTTGTTCAATTTTGCTTTCCCAGCCTAAAAACAGTACTTGGCATATAAGAGACACATAACAAATATTCTTTGAATGAGTGAATACAAACATCTTTCCCTTCAATATGTAGAAGTCTTTGTTATAAATAAAGCCATGGAAGACTGGGAATAGAAAGTGGTTAAGACTTGTATTCACAAATTTATGTCAATAGAACTGTAAATACTAGCAAGAATGACAAATATAGAGTTAAATATTTAAGCAAAATAATTAATTTACATAAAAAATTGAAGAGCTACATTATAAAAGTACTGCATTTCTCAGTTACTTACGCTGTTAAAAAATCTTTACCAAGACTCACCATGAAACCAAGAAATATAGCTCTTCAAAATACAGTAAGGCTGAAAAATAAAACTTGTTTTTTTTTTCACATAGCAGAAAGATTTTTTCTGGATTTATTAAAGTAGCCATGTATTTATGACATCTTTTGATGCTCAAATACAAATCATCTAGTAGACTTTGGATGTGTGTCATATATGACTAAAAGTTAAATTGCCTTCCTGGTCCAGACTTTGGCATTTTAGAAATATTACAGAGTCTATCATATTTCATTTTTCCACTGTAAGAATAAAATACAGATTCTCTTCCCTACTGGTGAAATGTACACTTATTTTAGGGAATGTAAGAAGTAAATGGAAGGAATTTTCTGGGATCTATATCATATACATTTTCTATTTAAAAAATATCTTATAATTGCAGAACAGTTTAGGGACCACAGGTTTCTGGATATGCAAGCTGATACTTGAAAGGATGTCCCTCTCTAAACGAAGCTTTAGTGTACTTCTGTCTGCATCTTACAGCTGATTTAACTGAGTCTCAAGCTGATGATGGGAGGGCTACACATTTCTCAGAACTACTCCATGTCACAGAGCATCTTCTGACTGTACTCCCAAACTGTACTTTGGGGCTATCCCAACCTTCAATATCTGATGATAGGCAAGTTCACTCACGTGTGGATTTATATACAAATAAGAGAGATAAAAAAGTAATAAAGTTTCCTTATCAAAAATGTATTCCTGCAGGGCGTGGTGGCTCATGCCTGTAATCCCAGCACTTTGAGAAGATAAGATAGGAGTATCACTTGAGGTCAGGAGTTCGAAATCAGCCTGGCCAACATGGCGAAACCTTGTCTCTACTAAAAATAGAAAAAAGTAGCTGGGTATAGTGATGTACCTGTAATCTCAGCTACTCTGGAGGCTGAGTCAGGAGAATGTTTGAACCCTGGATGTGGAGGGTGCAGTGAGCTGAGATCGTGCCACTGTACTCCAGCCGCGGTGACAGAGTGAGACTCTGTCTCAAAAAACTTTTTAAAAAGTGAAAAAAAAAAAATGTATTTCCAATAGAGCCTTGATGAAATAGCACCCACTTAAACAGGCATCGCCAAAACCCATTATCACCTATATCCCTCAATGTAATTTTCCCACTGGCACACTTCACGACATATAACTATATATTATTTGTTTAATGTCCGCCTCTTCTACTATGTTCCATGAGGGCCTAGATTTGTCTGCTTTGGCCATTGTTGTATATGCAACTTACTGCCAGGTTCTAAATAAGAGAGAATGGATGAATAAATGAGCAAATGAATGGATACATAAATGCAAAGTATGAGCTTACTTGTTTGTAAATACACGCATGCCCTTTAATTATTTAACTATTAGGTGGAAAAAAAATCTACTAGAATATCTCAGTCAAGGATTCAATATCTGCATCTCAAGCCATAAAATATTCATGACCTCTTCATCTCCAGTGACTCTCCTCCACTTCGTTTCAAACACTTGCTCCAATGGCCATATCTTAGACATTGTAGTCCCAGAACAGCCCCTCCTCTGAAATTATAAAATTTTAGAAATTCCATTCTTTGATTGCACTGAAGTATCTGGCTCTTCTCATTTATTTCCAATGTATTGGTTCTTCAATCATTAGTCTTTTCACCTAACAATTTTTTTTTTTTCTTTTTCTTTTTTTTTTTTTTTTTTTTTTTTTTTTTTTTGAGACAGGAACCGGGCTCTGTCACTTCAGGCTGGAGTAGCAGTGGGCATGAATCTAAGGGCTTACTACAAAACCTTCCACCTCCTCAGGGCCTAAAAGGCCCATTCCCTCCCACCCTCAGGCCTCCCCCAAGATAGCTAGGGACTACAGGTACATGCTACCACCATCCAGCATTTATTTATTTTATTATTATTATTATTATTATTATTATTATTATGTAAAGATGGGGCTTTTACCACCTTGCCAAGACTGGTCTTGAACTACTGGTCTCAAGCAATCCATCTGCCTCGGTCTCTCAAAGTGCTGGGATTACAGGTGTGAGCCACTGGGCACAGCCTGAACTTTCTACTGGTCTCCTTTTTCCTCAGCTTCTCTCTCTGCAGTTCAGATTCCATGGTCCAACACTCCAACCACCCTCTATCTAATATATTAAATGTCCTTGCTCTGCTGCACTTCCTTCACATCCACATGGCAAAACATCAAACATGAAAGAGCTTGGAATCCACAGTAAATCCTCTGCCTTTAAGGATCTAACATCCCACCAAGAAAATCAGACGTAAGCAACTAGTTATAATAAACTAGGATAAGCCCCGTAAGTCAGGATGCTGTGGAAACACTGAGCTGAGGGACCTGAGGGAGATCTCAGCAACCTGCCTGTCCTGCACCTGGGCTGGGATTGCTGAGAGCTCCTGAAGAAAAGCACCCAGTGGGACAGATTCTGGATGGCAAAACCGATTCTGCCTCTGTCCTCTGGCTTGTTCTCATCATTCTTTCATTTTCCCATTTAACATTTTTGAGCATTTTCTATGTAACAGGCATGGTCTTAGGGTCTGGGAATGCAACACTGAAGAAGTCTATCCAGGTTCTAGCCCTCATTAGGAGGGCTAGTGTTTAGCAAGAAGAGCAATAAATCATTAATGAAATCATATAATTTCCAATGGAAATAAGGGTTCTGGTTTGTTAAAGAATGACCCAGGAGCTCTTTTAGATGATTTGGTGTTATTGCTTGCCTATATTGTGAATATTGTATATGAAAGAAAATAAGTAATTAAATTAAATCGGTAATTTCTCTTCTTATCTTTTCCTTGCCTTGAAGAATTGTCTTTTTTCTCTTGAAGTTCCTTGCTGTTGACCTTGAAGGTCAGTACCATGAATCCTTTTTATTGTGAGTGGCAAATAGGGTCAGATAGGCAACAAGAAATGACTGACAATGATGATAAAAATGGAGCAATGCAACGCTACTTATTATCTTGTTAAGTAGCTAGTAGGAAACCTAAATGCAGTGAGTAGTGGAAAATTTAAAGGTTGATAACTCTATGCTGGTCTTTATACATAGGTTCGACTTTGAAGAACTTTGATTCAGTTTACTAAAGTCGTGTCAGGGAGGAGGCAGATGAGAAAAACTGGACTTAGGATAGACAGAAAAGAGTGCTTTTCTTGTTTTGTTTTCTGGATGGATGAGTACCCTGATAGAATTTCAGAAGGCCAGACTTTTACTACCTAAATCACAGTATTTTCTAAAAACCTCAAGCCACCCCTTCCATATTGCAGAAAAGAGGTTAAAAAAAGAAGGAAGGAAGGAAGGAAGGAAGGAAGGAAGGAAGGAAGGAAGGAGAAAGAAAGAAACAAAGAAAAAAGAAAGAAAGAAGAGAAAGAAAGGAAAAGAAAAGAAAAGAAAACAGTAAAAGTAACCTGAGTCACTAACCCATAAGAGGGATGCCTGAGACCTGCCCTAAGAAGGCATTAAACCATACAGGGAAAGCCTGGGAAGAGAGAGAACTGTGAGGGCCTGAGCAGTGAGTTCTGTACTATGGAACCTGATTTGGTGTAGAAAGAGCAAAAAGAAGCAGCAACAGGATGGTCAAATAATGCTATGTGTAACTGAGAAAGAGAGAGCTAAGGTACAGAGAATGAACACATTCCAATACTGGAGAGAAAATTTCAGGAAAATTAATTTGTCGTGAAGACACTCAGTAAACAGAAAGGGAGCCTGTAAGCCTAGTTTCTATTAGAAGGGAAGAAGGCACAAAAGAAGAAAACAGAAGCAACACCAGGGCAGACCCTGACTTGGACATCCCAGTCTAGAAAATAATTAATGATAAATGCTGTAATGCCTTAGTTGCTGTAGTCCACATCTGAAACACTGTCACCTGAGAGATCGGTCATGTTTTCCTTATCAGAAGACTTTCCATCAAATCTGTAAAACAGTAAACATATAATCTGAAGGTAAACTCTGAGAACTCCTGGGTAACCTCAATGTTTAATGCCCCTTCTCCTCATTCAAAACTTTGGGACCATACGATGCCTTTCTGAAAAAGGTGTACAACACAGAGCTGTGTAACTGAAGCAAGAAGAGAGGAGGAGAGAATGGAGAATGGAAGAGTGCAAGTTGCAAAACAAAAAAAAAATGCAATCTAAACAGTTTCACAACTCTTCAAACTCCAGCAAATGCAGAATCATGCTGGGTGTAGCTTCGGCTCCAGTGAGGCGCCTTCCTTCCCCAGGCTAACCCCTACACATAGGGTGAATCTTGGAGGCAGAAAGAAATTAAAGGCAAAACTAAGAACACAAGGACAGCTTTTTCTCCTCAAGTGCATATCTAGGATCACCAGCTGTGACTTCTTGCCTTCCTGTGCCTGGCATTCGTTGTTGCCTGCCAACCTTCACCTCCACTGGAATGCTCATTCGTTTCAACCAATGTGAAGGAACCTGTACTATTTCCTTCTTCTGCTTCTACTAAAATTTCCCTTTTCTCTTTTCTAGCTGTTTTTAAAAGTAGTATAAAGCATCTTTTTCAGCCTCCTCTTCAAGGCTCCTTTGAGATGCCACCCACGTTGCACAGCTGTGGGTCAGCAGTTTACTATTTACTGTAACCTCACAGACATAACACAGATCCAACAGAGATTACAAAAACACAGGGATAACTGAGAGATGGTGGTCTTGACAGTTTCCTTCATTATGTCTGTAAGAATAAGACAGAACTTGAAAATAAGATAGAACTTGAAATGAAAAGACAAAGAGAATGTAGTTTGCTTTTTTTTTTTTGACACAATTTGATGTGATTCCCTATTTTGGAGCCAGCGAAAATCACTCCTGAGTGTGTCCCTCTTTAATCTCTTCTCTTCCCCTCTGCTTTCCTGTTCCTTAGATTCTTCCCCTATCCCTGCCCTCTCTTTCTCCTTTCTCAGACACTCATGTAGCGCTTAACAGGAGGAAGAAGTTATTTTCTTTGTATCTCCAAGCCCTGATTGCTTTTGCTGGTGTTAAAGTAAATGCTCTCTAGCTGACTATATGAGGTTCCTTATTGCCCTCTGAGTCTTACCACAGTGTCAACAGTAGTTAAAGGATGTCCGTAATGAAGAAAAAAGAGAATTGACAATCCACAATTATGAAGTAACAAGTGGAGGACAAGGAAAGACCTTGTTCTTTTGAAAAATGTTAATATAATAGCAAGTCTCTGTCCCCTGATGCCAAAACAACAAGTTAATTCAGCAATTTGGCCTTAAAATAGTAAGTCCATACAGAGGCAATATAGCAGAAAGGAAAGAGCACTGGGGCAATTACAACAACAATATCAGTACCTAAGCATCATGCGGTCAACCAGACATTTTCATAGATGCCAGAGACTCTGAATCTGAGTTTGAGGCTTTTCCAGCCACAACACAAAGCCTCCTGAATCTCAAGTCTCTATTTCCCACTGCCCCCACCCCATTCATGATCAGCTGACACTAATGAAGTTCCACTTGATGAACTTCATTTTCCTTGTCTGCAAATGAGTACTGACACCTTCCATCTTTTTGTGCTACTGTAAGAATCCAGAGTGACTCCGTTTAGACAAAAGCATTAAAAAATATGTAGTCCCACACAAACATAAGATATTATTAGAGAAATAGATCTTAAAGAATTGTCAGATGAAATAATATGTTGAAAAATTAACATAGTTTCAGTAAAAGCCTATAAGTTTTTTTTTTCAATGTGAATAACAGCTTTTCTGTTTGTTTCTAAATTTTTTTTGTTATACTTTAAGTTCTGGGATACATGTGCAGAACGTGCAGGTTTGTTACATAGATATACACGTGCCATCATAGTTTGCTGCACCCATCAGCCGGTCATCTACATTAGGTATTTCTCCTAATGCTATCCCTCCCCAGCCCCCAACCCGCCGACAGGCCCCAGTGTGTGATGTTCCCAGAAATACCATTTGACCCAACAATCCCATTACTGGGTATATACCCAAGGATTATAAATCATTCTACTAAAAAGACACATGCACACATGTGTTTATTGCAGCGCTGTTCACAATAGCAAAGAATTAGAACCAACCCAAATGCCCATCAATGACAGACTGGATAAAGAAAATGTGGCACATATACTCCATGGAATACTATGCAGCCATAAAAAAGGATGAGTTCATGTCCTTTGCAGGGACATGGATGAAGCTGGAAACCATCATTCTCAGCAAACTAACACAGGAACAGAAAACCAAACACCACATGTTCTCACTCATAAAGTGGGAGTTGAACAATGAGAACACAAACCTTTAAAGTTTTAATCATGTTGTTTCATAAGGGTTCTGTCAAATTACATGTAGGATATGAAAAGGTAGTGTTTATATATAAGACATTAAATAATTTTAAAATACTAAATGAGCCTCCATCTCTATGATTATTCTCTGATAAAAACTCAGTGTTAGAGCAAACATATCATTATAAAAATGCATAGGGGCATGATGCCATACATACAATGGACATACTTCTTAGATTTGGGGACTGGACCAGAAAAAAGGCCATTTGTTAATTGTACAACTAAATATGACTTAATTTTTACTTTGTTATAATGTTCTATAAATAAATTCACACATTAGGATATTAGTCCTTTATGAAACATTACATTCTCTATTTATGGCTCAGAAAATACGGTCACCAGTGTCTAGTCTTAGGGTTTCCCAAGTGTTCCCCTAGAAATTCCTGAATTCCTTGCTTTCATTCTCCATTCAATTTTCATTCTTCTCTATCTACTTTCCCAACCACAAAGTGTGCTCCTCATCCTCCCACCTCCATCCTGCCCAGCTTGTGACCTCAGTTGTCCTCCTAGCTCTGCTGTCCCCTTTGCATTTCACTTCTGCACATGCACACAGCCCAGTTCTGCAGTGGGTCATCATGAACGAACTCGTGGCAGCCGGCCTAGAATCTCTTTCTGGCACGGAGCAAACATGTCCTCCTCTGGGCAGAGTCCAGCCTAATGGAACACCTGCCGGATGTAAGGGTAGAATTCAGGCACTGATTTGGGGATTAAGAGATTCTCCATCCACTGCCTGTCCAGTCACCACATTTATACCCCCTGGAGGAGGAGGATAGGTTCTAAGCCCATTTCAACTGTTTAACATTGTCAACCCCATGCACAGCATCTCTGGCTCCTGCCTTCTCCCCTTGGCATTCAGATGCATGTAGCAACCAGTTCATCTGGATTTTCCCCAGAAATCCAGGGCTCCCTTGAGCTGAACAGATGGTTAAGGATGGATAGGCAATATCTTTCATGCAGGTGGCTCTACATCTCCAGGACAGTAAAGATCTGTTCCACTTCTTGTTGAATGAAGGGCTGCAAGATAGAGGCACGCACCTGGCAAACCCAGAGAAATATTGCCTTATCGTATTCATGGAGTGACCACGGTTAAGAAGAATGTGAGGAAGAGGCACCACACTCCACATAAAAGAAGTAGACCAAGTTTCCTTCAGCACACATTTATAGCTGGGCATTCATTCTTTTTCTTGCTTACTCTTATTACCCTCATGCCTATTCACTCTCCGTGGCCTTCTTGTCTGGTCCTTTCAGTTTACTGGCCATTATCGACATGCAACCTTGGCTCTCCTTTGAGACAACCCTGGGTAACCCTTTCTCCAAACTGACTGAGTTCCAAGAACTCTCCCTCCTATGCTTTCCCTTGGGAGGTCCCCCAACTCTACCCTGTCTACCTGTTCCTGCTCATGTTGCCAGAGGCTGCACAATCATACTAACATATCATAACGCAACCTCACATATTCTTTCAGAATCAGCCCTGGAGATCTCCAAATTACATATTCATTCTAGAGTGTTTAAATATCAGATGGCCAACTTCTTGCTCCCACAATCAAAAATTGTCAGGAAATGCCAATATCTAAAATTCACAAATATAAGCACTGTTTCCTAAAGGAAGGAATAATACATCATCTAATACTGGTATCAAGTTTTCAAGTCCCTAAACTCTCTAATCCTTTCTTTATGGGACCAATTGTGTTGCAGAATAGCTTTTAGCTTTCTTCTGTGTCTGGCTGGAAAAGGAATTTCCTTTCCTAGAGTTCTAGTTTATTCTTAAAGGGTCTAGCAGTAGGTATCAGTCAGGTCGAAAGTGGGAACCATGCCTTAGATGGTCAAACAAATTGCTTTGGTCTTCTCAGGAAAGCACAGGTGAAGACATCTTTTGAATGAAGGAAGACCTGGGTGGGGACGTTGTTTGGGAATAATCAGAGTTTAAGAGCTGAATGGAAAGCCCAAAAGAAGAATTTAAGGACTGCTGACCACCACAGAGAGTTCTATACTGAATACACAACATGAACTTACACTAGATCTCATTCATCCATTCATTCAACATATTATGTGCCAGGAATTGTGTAAACTTGGTCTCTGCCCTGATCCAGCTGACAGTAATTTATTGGAAAGTTTTGTTTAATGCTAGATTTCACAGGGTATGGTTACATCACTATAAATGCTTGGTTACTTTGGAAATGTGTTTAGGATTATGTACATATTATTGGATAATGAGACATACTCCTATTTATATCCCAGAAAAGGGGCTTCCTTTTAAGATATTATTTTACAAGAAAAATAGGAGACAATTCTAGCTTTTGAAGTTTATATGTCTGACAGAATATGTTTCCACAACATATGCTGGAGAGTTTATCTGCTCTCCAGCAAAATAAGTTTGTTAAAAGCAAACATGGTCATGCTTTAATCAGTGTTTTTTTTTTTTTTTTTAAGAAACATAGTACACTCACCTCCTTTCTTCCCTGTCCTCATATACTCCCCCACAAGAAAACTAACTCTGCCTCAAACCTATCTGCTTTTAAAATAGCTTATATACTTCTAAAATACTTAGATAAGTAGGTTTAGCTTGTACAATTGGGAGTTTCAGATATGTTATTAATGTTTTCACTGTTTATTCAGAAAAAAAGATAGTTCTTAAAGATAATAACAGAGAGGGGAGTAAAGGGAAACATTCAAAATCACTTCTGCCCTCTGGACGTGTCTAGTAGGGAAGGTTTACTGCTCAGTATGAAAGTCAACTTTCTGATTGATGGTTTGCTAGGGTCGGGTAGTTCCTTTACTGCTATAGAAAAGTTAATATCCTGTTCCATTTTTCCTGAAGCATTTGTGCACTTTGGCTAAATTAATACTAGATTTTCCACCAGGGAAGAAGTAGGCTTAGGGCCGTAGCTATTGGAATGCTATTATACTTCCTATTGCTTGTTAAAGAAATAGTGAAACATCAAGAGGAAACTCAATTGTAGCAGCACGATTTTGGACTCCTAGTGGCATTTTGAAACATAACTTTATAACTTGGCATTTGTATAGCACACTATACTATAAATTTTTAATGAAGAGTGTTTCCAGTAATCACATTTGTGAGAAAGAGATATATATAATCTCTCTTCTTTTCCCAAGAGGCACCAAATGCAATGAGAATATTTTAATGATATCATTCTTTTGGATATGAAAATATGTATTCCCCAGTCTTTTATAATCTCAATGCTTTTCAAAGTACCCTCAGCTAAAGTGTCTAATTAGATCCCATAGCACCTCTGTGACAGGCATTTCAATCCTGTACCACAGACCAGGAAAATAAAACCCAAGGAAGTCACTTGTCGACGGTCATTCAACTCTTCATAATGGAAATTGGGATTCCCCATTTCAGTCCCGGGTAATTTCCCTTTCTCTTGGAAAGGGTGAATGGGTCACAGCAGGATCTGTTTCAGACACATGAACTTTTAACAGGTTGTTCTGGTGGTTTCTAGAAGTCTGCACCACCACCCTAACACCACCTTCTTTGTCCTATGCCAAAAGAAATAAGAAATATCATGACCCTGGAGTAATATTATTTTTTAAGTAAATTCCATTTTCTTCCCATAGTTATACGTTACCATCAGGCTTCTTCCTCCACCTGATTCTCTCTTCCTAGATTGGATACCTGAAATCCCTCTCTCAGGCATACTCAAAATATGCTTAGGTCAGCAATTATCAGCTTGAATTTGTCAAGATCAGCTGTGACATATGTTACAAGAAATCGGCTACGAAAAGAACTAAAATATCAAAATTTGTGAATAATTTATGTTTAATAAATGAGGGAAGATATGTTGCATTCTGACTCCTGGCAGTCAAAGTGACTTTCTGGAGCAGATAAGAAAGCATTATGCATATCCCTGGAAATCCCGCGGAATATGCTTGCATTTGACTGTGTCTATAGGTGCCAAAGGGGAAAGTGGACAAGCAGCTTTAAACATTTACCTGAGCAAAATATATGTACTGAAGAAAACACAGGGTGATAATCAAAAATGCCTACTATATATGCATTAGTGAAGCAAATATAATGTAACCTATACCAAGTGTTTGTTTTTGAGATCAGAGCTTAAACCCAGCTTCTCAGGGGAAGAAAGGACACACATAATACTTATTGAACATTGACTCTGGCCAACCACCATGCTCGATGCTTTCAAACATATGATTTTATTCAGTTTCCACAAATAGGGGTTAGTTCCACTTTCCAATAAGAGAACTGAGGGTTTTAAAATGTGGATAAAATTTGCCAATTGTCCCATAGCTAAGATAAAGCTGGAATTTGGACCAATGTATTCCACAACATATCCACGATCTGCAAGGCTTCTTATTCAAGGTATTTAACGGGCTTCAGATTGAAAGCTGTGCTGGAGATTGTAAGATCTATTCTCAACAGTAATATGCAGAGTTGCAGAGTTTCCCTTTTACCAAGTTACTCTGATAGGGCTGCACCATAAATGAACTGGTAGGGGTTCCTATTGAGAACCCCCAGATAAAGATTAGGGACACCAAAGGTAGTTATATGTCAAGGAACATGATAAGGCCCATTCTGCACTGCCAAATCCATGTGCTCTTTTTAATAATTATTTTGATCCATCTATTATTTTGGATCATAAATATGCCTAGTCTCTATTAGTGAATTTAATTAAAAGCTGAATAAACTTTTTTAAGATCATTATACATGGCCGACTCAGTCTTTTATTGTCATATTTCTTTCCAAACTCTATACATGATAAGTCAAAATGCTTAATTTTACATTTTGAACAAGTCTCCAAAAAGTGCAAAAGTTGACAAAGTTCTGTTTACCTTGCAAATTTCCAAATTTGGTGTAGTTTCTGCCACAGAACATAAATCCTATGTTAGAACATGAGTTCATTCTTTTAGTGAGAACAGATCCCTTGGAAAAAATATCTAAAGGAAGCCAAGGGGAAAAACGAAACCAAAACATTCCTTTCACCCCAAAAGGCCACAGACTCAGAGTTGATAACAGGAAGCACTTTTTATAATGTCAGTGTATCTAGTGGTTTCCATTTCAGAGGGTTTATCTTATATGAATTTTCAATTCCATTAAAACAAGAAACATAATTGCATAGAGGGAAAAGAAGCAGAAGCTCTTGCCACTATCTGAAAAACAAGAGAGAATGACACTTATAAAATGATTAATTCTTTGATACATATGACATTAAATATAACTTGTTTAAATTTGAGCTTCATCAAGACTTCATTAAAATGTATCTAATGTAAACAAATTTGAATTTGTTTAAATTCTCTCAGTATGAGCAATTTTTCACCCATATGCATATTTCATTATAAAAATTTAACGATGCTCTAATCAACTGTCTCAGATAAACTCGCAAGCATTAAATGCTCATCAGGCAGTCTAACTAATTCTCTGAAAGTTGCATACCTGTTAGTACGTTCACAACATCTCTTGAGAGCCTCCTATACATAAACTCCTGTGCTTAAATTCCATCAGCAAGATTTTTAAATCTACATTTTCCAATCCAGTTACAATATAAAAATGTATAAAAGGAATGGCTCAATTTTAGGTAGGATCAATCTGTTAAAAATGGAAATTCCTTAACAGAAATAGAGGTTAGATGATGGTGACAATGAGGATAAGAAAGAAGAGATGTAATTAGAAAGGCACAATTATTAGGAAAGGATGTTATTTTTATTATTATTATGGTAGATACCTGAGAATGTCTATAGGCTAAGGATTTCAATGAGACAAAGGAGCTGATGATAACAAGAGAAATCAATGATAGTTAATCAAAGATAATTAATCAACTTTAATGTAGAAATGGCATGATGATTACCATTAGCCAGAAGTCTAAGAGATAGTACAGTAAAGAGATCAAGGGATACTTGTGTAGGAAGGAGAAGTGGAGGACTTTTGAGTCCAGCAAGAGAAAGAAAAGAAGGAGAAGGAGTTCCTCTCATATCTTCATATCTTGCCCTGCTCTAGAGTTGGCAAGTTAAAATTCATCATTCATTTATTTATTCATTCATCGACTGAATATGTATTCAATCCTCACTATGTATCAGAGACTATTTTGACACTGGGGATGTAGCAGTAAACCAATCAAATAAAGTATTTGATCTGAAAGAGCTTATATTCCATGCAGAAAGACAGATGATAAACAAATGAATAGATATGTTACTCAGGGTCCAAAATCTTAATCTCTTTCCTCCTATCTGTACTCAGCTCACTCCTCCCCATCCCCAGGTATAACATGCTGTTCATCTCAGCAGCTCAGATTTAAAAACAAAAAACAAAAAAAAAAAAAACGCAAAACTAAGGACTTGCCTATAGATAAGCAAGTCTGATGTTGACTGATACATCAGCCTCCCTAAGTTTGGTCTTGATTCAAAAGATTCATTTTACTTTGAAAAGGCAACAGCTTAGAGCCTGGGAGATAGAGAGAGAAACTCAACAAAGCTTTCATCTCAGATTATTTCTTATCTAAAGACTTATGTTCATTGCAGCAATTACTTGTTTCTCACTGACTTTGTGAAGGCCAAATGTTAGGGTCTATGGGGTCCACAGAGATGAGTGAGTCTTCAAGGAAATTAAATAATAATTATTTTCATAGTTAATATTTACTGAGTGCTTTCTATCTGCCAGACACTTTAAGTGCTTCATGTGATTTATCTCATTTAAGGCTCATGTTAGCCTTGGGGAGTTGGTGATAATACTTCTATGTTCAGGTAAGGAAACTAAATCCTAGAGAGGTCAAGAAATGTGCCCAAGGTAACAAGTTAACACATGGTATTAATTTGAATGCAGTGTTCATGTACTTAACTATTCTACCTTCCCAAATTTATTAGTTTCCTAGAGCTGCTGTAACAAAGCTGGATGGTTTAAAACAAGAAAAGCCTACTTACTAAATCTCATAATTCTGGAGGCTAGAAGCCTGAAATAACAGTGTCAGCAGTTCCTCTGAAACGTGTGGAATCCTTCCTTGACTCTCGAGTTTCCAGGGGTTTGCCACAATCTTTGGTGTCCTTGAGTGTGCAGCTGCATGACTCCAATCTCTGCCTTCAACATCACATGACATTCTCCCTGTGTGTCTCTGTCTTCCTATGCTGTCCTCTTCTTTTTATTTTTTATTTTATTATTATTTTTTTTTTTCGAGATCTAATTTTGCTCTTGTTACCCAGGCTGGTGTGCAGTGGCATGATCTCAGCTCACTGCAACCTCTGCCTCCTGGGTTCAAGTGATTCTCCTGTCTCAGCCTACCGAGTAGCTGGAATTACAGGTGCCTGCCATCATATCCAGCTAATTTTTTGTATTTTTACAAAAAATGTTGGCCAGGCTGATCTCGAACTCCTGACTTCAAGTGATCCACCCTTCCAAATCTCAGCCTTCCAAAGCTGGGATTGCAGGTGTGAGCCACCACGCCCTGTCTACCATCTTTTTATAACACCAGTCATATTGGATTAGGGGCCACTTTACTCCAGTGTGGCCTCACCTTAACTAATTGTATCTGTGATAACCCTATTTCCAGGTAAGGTCACATTCTGAGGTACTGGAGTTTAGGGCTTCAACATATCTTTTCAGGGACGGGGTACACAATTTGACCATAATACCAATGAATGGAGTTAGCATATGGGGCTATAATAAAATAGAAAGGACATAGGTCTCAGTCCACTCCTGTCCTCACTATCAACTTGTTATGTTACTTTAAGAAAGCCACTTTCTTTCTGTGGCCTTCGCTCTCTTCACTTAAAAAAGATGTTGAACTTAATCATCTCTAACTTATTTGCAGTTCTAACATTCTAATGTTCCTTCATCTATAAATACTTACAATGAAACATAAGTTTTATTAGGGATGTTTAAGCACACATCCATTTATGGAGATAAGGGCTGCTATGATGAAGGAGGTGAAACTTCATAGGTTCTTGAAAGTTTTAAGAATGATGATGAAGATTTCTAGAGGCATTGACTAGGGTAGGCTCCCTGGAGGAGACTCCAAACAGAAGGAGAGATGTGGGAGTTTAGAGAATAGGCTGTTGGTTGGATTACGGATTACACGTAGAGACAGGGTGGAGATAAGGCTAGAAAAGTATGTTGGAACATGCCTGGGTCAGGGTGGTTTCTACTCAATTGAGTGCGCCCAACGTTACAACTCCTGAAGGCTTTCAGCAGAGGTATTAATGAGACCTGTGCACAGACTGCATAGAATATGCAGGCAGATGGAGGGGTAACTGGTTAAATCACTGAACGAGTCTAGGTTAGTGACAATGAGGACACAGCATTGGGATTGTGAAGGTAGATGCTAAGATTTTGGAATCTGATGAACTCTTATTTGAACTAATTTGGAGGACCAGAGAAAATTCCACTTTACATAGCCATAAAGGCTGTGCTAATGTGATATTTACTAAAATTATGATAGTATAATAAAGGGCTAAATGCACAGCATGGTCCCAGAGAGAAATTAGAAGTTAGAGCTAAAAAAGGAGCACCATGTCTACAGGCAATATATAAAACACGAGGAGGAAATCTAGATCTGGGCCAGATGCCAAGGAGAAGAGGAAACAACATGCAAGCTGGTTGAGACTAATGTTTCTGAATAAGGGCTGTGAACAAGGCAAGAATGTTTTGGACTTTATACAACAATGTAAATATGATTAATACTACTTAACGGTATACTTACAAATGGTTAAGAGGGTAAATTTTATAATATACGGGTTTTTTTTTTACCTCTATTAAAAAATTTTAAGGATAATTCTTTTCTTTCTTTTTCTTTTCTTTTTTTTTTTTTTTTTTTTTGACAGGAGATTGCTCTGTCACCTAGGCTGGAGTGCAGTGGCACGATCACAGGTCACTGCAGCCTCGACATCCCAGGCTCAAGCAATCCTCCCACCTCAGCCTCTCGAGTAGCTGGGGCTCCAGGCACATGCCATCAATCTCAGCTAATTTTTAAAAAAAAATTTTGTGGAGATAAGCTCTCTCTATTTTGCCTAGGCTGGTCTTGAACTCCTGGACTTATGTGATCCTCGTGCCTCAGTCTCCCAAAGTGCTAGGATTACAGATGTGAGCCACCACTCCCAGACTTACTGAAGAAGGAGGAGGAGGAGGAGGAGGAGGAAATAAAAACCTGAAGAATGTTGTGGCCTTTCTAATTTGGAGCTGGCCATGTGGCTCAGTGGCAGGTCTCAGATTTGGTAAGGAGCCAGGCCAGATGGATTTGGTGAGGAGCAAGTTATGGGGAGGGAGCAAGAAATAACAAAGGTGTAAAGCCTATGCATCTAGGAAAATGGTGGTTGGGTGTCAGGTCCTATTCATGGAAATAGGGAGGTTAAGAGGAATCATTGATTTGGGCATGAAGTTTGTGAAATAAATTATTTAAATTTTTGTAGTATTTTAGAATATTCTAGAAAAAGGTAACAGGAATTTGAAGAGGTAGGTGATATGTCATCTGCCCAAGGGTGAAAATTAACAATAGGCAAAATTGGTACATTCATCAAGGAAAAGTATAAAACAAGGCAAAGTTCCAAGAGCCTAAGGTTGGAAATGTCTACCTGTGTCATCGGAGAGAGGAAATGAACTTGAAAGGAGACCACAAGTTTTTCAGAATAACCTTGTTGTGTTGTGGAATTCAAAAAGGAAATTTCAAGAAAGAGTCACTTCCCAATAGCAGAAGATGCCTCAGAGAAGAAGGATGTATATTGAAAATACATCATTAGATTTGGTAGTAAGGGGTTCACCAAGAGAGCTTTCAATAGAAATGACCAAATGCAAAGGATAAGGAATGGGGAGGGATGACCAGGAAGTATATGCAAACAGAACGAGTTACAGTTTCTCTGAAGGGAAGTAGAGAGACAGGGAGCATATTGTATTAGGTTGATTGCCAGGTATGAAGAAAACTTACTGGTTTATTAGTTCTACACGTTTGCTGGCAGGAGGAAAGATTTGGAATTGGCAATATTATAAGTAACAGAGGGTAACCGTGGAGCCAGTTTTGGAAAAGGTTGAAAAGGGGGTTTTCAAGAACACACATGGAAAGTAAGATTTGGCAAAGAAGAGGCATTTTGAAGCAGCTTACCAACTGGTCTTCCTGCCTTCAATTCTACTCCAGTCCATTCTGCAATGTGTGCTTGTACTGTTCTCTAATACACTTATCTATTTATGCCAGTCTTTGCTTAACAGTCTTCAGGGATTCTCTGTTGCCTTTGGAATAGAATCCAGACTCCTTATCATGTGCATGTTTCCAACATCCAGACCCTGCTGAATTTTCTACTTTGTGTATTTGCCTTCCTGCTTCCATCAGTAACAACAACACCACACACACACACACACACACACACACACACACACAGCATAACAAATACTTTGAATTCTCCAAATGTATCAGGCTATCAGGCTATTTCATTTCTTACTTGCATATGTGGGCTATTCTGCATGTAATCCTTTTTTCTTTCTCTACCCTCTCTAGTTCCTTCCCAACATTCAAAAAGTCGTCTTGTAATTATCAGTTTCCTCCCACCGTGTTAATTTACTTGTCTGTCTCACAGAAGCTTGTATTCCTGTATCACTGGTATCTCATAAAGAGGCTAATACACACAAATTGTTCAATAAATATTTACTAAATGAATGAAAAATAATGAATAAATGAAAGGTATCAGGAGGAGAAAGGGTAGAGATGAAGCAAGGTTCTGTGGGGGATTTTTTTTTAGTTGAAGAGAAGGATTCTCAGTGAGATAATTACAAAATTTTATATAAAATAAGAGAAGCCTCTTCCCAAGACTGCAAGCATTTTTGCTGGATTTTTGGTGGATTTCTAGAAAGCAAAATTATCAAACTACTGTCTCAGTAGTGAGTAGATCACATTGCCTCATCTACCCCTCTAGTGGGCATTACTCGCCATTGTTGTGGTCATCAAACTAAGGACAGTGTTTTCACAGACCTGGAAGCTCCTACTCACAGTACTGATTGAAAAGGAGGGTCCACCTCACCTTTGCACCTGCAGGATGACACCCATCCAGGGGCTAGCTTCTCTAGTGGCTGCCCTGAGAAGCCAAATAACTCAACCTGTAAGTACGATGAGAGGGACTCCAATCAATAAAAGGCAGGAGAAGATATCAGGAGATAAACTGCTTGCCCTTTCTGCTCCTTTTGTACAGCACCTGCACTGTGACGTGGTAGTTGAAGAAAGCCTCTCTGGAAATGATTTGCAATAATGTACTCCCTTGTGTTTGCTCTCCCTTCTCTGTTCTTTCCTCGCTCTTGTGTCCCTGAGATTGCATTCTCTAATAAAGTGTTAGCATGCAAGTATTTGCCTCCAGTTCTATTTCTAGAAAACCTGGGTCAAGTAAGGAATTTTTAAGAAATTTTCAAATGTTAAATATATTATTTACTATTAGAATTGCAAACAAGATTAATTAGATCATTTTCGATGAGAACACCCACTTATTTGCATTGGGCTGTGTTTGGATCCTTGAGAAAGCAGATGTCATATAGAACAGTCACTGAAAGAGAAGGGAGAGTCAAGAAGATACGGGAAATGAATAGTCAAGCAACAGTCAACAAAATAGTAGTTCTCATTTTGGAGCCATCAACAGGAGGTAATCAGAAACACATGGCTATGGTGAGTATAAATGTATTCCCCAAATAGCAAAGTTTCCATTAAAGGAGCATATACTAAGGAGATTTTCTTTCATTGTTTCTGTTTATAATTTAATGTGCTTCCTGTGTTATGAAATGTTAAAGTGTTAGATGCTATAAAAATAGATAAATCTATTGAGTGACCTACTTTGATGAAGACAACACATCTATGTTTATATATTAAATTGAAATAATTTTAAGACTTGGCAGATTGTCAGGCAATATTCAGACTACTGATGTTGGGAGAAAACTCTGAAGAAGTGACAAAAATGCATCTGCTTAGCCAAGCCCTTTGGATTATTCAAATGGAAAAATGAATTAAAGTTTGGTAAGAAAGAGGGAGAGTACTTCTTCACTATGGAAAGTTGGCATATACTATACCATGATTTCAATCCATACTGAAAACAGCTTTACACATTGAATCAGATCCCATGTGTAAAAGTGTGCAGGGTAAAGTCACCCATGATCAAATATTTGGTAGTACAGAACCTTCCATTAGGAGGCTGATAAAGTACCAAAGGTCTTCTCATGGACATAACTGCAACACAAAAGACTGGGCAATATGTATTACTTAGTGAATAAAAACTCTGATCCAAGAAGTTTTTATTTCTGTATATTTACTTTGGTTTCTGAATGTTTATCCCTGCAAACACTAAAACATTCACTGAAACACTTGTTCTAATATGCTCAGTTGAAGTCTTTCATTATGATTTTTTCCATTTTAGGTTTTTAAATCTAGATCCAATTTACACATATTGGAGGGGCAGTTAGTTTAACATGTAAACATACTGGCTGTTAAACATTTGTGGTGGTTCTTAGGATGTTTTCAGTTCTGAGTATCTGACAGAAATCTATAATTTCCCCCCCAAAGATCTGCACATATACCTACATTACAGTATTTTGCATAAAATGCCATGGATGTATACATTTTATACATCTAAATACATTCTGGAATCCATGAACCCTAGGTCAAAATCAGCTGCTTTAAGTAATTTTTAAAAACACTTAAAGCAAAGATTTGACTAAGATTTGAGTAAATAAAAGTAATAACAAAATCCAAAATTTACAGATAGAAATAATGCTACTTCTATAAAATGCCTCAAAGCTAATTCTAGGTTTTCAGGAAACCTATATAGTGTCTAATCAGCTTTTAAAAATGAACTTCACAAATAGTTACTTTAGAAAATGATCAATATATTGATCCCAAAGGCTTTCTCTCTTCATTTTAGCCATCTGAAAGAATATCTAATAATTTAAATTAGAANATACATTCTGGAATCCATGAACCCTAGGTCAAAATCAGCTGCTTTAAGTAATTTTTAAAAACACTTAAAGCAAAGATTTGACTAAGATTTGAGTAAATAAAAGTAATAACAAAATCCAAAATTTACAGATAGAAATAATGCTACTTCTATAAAATGCCTCAAAGCTAATTCTAGGTTTTCAGGAAACCTATATAGTGTCTAATCAGCTTTAAAAAATGAACTTCACAAATAGTTACTTTAGAAAATGATCAATATATTGATCCCAAAGGCTTTCTCTCTTCATTTTAGCCATCTGAAAGAATATCTAATAATTTAAATTAGAATATGATTTGACTCTTTTTTCAAAACATATACTATAAGTAGAATTAATTTGTGTCTGGTTTTAATTAACATGTGCATGATACTTTCTTTCTCGCTTCCTTTCTGTCTCAAATAAAAAGTGGCTTTAAACCAGGGGCTGGCATAGGTTAAAAATGGAGTGACATGGCTAATGTTTGGAAATCTACTTTTCATATCCACTGGGCTCCTGAACTTAATTGTAAATTTAGAATCTTGCTTACAGTTAAAATACTTAAGACTGTGAATCATTTGTAAACCAAATTCAACATGTGTTTGGCATTTTTGGTGAAGAAAATTCTCAAGTGAATGTTTTACACCAGCAGCCAGCAAGTTTCAGATGGTTTATAAGTAGTAGGAGATTCAAAGTTGAAATAGAATTTTCTATGACAGCCCACAAATAACAGCTAACATATGCCTAAATTACAAACAAAGCAGGAATCACACAGAGCAAAGGAGGGGAATAAGAAAGCTGTAAGTTCATGAATAAAACCTTTTCATCCAAAATTCTTAGCAAAAATTTTAGCCATTTAATAAGAGCAAGACTATCTCGACTATTTTTGAAGAAATTGCATTTCTCAATATTAGAAACTAACAAGAAATGGCTTTAACAGTCACAGTTTACATCCATTTTGACTGTGATGTATTCAGGAAACAACAAAAAAGTTAATGCTAGTATAAAGGAGCAACAACAACAAAAATACACATTCTTCAATCACTTTACTGTGCCTAAAAGTAGCTGTAGAATTTCAGTTGCAGTTTTCATTTTAAAGTGTTCCAACTTATATTATCCACTATTCTTTGTCATAAGATAGTTCTTGGTCAAGATGTTTTTGGCATTACGGATAACAAATGAAGTCACTTAAAAGTTTCAAATTTTCTTTGTTTTAACTTAACGTTATTTTGTATTTCAATAAGTTTTGTAGTTGTGGTTTCAAAATTATTACAAGGGCTTTGAATTTACTTTTCTTTAGAGCATCAGCCCTGCAGTAGGAACTAAGCAGCTTGATCGCTATTGCTCTGGGGATGCATCATGTCACAATGTTAACCATGTGGCCTACCTAAATGGCACTGAGTGTTAGGCTCCTTGTTCATAAAATGATAACAATCATATCAACTGTACCTGTCTCACAGGGCAGTAGTCTGAAAAAAAATATTTTTTTTGCATGGATTTTTTTTCTTTATTCATGTTCTGTTTTATACTTGACTATTTTGTAGGTTATTATTTCACTGATAGGCATGAGGAGAGTGGTATATTAAACTAGAAATCCTGTGTTACTTCGTGTGCTTTTTGTGTTTTTTTTTTTCAACATTTGACGAGTAAGATTAGTAAGTTTATCGGAATAGAATAAATATAGAATAATCTGTATTTCCCTGATCCTATAAACAATAAAACACAGTGTATCAATTCTTTTGAAGAAATATATTATACTATTATTTTAAATACTTTTGAAGTAAATATATTGCTTTAGAAATTTGGTCACCAATTAAGAATCGATCTAGCTAGTTACAAAATGAAACTTTGGAGAATCTTTGAGTCTGGAATGGTCTAGGCACTCATACTGACCGCCTTGAGAAAAGAGACACTCAAGGTTTATCAAAGTTTTTGAATCTTTGATTTATGTTTTTGAATTGTAAATCCTCAGATCTCTTAGAATCCTGATATTGTAGAAAGAATCCACGTCATTTTATGCCTCATCCAAACTGTCTACTTCATTCCACTGAAATGAAGTGAAATCCTAAGAGACAAAGTAAGGCCAGAACTTTCTGGAAGTAACTATAAGAAGTTGAAGCTTACGTAACGTGTTTCCCTGTCATCAGGTCACTCTCTAGGCTGTTTACACTCTGGATCCCTTTCAGACCTCATGGAAGTTAATTTTAGTTTTATAGAAAGGACAGAGAGGCAGATTGCTGTCTTTGCAGAAATTGTCTCCATTAAGCTTATGAGAGTCTTACCTTTCTGGTTTCCTGGGCATTACCAGAGAGAAGGAAGCACTGTTTGTCCTGAGAGAATCCTTTCTTGCATCTGCTTGCCTGAGTTTCAGTGGATGTGTGTGGGACAGTCCCAGGGGCAGCGGCTGTGAGCTTCCGAGTCCCTCGGAGGGTCAGAGTCTGGTAGAAGAGACAGATTGCCACCACCAAGCCCACCAAGAAGGGTCGGGGGCAAAATCGCCGACGACAAGGGAACACTGGGCGACAGACCATGACCAGTTCAGCTTCACTTGGCCCCTGTCCACGTTGCGGGAAAAGTCATAGCAGCTATTTTTTTGTCAGCATAAAATTACTGATCTGTCTTCTTTTCCACAACACCAATCAAGTTTGCTTCATCCTTGCTTAAAAATTTTCCGAAGGGTTGTGCCAAAGAATCATAGGTCCAGAAAGTCTGAGGCATTTAATAAGAGCACTTCCATGGATGACAGTCAAAAGTGGATGACCTGAGTTTAAAAAAAGACATCAAATAATAATAGTTGTAACGAATAACCTGAGTGTACCCCAGGCTGCCAAACTGTTGCTTCCAGTAATGCCTTATTTTCACATCTTTAAACTCACAGTAAAGGAGTCCGACTCTGCCCCAGCTTTGCAGGAAGAGAGAAAACAACACCAAAGTAAATCTGGAGTCTGAAAACAGCATTGAAGAACGCAAAAGATTAAAACCCAAAGTGTCTGTCGCACAGCTGAACTCAGGCCAGGTTGCCTTAGCAGTTCCTCAATTTTCCTCCGGTTTTAAAGCAGTCTTGCTTTCAGCCTTTTGTATACTTCCCTTCATTTAGTTTTAAATTCCCACTGTCCTGTAAGTATTCACGGCTTTTAACATAAAAAGGGCATACGCAATTTGAATGGACATGGTTACTGTCAGGGTTTTTGCTTGAATTTGTTTCATTCCGTCTCAAGTTCAAAGTTCTATGTACTTACTCAGTTTTCATCCTTTTAGCCAGAAAAAAAAGTTTCCATGATTTCCTAATGGATTGCTGATCAAAACCACTCGGAAGGAAACACCCAGTCGTATGACTCCAATTCATCTCACACACACACAGACACACACACACACACACACAGACACACAAACACACGCGCGCGCGCCCGCTGCACGCCCGGCGGGAGCAGAGGACCGCGGCATCGCAGCCACCCGGGCCGGGCTGGCGGGGCGGAGCTAAGGCCGGGTTCCTCTGGCCGTGGGGGCTGCTGGAACAGCGCTGTCAGCTCTGGGTCCGAAACTGTGGGCTTCCCCACGTTGGAAACAGCAGCTAGCATTTCCCCAAATGAGGCTGCCCACCCAGAGCTGCAGAATTTAGAAACATATCTGATGTCTGATCCTCTATTCAACTTCTTTTTCCTAACACAGAATTGGAAAAACAAATATCCTAGCCAACTGGTGACAAAGGTCGAGAATGAGACTAAAGTGGACTCCATGAGTGAATTGGGATATTCTTCACTCCAGGGAATTGTGGTTACTCTTCTGAGGATAAGAGGGTCACAAGTACTGTCTGGACCTCAGACGGCAAGCACCAGAATAGCTCAGTCGTCTCTCTGTGCCTTAGTATCGAACTCAGATCACGGATGTTCTTATTACTCCTTTCCTGGACTAATTAGTTGGGTCTTTCAATGATCTGATGCTTTATGGCCTGACATTTTGCTCCTAAAATGAGTTGATTATAGCAGGTGTTGGGGATAACTTTTGCCCAGTAGAAAAAGGTACACAGTGGGCTTTGTCCAGAATCAGCTCAATCTAATTCTGTGCAGACCTTCGGGTAGACGCTGCTAATAGTGCAATTCTGCAAATCCCCTTCCACTTTTGCTGAGGCTGTCAAGGGGAAAGGAGACCAGTCTGGTGCATGTCGCTCTCTTCCCCAGTCCTTGCTTTGCGAACTCTGGATACCCAGGGCTGTCTTAGCGCATAGCAGGCATTATTTAAAGGCTCTGGACCTGAAGAGGTTTTCAAACTTGTTTCTAAGCCAAACTCTAGTGGGCTGAGGCTCTCCGTGAGGCCACACCCCTAGAGTGAGCCCCACCCCAGAGGGACGCTGCTGTCAGCCCCTTGTATTTTGAGAGACAGAGCGCCCCCTAGGGGTGTCCGGCTATCACAGATTCAGAGAAATGGGCATCTAGAGATCTTTGCTTGTGAGAAAACCTTTTAACATCTTATAGAACAAATTAATTAACACATTACAGAAGAAATATTCACATGGAAGCTGGATTCATCCAAAGCCCTTGCATGTATCGCCTCCAGTGGCTTTAATATTATTTTACGTATAGGTTCAGAGTCCTTAATCTCATGACAAATGGGATAGAGAAAAATAAAGTGATTCTTCACTTTTAGAAGCCAAAAGAGTTTTAAGAGAAAATGGATGAACAATGGTGGTGTAGGACATATCGTTTTGGTGGATGCAATGTGATTTGAGAGATAATAAGAATTATGAGATTTCTAAATTGGAATCCAGGGTGTAACAGTACTGTCACTGAGTGATAAGGAATAGGCAGACAGTTCTATTAAGCTCTGTTAAGGCAAGAAGTCTGAGTTTGGGGAATCTAAAGAGTCATTCTTATGCTTTATTAAATTGTTGAGAACAAGGTACAGAAAAAAGAGTGAATAAGATGCTAAAATAAAATTGTCTTTGGGTTGGGAGAAATGAATACAACAGTATTAAAAATTTTAAGAAGATAATATAGCTAGACTTCAAATAATGGGAATAGGGAAGAAGGTGGAAAATTAGTATCCCAGAAATGATTCTAGTGGATTGAAGAACCCAATTCCCCATTTTAACTAGTGAGTCCAAAGGAGTGGAAGAAGGCAGTAAGGAAATATTTGCAAGAGAGAGAAAAGATGTAGCATGAGAAGGTGTTAACAAGAGGTGGAAAGGAGATACAGCAGGAATTATCACCAAATAGACTAAGGCGATCCACAAGCATCTGATTTTAGAGTAAACCCAATCTGGATACGATTTCATGGCACTGCCTTTTATCAGCTGTTCTTAAACAAGTGGTTTGACCGAAGTCTCAGCTTTCCTCATTCGTGAAATAAGGATATTAATGTTTCCTTTAAAGTGTTGTTGGTACAACTAGATGAGATAATATATGGAAAGCAACTAAGCTTTCTGTGAGTATTTGCTGGATAAATGAATGCTGAATGCATGTCTGCTAAGGTTTGAATCCTGAGTCTGTGCTCCGTCCTCACTGAGCTTATGGGTGATGTGGTGTCAGACACATAAAAAGATAATTATCAAATAATGAGCCCCGTGGAACATCTAAACACCAAAAGCAAACATGAGCTCTTAGTTCTCTTCCGTTCCCTCTTTGAGATAGAAGTGCACTCACCAGCAGATGCTCGTTTGGGAGGATGAGAGCAAGGGTGGCATGAAAGAAGCATGTGGAGGCTCTACCTGGGACGTATTTATACCTGAGCAGTAGGTTACACACATTCGAATAGAATGATAGAGCCTGAAGGAGTCAGAGTGAATGAGGCCAGTCGTGATGTCGCACACCTATAATCCTAGCACTTTGGGAGGCCAAGGCGGGAGAATCACTTGAGCCCAGGAGTTTGAGACCAGGCTGGGCAACATGGCAAAACTCCATCTCTGCAAAAAAATACAAAAATTAGCCGAGCATGTTGGTGTGTGCCTGTGGTCCTAGCTACTCAGGACGCTGAGGTGGGAGGATCACCTGAGCCCGGGGAGGTCAAAGCTACACTGAGCCATGATTGTGCCACTGCACTCCAGCCTGAACAACAGACTGAGACCCTGTCTCAAAAACAACAAAACAAAACAAAAAACAGGGAATAATAAAGACAGAGAACAAGTTAGTTTAGGGATGAGGTGAGAGGGTAAATATTCACTAGAACCATGAGGCTGTAGATTCTGACTGTTTCAGACTAAATGCTTTTGTGCATATAATTTCATAAAGTCTACTTTACACTAAATAAGTTCAGTATTCAAGGGCCTGTATTTAAGCAGATTAATCTGAGACAATCGATTAACAGACCTCTCAGGATCCTATCATTTCGAGTTTGGACAAAACAGAAACATCTTTCTCCCCAAACCTCTCCAACACAAAATATATGCTCCCTTCCCACACATTTCATTTGGTCTTTGGTATGGAGTGGGGGTAAGAGGAAAGTATGCACTCAAATAATTGTTTGAAGAAGGTATTTTTTAAATTTTATTTTTTTTAACTAGGGAATAAAAGTATTCTTAACATAAAATTCCAGTGTTGGATTCAGAACTTTGGGAAAGTAATATATTTCTCTACCCCTCTGCGTCCCATCTTTCTCATAAAACAGGGGTTTCAGGGATCAACTGATGACCTCAAAGGTCACCCTAGGCTACGAAAATGTATGCTTTTAGGGATACATTTTGACAGGGATTTCCTCTCTGTCTTCAGATTCTGGGCTCTGTTGCTTTTCTGCAGGGAACAGCCTTTCCCTTTCAAGATATTATCTGACTATGATAAGGTAAAATCCAGCTGTAGTTACTAGCAGTGAAGTCATGAATTAAGTGCTGGAAGTCTTATCAGCAATGCCTGGTCTCTAACCTTCCAGCACTTCTTCCCTAGAAAGTTTGACAGCCCTCTTCTCAGCTCCTATCACCTCTTATCTAATGCTGACTCTAGAACTTGTCCCATAAGCTATGAACTTAAGATGATGTTTTTAAACCTTGAATGATACATTGAATCTCTACTATGCAGAAACATCACCCTAGGTGCTGGGTGAAACAGAAGACATATGGCAAATACTATGAACAACTGAAATATAAGAAACACACTGATGAATGGGTCACAGCATGATAACTGCTGCAACAAATAACTGTACAATTTCATTAGCTTGATACAATAAGAGCTCATTTCTCACTCACATCATTTTTAAATGTTTTTCAGTTTTCTCTAAGACATTTGGTACCTAAGGTCCTCCCACCTGGTGACTTTCCATAACCTAGAATCTTGGATACTCACTGGGATCCTCTGCCTCCCATCAGCAGAAAATGGATGAGAAAGGGCATGGTGAATTTTGTGGGAGGTCTTTTATGGGTCAAGCTTCAAATTGGCATACATCTCTTGTGCCATATTCTATTGTCCAGAGCCTATTCACATGGACCCACCTAATGGAAATGGAGTTGTGAAATGAGGTCTAGCTACATGCCCAGGAGGAAAAGGAAATAAGGCTGATAAACAGATAGCAGTCCCAGCCACAACTAAGATGGATGTATTCCAAGAACCATGGAGAATCAAAATAAGTAGTTCACATCTTTTGAGAGGTGATAAGAAAAAAGTGGCCACTTCTCGACTGGGCCCTAACAAGTCGCAAAGATTTCAACTCCTGCAAGAGGGAAAATAAAGGTCTTATGTCTTAGTAGGAGACCACTGAGACATAGCCGTAAAAAAGAGTGATAGCTACAGATCAAGGAGGGCTATCATTTCCAAGTTTAACAGTTTACTTAGCCTTCATCTGCAGACAGTAGGAATCCAAAAAATTTCTTTCCCAGATTTATTAGTGAAGATATGGTAGTTTTCAGGGTAGGGTGACCATTGTCTCCAATTATCTGAGAATATTGTTATGTTACCATTACCTTCTATTGTAAACCCAGAAAGCAAAATCTCCTTTGTTTTATAGGTGGGAAAAGAACAGCATGAGTCAAATGCATGTGCTTATTCTCTTTAGTGCAAAACACATGTAAGATTTAATTTTAAAATCTATGTGAAATGTCAGATTCCTGCTTTAGAGTCCTTCACTGTCCCTTAGGAGACACATGCTGTATTCAATTAAGGTATATGCAAATGCGTCTGATGATGTATTATTCCACAGGGTTATGCATACATACAGTGTAACTTTTGTACAGACTATGGACTTCAATTTAAGACACCTGAATCTTTTATGAAGCTTTCTGTGCATTTTTGAAAAATGAAGATTTCCCTCTTCCATTTCAGTGGTCCTAAAACCACCCTAGGCTGTGAAGGGTGATAGCAGGATATGGCAAAGGTCCAGGAATTGTGTCAAAGGGTGATAGGAAGAATGTGCAGGACTCCCCTCGTGCACAGCATTTGTCCAGTTTACACATGGAAGTAAAATGCCACAGTGAAAATTCTTCATTTTGCTACTATTCTTTTCTTAGTTTTTGTTTGTCAATTTCTTTGTAAGTTTCTAGATGAACAAAGAGTCCAGATAGACCAAATCCTCCAAACTAAATGCTTTTGATGTTAGATTGTACATCAGATCTGTGTTTCTGAGCATATAAATCACCTAGACTTCCCCTATGCTAACACTCGGTGCTGCCTGTTTTAAATGGGACACATGCACTTTCAGTTCTCCACAGTTTTCAACTGGTCACTTTATTTTCACAACTTACTCTTTTAATAGAAATTTTGAATTTGCTTGCACCAGTACCAGAATGATTTTCATTACATTTGTGCTGTATTTTAGTTACTAGTGTACTTATAATCCTTTGCCATATAAACTGCTTATGATGGAAGATTTTACTCACCTCCATCCCCTGGGAGCATCCAGCACCCTTGGCAAGTGATTGTTTAAAAAATTTATATTTATAGAATTCTACACATCATAAATTCAAATATTTTCCATTACTATTTCAAGTTTTCCACAAAGTTTCACATTATGGTAACATTTAACAAAGTAGAGGCAATTTTGTCCCCCCAAACAGGAGACATTTGGGGGGTAATTCTAGAGATGTTTTTGGTTGTCACAACTGGCAGGGGGTGGTAAGGCAGAGGCAGAGTTGCTACCGACTCCTAGTGTACAGAGGCCAGGAGTGCTGCTAAATGTACCCTCCAATGTACAGTACAGCTCCCACAACAAAGAATCATTTGGCACAAAATGTTGAAAGTGCTGAAGTTGGGCAGCAAAAGAAATAGTCAACAAACAGACAAACTGGAAGTGGGAGAAAATATTTGCAAACTATGATCCAACAAAGAGCTAAGATCCAGAATCTACAAGGACCTCAAACAACTCAACAAGAAAACACAAATAACCCCATTAAAACGTGGGGAAAGAGCATGAACACTTTTCAAAAGAAGACATACAAGTGGCCAAAAAAAATATGAAAAAATCAACATCACTAACCAGAGAAATGCAAATTAAAACCACAGTGAGATACCATCCTACACCAGTCAGAATGGCAAAAAGTCAAAAAACAAAAGATGGCCGAACATGGTGATTCATGCCTGTAACCCCAGCACTTTGGGAGGCCGAGGCAGTTGAGCCCAGGAGTTTCAGATCAGCCTGGCCAACATGGCGAAACTGCATCTCTACTAAAAATACAGAAATTAGCTGGGAATGGTGGTGCATGCCTGTAATACCAGCTACTCAGGTGGCTGAGGCACAAGAATTGCTTAAACCCAGGAGGCGAAGGTTGTAGTGAGCTGAGATCCACTACAGCCTGAGCATCAGAGAGAGACTCTGTCTAAAACACAACAACAACAAAACAAAAAATAGAAAAACAAAAGATGTTGGTGAAGATGCAGAGAGAACAGGGAAAACTATACACTGCTGGTGGGAAAGTAAATTAATACAACCTCCATGAAAAACCCTATGGATATTTCTCAAAGAACTAAAAACAGAACTACCATTGGATCCAGCAATCCCATACTGGTTATCTTCCCAAAGGAAAAGGCATCATTATGTCAATCTAACAGTCATACCACCCTGAACACACCTGATCTCATCTGATCTCAGAAAGTTAAGCAGGGTCAGGCCATCAGGCCTGATTGATTGGACAGGAGACACAATTAGTCAAAAAGATATCTGTACTCATATGTTTATTGCAGCACTAGTCACAATAGCAAAGATATGGAATCAATCTAAATGTCCATCAACTGCGGATCGGATTTAAAACATGTAATACACATACACACACACACACACACACACATACACACACCATAGGAGTACTATTCAGCCACAAAAAAAGAATGAAATAAATGTCTTTTGTACCAACATGAATGGAACTGGAGGGCATTTTCCTAAGTGAAATAAGACATCAAATACCACATGTTCTCCACTTATAAGTGGGAGCTAAACAATGGCTACACCATGGACAGACAGACAGAGTGGAATAACAGATACTGGAGAGCCCAAAAGGAGGGTGGTGTGGAGGGGGACTGAGGGTTGAAAAATTACCTATTGGGCACAATGTTCACTATTTGTGCAACAGATACACTAAAAGCCCAGACTTCACCACTATGCAATAGAGTCATGTAACAAAACTGCATGTGTACCACCAAAACCTATAAAAATAAGAATTTATTTAAAGTGCTAAGGTGAACAAACTCAAAATTAACTGAACAAATAGTTGTTGCACATTTTTTTACATATGGCTACCTGAAATTTGTCTGTTACTTAAGTTACAATAGTAACTTATGGCAATGACATGATTAACTTCCTTAGAATTTTAGCCATTTCCCGAATGTGTAATTATACTGCTTCCCCAAACAAATGCAACTTTGGGCATATAATTTCCTTTAAGCCTCTCAAATTTGTCTTTGAAGTTTGCATCCTCTAAAAGATTATATATACAGATACAGAAATATATCTGTATATATGTATACACACATTCTAAAAGAGAGACAGATAGAATGACTTCAATTAGTTGAGCACACATGTAAAATGGGGGCGGTTGGGAGGGGTGAGGTAAACATTTCATTGGGTAAATATTTAACGCAATGAATTGTACTTTTTTTTTCATTACTTTCTTCAGGACACAAATTTATACCTTGGTATGGAGCCAGAATTTCTGTTTGAATCAGTTCAATAATATATAAAACATTTAACTTTCATTTGTTGTATGACAGCTCAAACAATGTTCTCCATGAAGAATCTCATGTGTCTTCTCTGTAAACCTGCAAAACAAGATTCTTTGGAAACTGTATACATTTTTTTAAATGTCTCAAAATAACCACACAATTTAGCTTGTTTTCTTTTCCCTTTTCTTGCTTTCTTTTTTCAATGTAATCACAAATCAGTCATTTCCATTTTCAGAAAATAAAAGGTATTTTAAAACTTTTATGTAAGTATAATTTGATTATCTGAAAATTGATGTGTGTGATGTGGATGGGAGGGAGGAAGGTTTTATCTCATCCCTTCAATGAATGCTGGCATTCATGTAGCTAATCTGGCTGGGTAAGAAGGAAACATTCTTTGACTGAGTGTACAGCCCTTTGGTCACATTCCACCACATAAAGTCAAAAGGTTACTTCTATATCTAATCTAAACCGTATGATCTCTAACAATATATAACCTTTTTTTTTCTTTTTTTCAACAGATCACTCTTTTAAAAATATTTATGCACAGTGACCACTGGTAAAGTGAAAATGTGTTTTGGCACATTTGGGAAACCCACAAAAATTATCTTTACAACCACTTCCTCAAAGCATTCAAGAAAAAAAATGAATGACCATATTAAGATAAATACACAAATACTTCAAGGATATAATCATAAACTTTGATAAACTCTAATGGGATATATACCAAGGAGGTCATATCCCATTAGAATTAGATTTTACTAATACCTCATATTTACCTGAGCATAAATATAAGGCAATCCATTAGAATGATTTTACTAATATTATAACTAGTTTTATTAAGACCAAATCGTTTAAATATTAAAACTAGTTATAATATTAGTGAAATCATTCTAATGGATTGCTTCATATTTATGCTCGACTCAAATGTATGGGGCATTACCTTTGACTTATACAGCTTTTTAAAGTAACCTGACACCTGTTACAATTGTTCTTATTTTAACGTATCAGAATGGAGGGTTCCTGTACTGGAGCAGATTTAACAATGCAACCAGCATTCTCAGCAAACTATCGCAAGGATGAAAAACCAAACACTGCATGTTCTCTCACTCATAGGTGGAAATTGAACAATGAAGACACCTGGACACAGGAATGGGAACAACACACACCGGGGCCTGTTGTGGGGTGGGGGGAGCGGGGAGAGATAGCATTAGGAGATACACCTGATGTAAATGACGAGTTAATGGGTGCAGCACACGATCATGGCACATGTATACCTATGCAACAAACCTGCACGTTGTACACATGCACTCTAATAGAACTTAAAGTATATATATAAAAAAGAATAAAGCAACAAAAACTCAAAAAACTAATAATTAACATATGACCACTAATTTTTCCCACAACTGATATGAAACCTGTAAATGTTTTCAGTTAGTCTGTCCTCAAAGACTAGCAGCATACTAGTATACACCTTCCCAAGGAGAGCTATTCGTATTAATTAACGTAGGCAGGTAGAGGTGGAGAAAGTGTATAAACCACACATCAACAGACACATACAGCCACACTCTCACGTCCCACACTGGCAATAAGTGCCATCAAATCTTCAACTTTTAATAAGCAGCAGAAAGATGAATGATTATAATGTTCTCTTCTGTAATTTCCTTTAACAGTGAAGAAAGTTAAAAGTGGTACCTGATTAACTAAAAACTGAATTATACAGCTCTAGAGAGTTTATTCAGAATTATTAAATTGCTTTCGAATGAATATTTTAATAATGTGTAGGCATCTAACAATCTATTAGTTAAAACACAGACTTAGAAGGTATAAGTGACTTACTGCTTAAAACAGAAACAGCTGGCTAGGCACAGTGACTCACACCTGTAATCCTAGCACTTTGGGAGGCCAAGGCAGGCAGATCACAAGGTCAGGAGTTCAAGACCAGCCTGGCCAGCATGGTGAAATCTTGTCTCTACTGAAAATACAAAAATTAGCTGGGCATGGTGGTGCATGCCTGTAATCCCAGATACTCAGGAGACTGAGGCAGGAGAATTGCTTGACCCTGGGAGGCGGAGGTTGCAGTGAGCCAGGATCATGCCACTGCACTCCAGCCTGGGCAACAGAGCGAGACTTCACCTCAAAAACCAACCAACCAACCAACAACAACAATAAAAAAACAAAAAAGTAAAGGCCAGGAGTTCAAGACTAGCCTGGGCACACACACTTAAGGCCAGGAGTTCAAGACTAGCCTGGGCAACTGAGAACCTGTCTCCACAAAAAATATAAAAATTGGCCAGGCATTGGTGGTGCACGCCTGTCATCACAGCTACTCGGGAGGCTGAGGCAGGAGGATCGCTTGAGCCCAGGAGGTAGAGGCAGCAGTGAGCTATAATTGTGTCACTGTACTCCAACCTTGGTGACAGAGTGAGACCCTCACTCAAAAAACCCAGAAACCTGAAGTTAGTTCATCTTTAAATCACTTTAAACTTTATTTCTCTGTAGCAGAATCAGATCATGAATATTAAGATCCTGGATCAGAAACTATAAACCGGTTCAGCAGTTTTGATTTTATTATCTAAATAAGGAAATCTAAAAATCTTGACTAGCAATTTTAATTTGTCTTTCAAAAATCAAGGGAAAGATCCACCCAAATTTAACATTTTCCAACTTACAGACTAATTAATTTTAAGTCATCCCTACTTTATAATCTTAATAAGGGAACATACTTAAATCAGTGATTTCATTGAACTGTTAAAATAATCATAACTATAGTTAAACAACAATAAGTAAATGTTACCCTAGACTCCTATGACAAACAATTCCTGCTCTTCATGAATAGACTCTTGCTGTCTTTTGGCTTCTTTCCCTGACACTGTCTACCTGCCTCACGGCCACTCCTTCCAGACTGCCTTAAGTTCCAGAATGCATGTGGCCTTGAAGAGTCTCTTCTGCCTTGAACGCCATCTCTACTACATCCGTCTTTAGGACTCAGTTCAAATGATAGCTGCTTTGTTAATTCTTCTTGATTATTTCAGTAATCAATTTCCCTGCTTCCCGGTGTTCTCCCAGTGCTTTGTATATCCATTACAGCATTTATCAAGATACCACATTTAACATGTCTGCCCCCACCAACTCTCCCCACATACATATAATACCTTCGTATGTATATTCTCAGCATCTAGGTGCTTAATATTTGTAAAGTTAAATAATATTGTTGAGGGTCTTTTTTTCTTTTAAAACCCATCTGCTAAAAACTAAATGTATTTTTATCTGTGAGAGCTGAGGGGGAAACCACTGCAATGTCTACACATTAAAGAGTATCTTACCCCTTTATAACCCAAGTCTGTTAGACATTTATTTGCACAAGATTAAAATAATTAATTAGGTCAATAAGACCATTTCTAAAGTCTAAGGACAAAGGGCACTAACACTGCACAAACTTAAAATGGTTAAAAACCTAAAGCATGGAATTTGCTTTAAAGGAGAAGAGAGCAAAAAAATATAAACTGCCCTAGAAAAGAATGACTGTATGCTGATCAAACACTCAGCCTCATTTTGGCATTTAATTAAGCCATTTATTGCTTCAAATGTGTCACCATGAACATTTTGATATACACTCCACAGCAGTAAGGCCTCAGTTTTCACCACCTACGAACTCTGAACCCACATTTGGATATTTTGTCCCACCAACTGTTACATGAGTTTTGCGCAACAGAGAATTTGAATGTTTACTTTATAATACCAGAAATACTTACTTTGCCACTTGGTGTAAATGTCACAAAGAATATTAATAGTTGGCCACATTTTTTGGGGGGCGATGAGGTAGTTCCATGTTTGGGCCCATTATATATGATTCAGATATTAACAGGTTCTACCCATTACTAAATACCTGCACCAAATTTTGGTTTCCTTCTTTATACATGCTTCATAAAATATTCAGTGTTTGAGTTTAAAACTTGTCAAAGTGTTTTCTAAGTGATTTGGTAAGGAGTGGAATTCACACACTGAAAGGGGATGTAGCAGCTGGAAAACAGGATGTTCCTGACTCAGACAAAGAACTTTCTTTTCAAATAAGGCTGTACATAAGGCTTTTTCTTTTGACCAATTCTATAAAATGAATGAGGTTGGAATAGTCACAATATATAGAGGATGTAAATGATACATGTGAGTATTTCCAGGCAATATACGTTGATAAACGAATTGAATACTACATTATTTATCACTTCTTAAAGGGTTATAAAATATCAAAATATTGAGTATCATGAAATGGTGATAATCACGATATCATGAAATCATGAGTACCCACAAATGAACCTAACTTGTTTAGGGGGCTGGCAGAGTTGTATAATCAGACTGTGGCAGCTCAGAATCATGGGATCTCAAAGGTGGAAGAGACCTTTGAAATCCCCTATCTACCTCACACCCTTTGGGTAGCACTGCATAGATTTTACACTGTTATCTGAATAAGTTCTAAGAAGCTCGTAAGTGGTTTAATTAAAGCAGAAATCTGATGGACCCCGTATGTTTCAATATAAAAGATATATGATGTATTAAGTATCTTAAAAGTTAAGGATTTTTCTATAGACTAGACTCAATATTATACTTTAAATAAAACCTCCACTATGCAAATGTATAATTTAAATAGCACCTATAGAATAAGACCCATACTGTAGTCAGTATCACCCTGGTGCAATAAGCCCAGAGCAATACAAAATTTGAATTAACTGTCGTATCAGTAAGTGGCAGAATCGAAAATAGCTGAATTTGAAGCTCCCAACCAGGGGGGGTCTCTTCACTCTATTTGGATACATTGCCTCCAGTCAAAACACCCATAACCATTATTTTCATTTTAACTGCTGTACTTACACTTCTTTCATGTCTTTTAGACTGAAGGAAAAAGCCAGAAGATGTTCTAAAAAAAATACATTGGCATTTCAAATTTACATTAAAAATATCTTTCCTGTATTCTCATATCACAAATTCTAAACATTATTAAAGACATCACAGATTACACAGTATTCTGTGTCCTGGGCCTCTGATTCTTTTTAGATTACGGAAGTTGAGAGTTAATTGGAATTCAGAAATTTTCATTATTAAGTATGTAAAGTATAAATACAAGTAATTTTTTAAAAACTTTATTTTAACACCTAATACAATTGCAATTTTAAGGATTACTTGCACAAAAAAATAAACACATTTGGTATAAAAATGTATCACTTTAACGCCCTTGCCCCTTCAGTCCCCGCCCCTCCCTCATGAACTGCACTCTATCTGGATGCAGAAACATAGAAAGACTAATGGCACAAATTACTTTTTACCTACAGGAGTTTCTGTTTATGTACCCAGGTACTCTAGAGGATACCAGCCCACTTTATCACATGAACCATTTCCTTCAGCCTGCTGAATTAGTTTCACAAAGAAACAAAGCTTATTATAAAGGCATTTTAAAAACCATTATCTTAAATTCTTTTTAGAAGCACTGACTTTTTTTTTTTGTTTTTTTGCAACCATTTATATACAGTGTTACATAACAGCTCTGGAGTACAGTACATGCAGCAGAATATACCTGTTGAATATAAAATATTTTCCTTAAAATCTTCATCATTGGAATTCCTTGAAGTCTAAATCATAGAATGCCCATTACTTTGAGAAAATGGTTGAGGAGTACAAATGTCTGCATATGTTGGCCACTGAAATAATCCAAGGCTAACTGGAATAATATTCATAGCACACCAGGAGTGCATAAATAATTTACTTACATTATTAAAATACAACCCATAAAATTCAAGTTCAAGATCTTATAGGATTGTCTATGTAAATCCTTTAAGTGGTTGCCTGGAAATGCATTGTTTCCTCTTTCTCTTCTCTTCTTTTTAAAGTCCTATATAAAATGTTCAGCTGAAGTTTATTTCTTCCTCAAACAAAAGGACCACCTTTATTTGTGTCTGCTGCCTCTTCTCTTCATTGCAGCAGTGCACTGTGGACAGTACCATTTGCCTTTTGGTGCCTCTGTCAATCCAACGCAGCCATAATGGAACCACTCTATAGGGCACTAGAGGCAAAATTGCAAAAAAACAAGTTTTCAGTACTTCTGAAGGCAAGAGAGTATATTAAAATATGCTCAGGAGACTGAATAATCCATTTAATTTAACAATAATTGGATGCGTAACATCAGAATTTTTAGATCTAGATTATTTAGACATCATTTAGACTAAACGATAAGCTTCAGGAATGAGGAAATGAAGGCACGAAAAATTACGCATCTTCAAGAATCCTGAGGTCCATGTAATCTAGGCCCATCATCCTAATGAATGAAAATTCACTAATTTTCAACTTTCAAGGGCAAAAAGAAGTGAGATGAGTCTTCTATGTAGAAGGTAAATATATCTTAAGATTTTATTTAATAGCCTTATTTGCTGTCTCATAAAGCAGAATAAGCTGATTGTAATTAAAGACATTAATTTATGTCTTACTCCCTGGATTTCCTACCTGGGTGTTTCTATTCCCAGAAATGTAGAGAAAAAGTATTCCTCTTTGAAACATATTAAGCAGAAAACTCTTTCATGGAAAGTCTTAGCACTCTAAAGAGCACAACTGGGAATAAGAAGAATCAGAGAAGCATGATGCTGGTACTCACAGAAATGTCATTCATCATTTTCACTAACTGTGCCAGAAGAGTTTACAGTGATATTCTTGAAATGGTTGGGCAATACTGTTTTTGCAATAACCACAAACAGCCTACAAGGGATTCTACATAGGGAAATAGAAGGAGGGTCTGTCCCCATCTATGTGAGCATGTTGCCATGACCCTATCAGGTCTAGGAAAAGTACACATTTTAATGCACCTAGCCAACCCCCTCAATCTTCAGATTGTTTTACAAATTTAAAACTCTTGTTAATCTTAGGGTCCTGTCACTACTAAATAAGGAGGGAGTCAAAATTACTAGACAACAATATTCTCAGTATTGAATAAAAATACGTATCTCTAACTAAAATTAAGTCTCCTAAAAACCAGGAATTCCTTCCTTTCAAATTTCCTTTACTTTTCAGATCAGAGGTGGCTCTTATCGGCTGACACCTGCACAGTACAGTAAAAAATATTATACTCATGAGAGGAAGATAATCTCACATTAGATCCTCAATTATCCCACCCTTCACTTTAGCACGGTGCAGCCTGAAAGAATGAATTGTTTTAAAATTCCATTTCTTCAATGTGATAAATGAACCGGATTCTAGTAAACACAGTATTTTTTAGCAAAGGGAAAGGAGGATATTTATAATTTTCATACAACATAACACTTCTGAGACAAACCATCTGCACAGAAAACCATAAAATTAGCTTTAAAAATTAAAATAGGGAACACATTAAGGGACATCACCCAATTTTGAAGAGGAATATTCTAGCATTAGTACAACATAATTAATATACCTGCAAACCTGTTTTCTTAAACCAAGCCATATAGCATATAGGACAAATATTCAAGTAATGACAACCTGTGATTTTTTTCATTCCTAAATAGAAAAATTTAATACTTACATCTTGGTTATCACATCCCACCATCTCACCATAAGATACCTAGTTAAAAAAAAATTAAATATCTTTATTATGACTATGTAACAAACACCTAAATCCCAATTAACTGTTTATGATACTGCTGGAAAACAGAGGGAAATACACTGAATATACAATTACACTGAGAATCAAGGTATAATTAGTTTTTTCCTGAAATACTCTTTTGGGCAGCATGGGGCAAGGGTGGAAAGAAATGCACAAGAAATTATCTGCCCTTCAGAAGTCTGGAAGAACTTGCCATAGAAATCACCTGGATGAAGGAGTCATCTTTCTGGGTAGTTCTTATTGTAAAAATTTTCAGTTTCTTTCTTGATTACTTACTGAAAGTTTTTACTTCTTGGGTCACATTAGGTCATTTATATTTTTGCAATTAATAGTCCACTTCCTTGAAACTTCTAAACTTCTCTATTTTATGTCCTTTCTCATTTTGCTTTTGCTATTCATCACCAGCACCTTAGGGTGTAACTTGCTAATTGTTGAGTTCACTGAAGTTCTCAGTAGACTGAATAGTTTTTCAGACAGGATTAACTAGATGGCATACCTTCTGATTCTCTGCATGAGTGAAAATATATTTACATGGTCCTATGCATAGAAATAACTTCTTTGAATATCAAGTTTTTGGGGGGTTCTTAATTTTTCCCAAAAAGCTCTACAGAAATATTTCATCACCTTCTAGTTTTTTAGTGTTACAGAGGAAAACTCTAGGTTCAGTCTGATTTTGTTCTTTTGCAAGTAATCTACTTTTGTTGTGAGAATATAGGATATGCTTTCCTTAATCATTTGTGCTGAAAAATGTTTATCAGGTGATAGTAGAACAGCTAACAAATTGTTAAAATTTTTAAAAATCGGATTGGTAACTCATACTGTCAGACAAAATAATCTGCTGATAGACTAAGACTTAAATGTGAAGAAACTGAAGCATGCAAAGAACTAGACAAAATCACATAAAAATTAGGAGAAAATATTATACAAGAAAAATTTTTATGGAAAGAAGAGCCAAAGAGAAAGCCCTTCTAAGTATATAATCCATGGCTTGCTTCATAAAAAAAAAGATTAACAGTCATAACTACAAAATATCAAAATTTTAGAATTATTAAAAATAACTAAATCAAGCAAATATTTAAAGCACATAATAAAACAATAGAAAATCAGCCAACACTATTAGATGTCAATTCATAATGTAAAAAACAAAATGGTCAAAAGATGTCCAACTTTAATATTAGTGTATTTAAAACAATTGTGACATAAAACTATCAAATTGGTACTTAGGTTTTAAAAGAAAATAATATCCAGTTGTTGGACAGTGTTTAGTAAACAGGTATGTTCATTAATTTTGGTAATAAATTTCTAGAAAATACATTTTGGTAGTCTGTCAAATATTTATGCCTAATTTTATTGCTAAAAGATTATCAAAAAAATCAGATGTATAAAATGGATTACATTTTAAAAATGCCTATCTTAATATTATCCCTAATTTCAAACAAATTAAAACCACTAAAATAATCTATAGCTAGCAATAGGTTAAAAAAACTATAGTGGATGGTATAAGAGATAACTATGTGAAGATTTTAAAGATTTTTCTTTAAAATCATGTTTGGTATACCTGATTTAGAGAAAAAAGCCAGTAACAAGAAGGTATACACTGTGGTTCCTACTGACAAACTTACATACACACATGTGTATGCATTATATGCATATATATGTGTTAAGAAATGCATACTTATGTCTCAAAATTCGTATGTTGAAGCCCTAACTCCCAACGTGACTGCAATTGGACACAGGGCCTGTGAGGAGGTGGTAAAGGTTAAACGAAGTCACAGAGTGGAGTCCTACTCTGAAAAGGCTGGTGCCCTTATAAGAAGAGACACCACAGCATACTTTTTCTCCCTCTATCATGTGAGGACCCAGTGAGAAGGCACCAGTCTGCATCTAGGAAGAGAGCTCTCCTCCAGAACTGAGTCAGTGGACACCTTGATCTTGGACTTCCCAGCCTTCATACCTGTGAGAAAATAATTTTCTGTTGTTTAAGCTACCCAGTCTGTTGAATTTTATTAAGGCAGGCAATGTGCACGTGAGGTATATGGTAGTGGTACATCAAAAATGTTTAGTTACAGGTTGTATCTGAGGGCTAGGATTATGGGTAACATTTTTCTTTATACTCAGTATTTACAGCAAATGTCACTTTTGTAAGAAGGGAGAGAAAAGTATACAAACAAAGCAGGGGTATTTTAAGTGAGTTTTAAAAAAGGCTTAAAAATGAAACAGTTCTCTTTCTTCCAGTTTATTCAGATTATACTTTTATAGACATATACCAGACTTTTACCTGATTACAAATGCAGTATCGAGGTTCATTTGGGTCATAAGTCCAATCAACCTGACTGTTTGAATCAGATTCTGGCACTACAGTTGTTTGTTGAGAGATTTCTTGTACAACAGTTGATGATGAAGAACACGATGATAAAGAAGAAGAGGAGGAGGAAGATGATGACTGTTGGCTTGAAGACTTGTTGTTGTTTCTGAAAAAAATAGTATAAGTTTTATTTGCTCACCATCCAGAAGTTACTAGAGAATAACTCCGTAATAAATAGTATAAAATGAAATGATATCAAATGTATAAATTAAAGTCTAAGCTAAAGTAATCTAGATTTACCAATGACTTAAATTATAGGTAGTACTTTGAAGAATTAATATAAATTTTGGCTACTTTACAGACATTATTTGTATTTTTAGGTAAAATGAATACTCTTCATCAAAACCTAAGGCACATAGACACAAAACCATTTGATAAAAGTGGTTATAGCCATCAATTGATGGGTGAATACCTACCACGAGTATGGCAGGGAACCAAGACTGAAAATTCACAAGTAATTTATTGCTAAGCCATATGCTATTTTAATTCTACAAGTATAGAACTTTATCATAAGAAATTATATTAAACTTGCACCATTAAGACGAATTAATTTTTAAGATGTTTGACATTTCTGTCATGGTTATTTCATATTGATCATTCATTTAGGGATTAATTCACAAAAAATATAACATATTTAAAAATACAGAAAATATAACTACTAGGTAACTAATTATTTTGGCCTAGCATTTGAACTTTCATTATGTGTAAACATCCAGGATATTCAGTTACCTGGGATTGACAGTGATAAATGCTATTACGTTTTCATATTCAAAGCTTATAAAATTATCCCAAGTCTCATATACAAAATCTAGGGATATTTTCATACCATTCATTTTTGGGGCCCAAGACTAAGAATTAAGATGCTTTGCTTACTGTTCATCAAAATGAACAATCTTGTTTAAAAAAAAAAAAAATCACCAGGATATAATTTGCTTTGCATTAATTTACCTTGACATACATGGCAAAATAAAGGGTAATAAATGAAAAGCAGTTCCATAAAATGATTTATCTTAATGAATAAAAGAAGATAAATGGAAGTCATCTATTAACAGACTCAATTTAAGACTCTAGAAAACTTAAAACAACTCTAACACTTTTTAAAGACTTGACCCCTTCAAAGTATGGCACTATAAAATGAAAACTGCACATCTCCCCACCTCTGCAAGGTTCATTTTAAGCCGTTATATCCTGCCTTTAACAGAGAGAGGCCTGGCTGAGGTGTCAAGTAGACCAAGCACCCAGTAAAGGGGTAGGGCTACTGTACCAATAAAACTTACTTGCTCTTTCGACCACTCCGTGAGTCGGCTGCTGATGAACTGGCATTCTGTGTTAATGTTGTCATAAGTGCCGAAGATGATGAATAGCCAACTGTTTCCCTGGCCATTGAAAATTCTTTTCCCAGCTGAAAGTCATTATTCTTAAATGCTTCATAACTGGCTTTTAAACTTGATGTTCTTCGTCCCTCCTTCATCTTAAATAGACATTCATTGACAGCATCAATATATGTAAATATGTAGATTTTCTTTTTCAAGTGTTACAAATTATAGTTTCATTTTGGTTTATCAAATATTAATTTACATTGTTTAAACTATTATTTTCATCACTGGCCTTTAAGTGTGTGTGTGTGTGTGTGTGTGTGTGTGTGTTTTGAGGTGGAGTTTCAATCTGTCACTTAGGCTGGAGTCTAGTGGCACAATTTTGGCTCACTGCAACCTCCACCTCTCAGGTTCAAGCAATTCTCCTGCATAGCCTCCCGAGTAGCTGGGATTACAGGCACCTACCACCCATCCAGCTAATTTTTTTGTATTTTTAGTAGAGATGGGGTTTCACCATGTTAACCAGGCTAGTTTTGAACTCCTGACCTCAAGTGATCCACCTGCCTCGGCCTCCCAAAGAGCTGGGATTACAGGTGTGAGTCACTGAGCCTGGCCTAACCTTTTTTATGAAAAGATTTAAAATAAGATTTTACAGTTAGAATATAAACTATGTGATGGGCGACTTCTTAATTTGGAATACAGACAAACTATACAGAAGTGAACAAACTCAAGACGACTTAAGTCCAAGGCTACATAGGAAGCCGTGGAACTGGCAGAAGGAACAAAGAACTATGCTAGCACGTGCTGTGGACTGCAGTCAAGAACATGGGTAACATGAGCAGTTATTGTGAGAAGGGTCTGCATATAATCTGCATGATAAACCTATTTTTTAGTTTTCATTATCAATCAGGTAATTCCTATGTATTATTTCATTAAATAAAATATCAGATACCATGAAACCATGACTTAAAAATGAAACTATACAATGTTAGAAAACTATTTGTTCACATCCAGTTATTTCTATTAGGTTTCCAATGATTCCGACAAAATGTAACATTTTGTCTCTAAACCCTTTACTTTTTACCTGAGCTGTTGCCTGAACTGCTTGAGCAGCTGCCATGGTAATTGCCCCTGCACCAGTTCCTGTAGATAACGAGCCAATGTTATAGGATCCCAGAGGTTGGGAGGAATTCACATTGTAGGCATTGTTAGAAGAGGCTGTGGAATTATTATTTCGACAACCTGTGTAGATGTAAAAAAGAAATAAAAATGGTTGCAGAGAACATAATGTTAGTGAGTCTAAATTACATTATTTCCCAACACAGACATAAAATCATTAAAATTTGTCATGTCACTTGTACATTAAGTCAACTGAATAATGTATCTTGTTTTCCTTTTTCTTCTTTCTCAATATGTATACTTTAACCAGGTAAAGAAACTGTACGATTCATTAATCCTGAAAGATTTTATTTCTCCTTATTCCAACACAAACAAACAAAGCAATCATATTTAAGAAAATAAACTTACCTAGTGTATTTTCCTTAGAGGCATCTGATGTAAGGGTGGATAGAAGAGCTTCAGATTTAAACTTCTTTTCAGGAATATGATCTGTTGTCGTATGGTGAGAAGTTGGATTATATTTCCTTTCTAAATAGAAATAAAGAATTCATGTGTTTTTAAACTTTAGAGAACTATGGACAAGGCATAATACTTATATCCAGCTATAACGTGAAACAGTATGATCTGGGTTCCTCATAAAATACAGAACATGATGTTTCCTCAGAAGGCAGGACAAGCAGAACTCTGTGTCACACGTTTATTAAGAGTAGACTTCTCCACCATTTAAAAAACTTCAGTAGCGGAGTACTAAAGATAACCCAAGATACACCATGGGCTCACATACAATGTGAGGGAAACTTTGTTTTCAAAACATCATCTACCACTTAGAATAGTTTTCAGTCAACTATCTTTTCCCACCAAATTGATGTGTCAAAAGAAGCACTGATACAGTCATTTTTTGACTGTATCAACTAGCCAGCAGTCATCTGACTAACAATTCATCCACTCACTGACTTACCAACCATTCAGACTTAATTATATGCCAAACATTAGGTTAAGCACTGGAGAAGCAAGGATGAAAAAGACAAAGGGCCTATTACAAAATAGTTTATTGTTTGGCTCAGTTGAAAAGCTCCCTAAGGAGAATGCTCAGTTGAAAAGTTCCCTAAGGAGAATCAGGTATGTGCATGAAGGGAATATATGCTATTAGAAGATATGCTTAGCTCCCCTAAGGAAGAATTAGATATGTGTATGAAGGGATATCTGCTATTAGAATATATTTGCTTAGCTCCCCTAAGGAGAATCAGGGATATGTGTATGAAGGGAATACATGTTATTAGAATTATGCTTAGCTCCCTAAGGATCAAGTATGTATATGAAGGGAATATATGCTATTAGTACTATACATTCTCCCTCTACAAATTTAAGAGAAAACAGCATACTCATTTCCGAATCACCTATGCTCTCCTCAAGGAAAAAGATAAGTCTGCCAGTACTTGCAATAGAAAAAAAAAAGAAGGGATTTACTTCTCAATTCGTTGTGTAGAGTTAAAAAAAGAGAACTTACAGGTGATATAATAAGGTTTTCATTGTTTTTAAAACTTAGCTGCACTACACCAAACTTACTTTCCACTGGAGTATGTGAATGAGCATGGTGATTGTTCACTGGCTGTGAAGGAGTGTCTAATTCCAAAGATCCTAAAAGAAGAGAGGCACAGAGATACACCACCATTAAATGTCACTGCAGAACTTCACATGTCACTCAACTACAGGCAACGAGTTCCCTTACCCAGCAGAGGACTAGCAAGTTCTGAGGCATATGCCTGTATTATGTTAGCCAGACATGTTAGAGGATCATCACTGTCCATCCCACACTGAGTATATCCTCTCTCTAAACAATAAGTTATCCCTTTCCCAATATTTACCTTAAGTACAATATGGCTCAAGGAATACTTGTGTCTAATTAGGGAATTCACCACAGTGGGTGGCATATAAATGGATGAATGGACATTGTAATCTCATTACTGGTAAGAGTCAATCTAGTTTTACTGACTTGAAGACGTTTTAATGGGAGATTCTAAAGTTCTATGTGATGGGGGACATTACTATATGAAAAAAATTATTTGATCATTAAAATGACATTATGGTAATAAAGACTTCCTAAAAGAAGTTAGGGATTTTGTTTGTAAAAAGTGAGGAATAGAATCTGTAACACCAAGCTTTAAAATACCTCTAAATACATTTTCTGGGTTTATTTTGATCCCTTGAGATGAAATTATGGCAGGGCACAGGGTGGAGCAGTTTTTATAACTTGATCCAATTTTGTTTCATATGTCTGTGTCCTTAGAGAGGATGCTTTATTAACCTTCCTGCAGTACTGAATAGGCATGAATTATCAATACTCACAGCTATCATCAGCATTTTTTAAAAATCAAAGCAGCTACAGAATTTTTAATTTTGTCTCAAAATACTTATTATCCTTATACAGGGTTCCTCCAGAAGAAAAGTATCACAAATAAATAGATGATTATCTAAAGTGATGCATCTACTTTTCAACACAAAAATGCAACTATAGACACCAAGACAGATTTGTGATTGGCTTCCCTAGCTGACTTCTAGTGAGTATATAGAAAGATACATAGATTGGCACTGTAAAGAAACCTTTTATCTGTGTGTAGAAACAGGTATATATTCTTGCTGTTGAAATGCATCAAGAAAAAATATGTTTGAAAGTTTTAATTAAATTCTAGCAGAAATTAGCCATAATACTAACTTGGTTCAATTAACATCCAGTGAGTGCCTACTCTACACCAAGTACCACACTAACTGCTTTTATGTACATTACCTATTTAGGTTGGAAGAAATGCTAAATCAGTTAAGGAAACAGTGTTCACGCTTCCATTTTTGGGAAGACACACCAAAGAAGTGACAGGGGTAAGTTATAGCAGGGGATCAAATAGAGCCTTGCAAAGAAATATTAAAATGGTTTCTTGCTGATAAGGGAAAGAGGGAAACACTTCTTTAAGAAAAAGAGGTAGTGTTATGAAACCAATGGAATCTTTTTCAGTATATGTAGTTAAGGAAAAGCCATAAAATAATTCTTAAGAAACTAACAACCTTCCTCAAAGCTTAAGTGTATAAAGAGGCAGAGTAAAGTCAATACACTTAATGCAAGATGGTTAATTTGTCTCCCGATGGTTACGTTTCTTTAAATTTGTTCTTATCACTCAACTTACTAATATATGTGGATATAAAATGATTTAATATGTTATTTCATAAAGAGTGAGTGGATGATATCCTATATTATCTCTCTCAGAATCCATGACCCAAACATTTCCAACTGCTAGGGTCCAAGCTATCTGACCTGGATGCCACCATCCACTGAAGGGCAGGTTTCAAAAGCCTCTGTGAGACAAGGTCTTCTCAGTGATTTGCACATGTACTGTCCAATATTGATGGAAAACTGTAAATTTTACTTACGCCTCTCTAATATTTCTGTAATTCCAGCATTATCAGCTTCCAGCTCCATTTTAAACTTAGCCAGTTCCTGATCCAGCTTTCTCAAGTGTCGATCTACCTGTTTCAAAGAAGATCAAAGATAACCACCAAAATTTGGGACACTGTTAAAGTGTCAGTTTAATGAGGAAACCTAAATCTTTGTTTCTTTTAGTGAATCTGCTTAGTATCCTTGAGCAAGTCAATTAACCTATGCCTCAGAGGTTTGTAATCTATAAAATGAGGTGCTAGGCTAAAGAATCTCCGAAGTCTCCTTTAATAAATTTTAAGTTCTAAGACCCAGACTCTCAACTTGTTAGGAAATGTTCTATACTCCATTTTCAGAAGTGAGGACATGAAAATTAAAGCAAAACTGATCAGGGATTAGAGAATGGGAGGAGGGGATGGTGGAGGCTGGTGACTTTTCATAATACACCCTGTGATTACTCAGAGCCTAATCTCCTCCTACTTATAAGGCCATCATCCACACTGTCACTGTCACACCATAAAAGCTATTATTTAGAATGATGAAAGATCCTCAGTCTGCAAAGAAGTTCCTATATTCTATACATTTATTTCTCTAAGGCATGAGAGTGAATCATAATGCTTGTAAACACTTATGTGAAGAGGAGAAACAAAAGGGGTTGTTGGTCAGAAAACTCCATTCCTCAAAGGGCCTGGTTAAAATTATTTTATTTAAAATACAATTTCCCTAGTTAACGTGGCAAAATTTTATTTTGTCACTGAGAGATCTTTTGACTAATTTCAGAAAATTGTATGACACCTCAAGCTAACAAAAAAGTCTTAATGTATTTTTTAAGCTTAATATTAAATATTTTAATACTTTTCAAACTACTTTGAAGTGAAACAAAAAAACACACAAATTCTTTGAAAATATTCATGTTACATTATTGACAACATCCTTTTCCAAGTCTAGTTTCCCATTGGATTACTGCTAGAATTAGAAATAACTTTCTTACAGATATCAAAATGTGCCATGATACTGCATCAGGGCAACATTTTAAGTAAGGTTTAGAATTAAACCATCTATAACTAACATGAGGAAGAAGGGGAGAAAGGTAGCAAAACACAATGTGCATGGGTTAGATGCCTATGAAGAGCAGGTAATGTGCTTGGCGATGATCAGCCCTCAAGCTGATCTTTTGAGGTTATTACTGTCTCTATAGGTGAAGAAATTAAGGCTCAGAGGGGTTACTTAAGTAATATGCCCAAAGTCATATAGCTAATGCATTACAGAAACCAAATTTAACTTTATTTGTAACGAATTGTGCTTTGCCATTTACCTGACATTGACCTCTGAACTTTCTGCGTGCAGAAAACAACTGTTTTTATTTTTTGAAAAACATTATTCAGAATAATATAACTCAAGTATAAAAACTAGTAATATTGTCCTATTATTTGTATTTTATATATTAACAACAATCATTAGGGTGTTGGTTTGTGGTTTTTCAATAACTGAAAGCCAGTTTTCCTTCTACCCTTACACACACATTACTTTCAGAGTTCTAGAATATTTAAAAACCTATATCATCACATATTATGGATCCTTGCTCCTATTCAAAGAATCTGCAGGTAATTTAGCATCCTTTAAGGAACCTCCCTTCCGATAATAGTGTGAACACAGACGTCTGTTATTTGAGCATACCTCTTTCATTGTCAAAATTTAATCTCAAGGGAAATCAGAAAAAATATTCATATTTAGGTTCCAAGACCACTAATGCAATGAAAACACTCCACTGCTTTTTGTACCTACAATTGTACTAATAATAAATATTGAGCTATTATGTGCTTGGTGCTGGATTAAATGAAGGATATATGAAGAATGGAAGAGAATTGTTGCCTTCATAGGAATTACAATTTAGCTGACAAATCAAGATTTACATATGATTTTAATATAATAAGGTATAAAAACATAGTCTAGATGTCACAAATAAGCAATAGTTCAAAAAGAGTCAAAAGTTGTACATAAAAAAATAACACTGGTAGACACAAAGGAGGTATGAATTAGACAGTAAAGATGGATTGAATTCAAATAGAGGGAAAAAAGGAATCACAATAAAAAATGTATAGAGACAGAAAGACAAACAATATGCTTAGATAAAAACAAAGTATGATGTAGCATGTAATATGTATATAAAGCACAGTGAGCAAGAACGTTAGGTTGAGGGGGTAGTGTTAGGGTGAGATAAAGACCTTTCTTTTTCATACCATATACATTACCCTAACTCACTTCACCTTTGCATTTAAGGATTGTTTCATTTTATTAAATATATTGATAAAGTTCACTACATATGAAAATGTGAAAAATAATGACGAGACTTTCAATACTAGATAGCTCAGAAAAGGCACTAGAACCTAAAGGGTTAATAACTCTAAAAACCAAATTCATAGTTAAAATAAAAAAAGACAGAAAAGCCTTAACCACTTGTGGTAGGCAGCTTTAAAAGACGGTTTCCAGTCATTCTCACTTCCTCATATGTAAAAGAGATTATGAACTGATTAATATTATAAGCAATTATTAGGCAATGAGAATGATTTTTCTTCTATTTATCACTGCTGTACTAAATCAAATTAGAAGTCAGAAAGTACCACTGACCACAAGAATTAACTTAAGCTATAAAGCACTAGGATATTTAAACAATATTAAACAGCAATAATAAGAGCTGTGAACTTGCCTCAAATCCATCATGTGCATTCCCTCAACCTACATGATTCTGAACGGTTAAAGCACCTCTTATAGCTGATCACCATGTTGTCCCCACAGGCATCAAGCAGAGCAAGGACCTAACTTACCTCACCCTTCCACAAACATCTGCTTTCATAAGACTGATTTACTATAGTAAAGAGGGTACTGACCCAGTTGAGAGATTTTCCATTAGCTACAGATTCCTAACACAGGGCTAACCACAGAGTCTAATTATTTATTTTTTTCCCAGTTAATGTCAACAAGTGCTATAAACAAAGTTTCCTTGCCCTATAACCCCAAATCATATTCTATAACCCCAAATCATAACAGCTTTAAGTTTAAACTCCTATAATTTTTCTAGCCTCTTTAAAGACAAAGGATATTCTAGCAACATTACTTGTTAACATACTCATGATCACAGCAAATTTAAGTCATACTTGGCCCCTCTGCACAAAACAAACAACAAATCCTTCATCCTATATTTGCATAGAGCTGTAATCTTTGACTCTTTCTTTTTTTGACTCTCTGGTTTTCCAATATTCAAATTTTAAAGTGTATCACTAATGGACCCAAACACAACTAAATACAGCTTTTTCAAAGTCTCTACATGATCTACTGCTTCCAATACAATCAATTTACAAAATTTAGATTTCTAGCTTGCCCTTTCGAAATAGGCAATCAAGTCTGTTCCATTCTAAGTTGCAATCGACAGCAGTAAGTTAAATTTCTATCCATGAAAGGGTCTGGTAATAGCGAGTAAGGAGGGTAAATTGGGGAAGAAAAAGAAACCATGATGGCAAAGTATTTCTCAGATGATAGGTCATGAAAATGATTCTTTATATCTCTAAATTACATTTAAACTAGATGAAAATGTGACCTATCGTTTATGCTGAAACAAATACTTGAGAGGCTTTAGCATACAACTTTGTCTAATCATCTTCCTGAAAGTCAATAAAGACAGGACAGAAATCAAAAGGTCAAACTCACATAATATATTTCCTTAATTAGAGTATCAGATGAAAACTCTCAAATTTATAGGTAAAATGTGCATCTGAAATACAATCATCTCAGGAACAGGCCAGGATATAAAAAAAGAAGCCAGTTCAAGGGTATTGAGCACTGCAAGAGACTGCTAAAATCATTCAAGCATCAACTAAAAGCTCAAATTTTATCAGGGTATGTATAAATCAACTTTATTAGGTATTGCAATCTAATACATCCTTATGACAGTGACAACTGGCTGAGAAACACAAATAAGTGTTTAATGACTATTTATGAGTATCGGGTTTCTGGAAGAAAATTATTTTAACAGGATAGATTTTGTGTGTGTTAGTCAAATTTCACTAAAATGGCTACTAAAATAAACTGTCAGTTAGTTTTACCGGACCCCTAAAACAAATTTCTTCATTTGTTGATAATATGTAGTTTGGTTTATTCCTTAATAAATGAGATGACCAGTGCAGTGATGGTCATAGGAAAAAAAAAAAAAGTTTACTACTGGTTTAAAAGTAAATAAAATATTTCAATGAAAAAAATACAATGCAATGCAATGCCATATAAAACAATGAGGGATAAAATCAAACACAATTACATACTATGGTGACATACCATAAATTCTGTAAAAGTAATACATGCTTATTTAAAATTCCTATAATATAATGTTTAAGCAAAGGCAATACATACACAAAATCTCCTTTAAGGTCTATACTCCATGCCTCTGTTTAAAGTCCTTCACTGGCTTCCCACTGCTTTAGACTAAGAATCACTCTCCTCCTAGATTGGCTTGCAAGGCCCCCATACCTTAGTTCCTGCCTGCTTCCTCTTCATGCTGCTCCTTTCCCATTACAGACCACAGACCAACCACCCCGGCCTCTCTCTTGGTTCAACATGCAAAGTCTTTTCCACTCCAGACTTTGCACTTGGTATACCACGTGCCTGAAACATTATACCCTTAGCTTTTCCAACAGGTGGTTCTTTCTCATTTTCCAAGTACCACCGCAAATGTCATTTCCTTAGACTACATTCTTAACAGCCTTCACCAGTTATTCACTTTTCTCTCCCTTTCTCCCCCTTCCTCTCCCTTTCTCCCCCTTCCTCTCTCCTTTCCACAATGTTTATTTCCTCCTGTGTACTTATCAAAATCTAAAATAGTCTTTATTTAATAGTCTGCCAGGCTGGGTGCGGTGGCTCACACCTGTAATCCCAGCACTTTGGGAAGCTGAGGTGGGCGGATCACCTGAGGTCAGGAGTTCGAGACAGCCTGGCCAACATGGTGAAATGCCACCTCTACTAAAAACACAAAAATAGCTGGGTGTGGTGGTGCATGCCTGTAATCCCAGCTACTGGCTGTGGCATGAGAATCACTTGAACCCGGGAGGCGGAGGTTGCAGTGAGCTGAGATCACGCCATTGCACTCCAGCCTGGGCAAAAAGAGTGAAACGCTGTCTCAAAAAACAAACAAACAAACAAACAAACAAACAAAATACATTTTGCCTCAGCATTGTCTGTGTCATTATTGCCCACCTACTACCTGTGACTGCTCATAGCTGGAGTTCTATAAACACTTGCTGAATGAATGAAAGTCATACTCTTCCACGTCATACTCTCCCACTATATATAGTTGTACAAATACAAGTATACCACTGTTTTTTGGGTAAAATATCTCAGAACAGAATTTACTGTAGTTTTACATTTACATTATGTCCCATCCACTCCCCTCTAAAGCAGACTAGTAGTCTCAGTTCTCAAATGTTATATTTTATAGGAATGTCATTCCTATCATTTATCAAGTTACATTTGGATGTTTACTTTTGTTATTTCAGGGAGAATAACTAATTTGACAGGGTAACTCCATTTAGTGACATCCCAATTGAACAAGTCAGTAATTCCCTTATATCTGACTCTAATTACATGTAAGGGTAATAATGTAAATTTCTTTCCCTCAGGCATAAAGTACCCAAATATTACAAGACATTGTGTTGATATGTGCTACACAAAGCACAAGTTTTCCAGGAAGGTACATAATTGTTTTTGACATTTTGGTAATTATTTATTCATAAGTGATGTTAGTATTTTACTTATATTTGTAGTAACGAATTAGTAAGTTTTCCTCTTAAACATATTTCATTTAAAAACTTACTTAGCATGCAGGTATTGTAAAAATCGTGAAGGCATGAAAGAGATGACTAAGGTTTGGAAGACACTGGATTAGATTACCTTGAAAACCTTTGTCCTTCTCTTCGCTGTTCACTTAATCTACTATGTCAGCCTCTCGGGGTACAGAATGTCCAAAAACCTTACCTACCCTCAGACCCTTTGGTCAGGTGAGCTAGTTATTTTTTATTTTATTAAAAAAAAAAAATTGGCCAGGTGTGGTGGCTCACACCTGTAATCCCAGCACTTTGGGAGGCCGAGGTGGGTGGATCACCTGAGGTCAGGAGTTTGAGACCAGCCTGACCAACATGGTGAAACCCTGTCTCTACTAAATATACAAAAATTAGCTGGGGATGGCGGTGTACGCCTGTAATCCTAGCTCCTTGGGAGGATGAGGGAAGAGAATTGCTTGAACCTGAGAGGCGGAGGTTGTAGTGAGCTGAGATTGCGCCACTGGACTCCAGCCTGGGCACAAGCGCAAAAGGCCATCTCAAAAAAAAAAAAAAAAAAAAAAAAGATTTTTTTTAGGGAACATGTTAACTGGAGGCCCAATATTTTCATTAATTTCAATAGTAATGTTCACTTCACTGTTTAATAAATCTGTTTTTTCATTAAAGGGGGGGCTCTTTCAAAACAAACACATTAAAATAGGAAGGAAAACTATTATAAAGTTGAATATATTTTAGTTAAAATGCTCAAAACATACATATTACTTATTACTATAAGTTTTTATTGCAAAAAATATTCCTTTTACTGAACGCTCATCTGCAAATCCTGTTTTACAAGAACTTTCAAAATGAACTTATATATCAGAAAAGGAAACCTATCCACATTGAAGACAGTAACAAAATTCTGAGAGCAATTTAGTAAGAGGGAAACCAAAAAGATTGGAGCAAAGAAAAGGATCATAAGATGGGGTGTTTTGTCGCTCAAAGTGATTCTATAAAGGAAACGAATCTCACCTGAATTATATATTACTTCTCGAAGTCACGCCTTGAAAAGAAGTAGCTATTGTATACTGCAGTCTGTCCTAGTCTGTCCATCAAAACTGAACCAATCTCAGCATACTCTAGTACCCTGGAGAAACTGCTTCCTAACAAAAATACATCTCCACCAACAATAACAGCATTAAACTCTCTCACCAAGACTCCTAACTTAGGGGTCATATTAGTGCTTTTTCTTTTCTATTAACATATTCAGGTGATTTTTGCTCAACAAATATTTACTGAAGAATAGCTATGTTAGGTTCTGAAGACACTAAAATAAAAACACACAGTTCCTAACATTTATACTAGGGAAGACAAACACAAAAGCAAAGGTAAATGTATAATTACAATGTTATTTGATCAATAATAACATCACATGCGCAAGACTGATTTGGAGGCTGACATGTCTGAGGATAGGGTAAAGCACAAACTGCTAATTATCTGCATAGTTTCTATTCTCCCCTTCTTTCTGACAGAACTTCACATATCTGGGGTAATCATGTAGCTAGAGGGAGCCAATAAGATATAAGATGGCAGTAAGTAAGATTTTCAGGAAGACTCCTTCAAAGAGCTGACTAAACTACAAAATGTGCCCTTCTGAGTAATCCTCTACTGCAACTCTTCTTCCTGCCCAGAATGGATGGTAGAACAGATTAGAAGCAGCCTGGGACAGTGATCGCATTGGGGTGGCCATACAAACCCTGGTCTGCCTCCTCCAACAGGTATTTTATATGAGGGAAAAATAAATGCATTTGTAAAAACCACTCTTACATGCCTTTCCTGTCATAAGCTGTCAAATATCTTCTCCTAGATATAAATGATACGAATATCAAGGTTATCAAGACTATGTTAATAAAGAGGCATGTGTAGGATTATGAAGGATAGGGAAAAGGTTACCAAGCAAACAGGAAAAAGAAAGTCATCCCAGTCAGGAAGAGTCATTCAGACACAGTATGTTCACCATGGTCGGGCACATGGATGGTGGTGAGGGACAGAGGACAACAAAGAGATGCAGTTAGAGATCTGGCAGAAACCAAATCAAGAACTTTCTACATGGCATGATCAAACAAGTCAGTAGCAAAATGCTTAAGAATTTCAGGCTGGGTGCAATGGCCCACACCTGTGATCCCAGCACTTTGGGAGGCCAAAGCCTCCCACTTGAGCCCAGGAGTTAAAGACCAACCCTGAGGGCAACACAGGGAGCCCTCATCGCTACAAAAAATACAAAAACTAGCCAGGCATAGCAGCAACTGTCTGTAGTACCAGCACCTGGGAGGCTTGAGCCTGGGGGGTGGAGGTTGCAGTGACCTGAGATTGTGCCACTACACTCCAGCCTGGCTAACAGAGCAAGGCTCTGCCTTGAAAAAGAAAAAAAGAAAAGAAAAAGAAAAAAAAAATTAACAAGGAGACAGCATGCTTAAATGTGTATTTTAGGAAAACAGTGATAAATCAAAGGCAGAAAAACCATTAAGAAAAGCTATTATAGTTGCTTGGGTGAGAGATGAAGAGTACTTGAGGGGATAGACACTAGAAAATGACATAAGGGAATTTTCCAGGGTGAATGACAATGTTCTATATCTTGATTGGGGTACTGGTCTGTCAAAATGTCAATTGTACACTTAGGACATGTACATATATTATCTATAATTACATTTCTTTTTTAAGTACTTGAACTACAGCAATGGTGAAGAAAGGACAATTAGAGGTAATTATAAAGTAAAATGAACAACACATGGTGATTAAGTGTGAGGAAGTTAGTGACAAGGAGTATAGGGTGACTTTCAGTGCCCTAATCTGAAGGACTACAAGGTCAGTGCTTCATCTGAGATTTAGAAACAAAAAGTTGGTGGTGGGGCAGGGAAGGGTAGTTAGAGAAGAAAAAGGAGATGCTTTGAGTTTTAAATTTCAAAACACTGAGTTCTAGGGTCTGGGAATATTCAGATAAGATTAAAAGACTCAAAGAAACAGCTTGGGCTTGGATTAATTAAGGAATAATTAACGTGTAATTGTTAACACTAACAGAACACATGGAATGGTAATAGAGGAGTGTTTCTCAACTTGGGTGGTGTGCAAAGGTTGGGGATAAAACTGGCATTTGAAAGAACAGGTCTTTAGTGTGTGGAATTTGGTCTTCCTGGCCCTCTTGGCAGGTAGAAGAGGGGAAGAGAGTCACCTTCATGTAAGAACCATTTGAAGAGTAAGAAACCACGTAGGTCAAGGATAGAACCCTGAGGAACACCATCATTATAGGCTGAATCCAAGAAGGAGACTAAGAAAGGACACAAAGGTGGGAGCATCCAGAGCAGGCAGTCACGTGGTAATACATGATCAAGAATGGCAAGACAAAATGAATGGCAATAAGCATTACATTTACCAATACTGTCAGTTAAAAAGAACTGAAGCTGTCTGATGAATTTAGCAATAAAGAATTTACGAAATGAAATTAGAGGGTTGGTAAATAGAACCCCAAATGCCATAAATTTAGGAATAAATCAAAGGTAAGGGAGTGTCCAAGAGTTTGAATGAGAAACTACAGACTACACTGGCTAAAGCAGAGTCATGGTCACCACAGGATTTATATTAGATTGTCTGGGTTCTTTTTAAATATGAGGAAGACCTGAGCATGTTACTACGCTATGGTATAGAAGCCAATAGAAAGAAAAGAGGCTAAAGATTAAAAAGAGAAGGCGTAAGTGATGAAGCAAAAATGCAGCAAGTAAAAACATGCCCTAAGGCAGCAGCAATGTGGAAGGTACCTATAAGAAAAGAGATCAAGAGTTCAACCAGTCTCTTGACTGAACAGGAAAAGGTTGATAAAATAGGAAGAAATGAAATGTAGACGCAAGAAGTATCAGAGGTAGGGCAGTTCCAAGTGATGATCGGGTTCAGTCTGTGGCAACTGAAGTGGATTAGTCTTTACAAAAGCCAAAGAAGTAGATGACTAGGTAGTATAAGATGATTTCAACAGAGAACTGTGAACCAGGTGCCAGTTTTTCAATCTGAGACTCACCTAGAAGCCATTAAATTATAGTGATAAAAGGTAGAGGGTAACTGAGATGATTATCACTAAGTCTGAAAGAGAAGGGATTTTTTATATTAAGGATATAATGTTCACCTGAAATAGGATTAAAGTATTTAAAAAGAAAGGCAGGGAGGGAGAAAGGGAAAAGAAAAAAAACTAAAAGGAAGAGGGTAGAGCAAAGGAGGGGCAGAAAAGGAGGGGTGGGGCAGAAAAGAAGACAAAAAGAAGCCTCAGAGATACTAGGGGAGTGAGAGACAGCGGCTTCAGCTTGGCAGAGTTGAAAGGGAAGCAGTGGCTTCAGGAAACTAGAAAATTCCAGTTTAGGAAATGAGCTGGACTGAGTTCTCAAAGAAAGAGCAAATCCTACTATCTGCCAAACTAATAGCATTATATGTATTTTAATGCAAACCCTCCAGTAAGGTATAAATTAATATTGTTTTTTTACAGCAGGAAACTGAGGTTCAAGATTAAATAACTTTTCCAAAGTCATGGTGTCAAATGGCTGAGCTAGGGTTTGAACTCACGTCTGTATGGATCCATTATGGACGCCTGCTTTCTGTTACATTTCTTATGTTTTATTAAATTTACTACCTTGCCTTTATAACTTTACTCTCTAACCTTGGTAATCTATCCCTTCTCAATTAATTTCTGAATTTGTACTTTCCTTCTGTTTATGTCATTATCTCTGAGTGAAATGCTTTCCCCTCAATACAATACCTAACTCAGCACCTCGACTTTCTAAACAAACTCTGTTCAAAACTCTTCCTATACCCTCTAAGAAATCAATAAGTAACTCTGCATGACTTACTTCAATGTTTTTTAGCAGACACCCCTTAATATTCAACTGTGTTAATGTTTATTACATGTTTCTGTATAGGTTCTCCATTTTAGTTTGCAGGTATGTCTGCCTCACTACAGTAGTTTACAGACAGCTTGAGGACAAGAGCCATTTCTAGTATTTACTGTTTTTTTTTTTTCTTTTTTTTTTTGAGACGGAGTCTTGCTCTGTCGCCCAGGCTGGAGTGCAGTGGCGCGATCTCCGCTCACTGCAAGCTCCGCCTCCTGGGTTCATGCCATTCTCCTGCCTCAGCCTCCCGAGTAGCTGAGACTACAGGGGCCCACCACCACGCCCAGCTAATTTTTTTGTATTTTTAGTAGAGACGGGGTTTCACCATGTTAGCCAGGATGGTTGCGATCTCCTGACCTCGTGATCCGCCCATCTCGGCCTCCCAAAGTGCTGGGATTACAGGTGTGAGCCACCGCACCCGGCCTAGTATTTACTTTTTATTCCTCTATTATACCCAGGTACAACTCCCTTTTTTCAGGCACAGAGTGGATGAACAGTGTGGTTTATAAGTAAGAGATGAATACACACACACACATATTTAAAAAGCATATATTTATATTTTTTCTAAATACACAAAATATCTTTAGTAAAGGTCTAACAAGCAGTAAACCAACAAAAGAATAAACAAAACAAAGAATAGAACCAAAGAGCCATATGAATTCAAAAGCAGGCAGTCTCTAAATAAGGACTGATACATACAGTCATTAAATATGAGGAAGAATGTTACTAAACAAATCAGTCTAGATTCAAATGTTAATGCCTTTGTCTAAGTTTATAGACATAATTAAAGACTGAAACAATGAAGAACTTTTTTTTGTCTTTATTCTACAGTAAATCAAGCTACAGCCTATTCTACCTATCTTTAGGCAGTGTCTTTTATGAAATTTTTTTCAGAATAACTGTATGAACAAAAGAGCCCAGGTTATTAGTGCCATTAAAATGTGTGTACTGCATAAAAACAACTAAACATTTTCCATGGCTCTACATGACACGTGTTCAAGGTTGGTACAAGCATTTACAATTCACACCACATGTGGTGTTCACCTTTTATCTTGTGTCTTGCTCACCAATGACATTTTATTTACCCGTACTTGTTCAGTAATAAATCTGTACCCAGGAAAGACAAGATATGTATGAAATCTACACACTGAAGTTAGCCAAAAGTGAGCATGTGTTTTCTGCCTTAATTTACTTTAATGCAAAAACAGAAATGACTATTTCTTAAAGTATGTATTTTAAGAGAAGATGTTTCAAATGAAAAAGAACACCATAATTGCATCAATATGAGAAATAGTGAATATTCTATCTATCTTCTTGGTGTTTTCAATCTTTTAGAAGTGCTGCTGCAAAAAAAGAATCTTGTTTAAAGTTTGTCATCTTGTATTGCATAAAAAACTGACACAGCTGTTACATACTATCTATTAACATCACTCACATAAACACTGATTCAAATGATTCTTCTTCATTTTAATCAGACTACCAACAACTCTTGCCAAGGCAGTCTTCTCAGGTGTATTTTTACCACAGAAACAATCTCAAAACGATGTGTAAGGCAAGTAAACACACTACCTTAAGAAGACAAGGATTAGGAAAATAAAGTTAAACATTAATTCTTGTTTAAAAAATATCTAACATCAGAAACCACCTTACCGCAGTGTAGACTTGCTAAAATGTACAGTTCTCACAACATTGACTAACACTGTGGACTCTGACTTTTCCACAAAGAAACCATAAAATGGACACTGAAATGTCAAATTAGATGTCATCAAGAGAGCAATACTTCAGTTTTAGTTGCTTCTTCCTACTACATTTAAGCCAATACAATTTAAGACATAATCTATTATCCAAGTACTTATGACACAGTATGCACATTACTTTTACTTACCAAGTCATATATCTGGTTTGCCAACTGAACCTTCTCATCTGCATCTTCCAAAGCTTTATAGTAGTCCTGAATGAAAACATTTTCATTTCAAAATAAATTAATCCTTTAAAATATTCATATGCAGGACATATAACTGCATTTTCATTATCATACCTTGTTATCACAGTCATCCTACCTTAGTAATAAAAAACCTGTTAGAGGCCAGGAGTGGTGGCTCACGCCTGTAATCCCAACACTTTGGGAGGCCAAGGAGGACGGATGACTTGAGGTCAAGAGTTCAAGACCAGCCTGGCCAACATGGCAAAACCCCATCGTTACTAAAAATACAAAAATTAGCCGGGCATGGTGGTGGGCGCCTGTAATCCCAGCTACTCGGGAGGCTAAGGCAAAAGAATTGCTTGAACCCAGGAGTCAGAAGTTGCAGTGAGCTAAGATTGGGCCACTGCACTCTGGCCTGGACAACAGAGTGAGACTCTGTCTCAAAAAAACAAAAAACAAAACAAAACGAAAACCTGTTAGAAATAGGGTGGGATGGAAAAGGGTTAGAAATTATGCACAACGGCCAAGAGTAAAAGGGAGATGTTCAGAATTTCCAGAAAGGATACAATTAAAAGTAAATGCCATCGTAAGTCTAGAAAAAGTTATATGAGTTATTGAACAGTATTTAAAATAAAAAGTTAACTAAAATTGATCTAACTTGTAGAGTACATTTGAATTCCATTAAAAAAAATGTGTTAAAGTTCAGCTATTGAAAGGATTCTGATCTGCATTTCCCTATTTTCCAGTTGTTCTACAACTCCTACTTTAAAATAGGTATATATTTATACAACTCAATCTATATTTTAGATTTTGCCTCAACTTATTATTTTTTTTAAAAAAAAGAGGGGGAAAGAAGATGATACTATGAATTTCCATGGGGTACTAGACTTCTCAGGGTATATTCAAGGTGCACTCCACCAAAAATTTATTAGGTTAAAGAGATGATTAGTGACTTTGGGATGTGGATATATCATGTCTATACTCACAAATACATGTCCCTCCAGGTTTCTTCCAAGCTGGGACCACTTCTGTTATAGAGTATTGGTTTTTTTTTCCCCTAACAGAAATAATCTTCCCTCCATGTGGTAGAATAAATAACAACATTACTACTCAATCTGTAGTTTCCAAATTTCTTTCTTAATTGATCCCTTTTTTTTGATTTTTTTTTTTTTTTTTGAGACTCTGTCACTCTGTTGCCCAGGCTGTAGTGCAGTGGCACAATCTAGGCTCACTGCAACCTCCACCTCCCGGGTTCAAGTGATTCTCCTGCCTCAGTCTCTCGAGTAGCTGGGATCACAGGCGCCTACCACCACGCCCAGCTAATTTTTGTATTTTTAGTAGAGACAGGGTTTCACCAGGTTGGCCAAGTTGGTCTCGAACTCCTGACTTTAGGTTATCCACCCGCCTCAGCTTCCCAAAGTGCTAGGATTATGGGTGTGAGGCATCACGTCCGGCCTCTTAGTTGATCCTTGAACAATTCTATGAACACTGGGTTTGGGAAGGCATTATTACTCAGAAATATCAAGATTTAATGTCACACAGCTAAATAGCAGAGTCATGACCAAACTCAAGTCTTTTAAGTTGTTCTTCAAATGTATCCATCCCTGAATGAACTCGATCATATTTGTAAAGCAAACTTTGAGATGTGAGTGTATACTCACTCAATTCTAGAAGAGAGCTATAACCACTATAAAACTAACAAAACCTCAAAGAATTCTATGTTTCCGGACCCATTCATGTGCAAATTTGGAGTTTTTAACTAAAAGGCTTTCTTAAGTTCCTTCTAACTTTTAAGATTTTGTTCTTCTGTGGGTCCACTAATTTAGGTACCTAGCAATATATAAAATATTCTTCAAGGTCTGCTGATATTTATTTATGCTAGTTTGTGGCCAAAACTGGAATACAGTACTCCCTCTCTGGAAATGACTCAACTTTAATTATACGCAACTAGAATAAAACAAATAGAAAAAAATGTAACTTTTAAATGGTCTGTCACTTTCTAATAGTCACTAATTATTGAAACAATATTTTCATTACCAAAATGCTTTAATGACTAAAAATCGCTATCTACACTAAATTATTTACATTCTAAAGAGTCATTGATAATATTCCCTTATTTTGATATCCAGACCACTATTTAATTTTGAAATATCTTTTTCAGAGGGTCCCAGTATTTCTTGATAAATGATCCAAAGTGTCGCACATACTTTTTTGATGGATGCCATTTGTTCTTC
>NW_016818327.1:1859948-1883021 GCF_001698545.2 Rhinopithecus bieti
ACTTTTAAATGGTCTGTCACTTTCTAATAGTCACTAATTATTGAAACAATATTTTTCATTACCAAAATGCTTTAATGACTAAAAATCGCTATCTACACTAAATTATTTACATTCTAAAGAGTCATTGATAATATTCCCTTATTTTGATATCCAGACCACTATTTAATTTTGAAATATCTTTTCAGAGGGTCCCAGTATTTCTTGATAAATGATCCAAAGTGTCGCACATACTTTTTTGATGGATGCCATTTGTTCTTCTCTCCATTCAGGTTTATTTTTCTTTGCATTCATAAAGAATTCACTGACTCTTTGTTCTAGTTGATCCATTGCATCTATGACATAATAAAAAAATCACCTTAAATGACCAAATTCATATACTACATATACATGGTTTGATTTAGGGAGGGAAAAAATCTGACAATATACACTCTTTCACTTCGCCAGTAACTTAAATATGTTATGCTTCGATTATGTAAATATATAAAGCCTCAATTACCTTCCTTTAAAAACTTACAATTTTCCTTATTGACAGATTATTTTTGTTTTTGTTATTTCAAAATTTTTTCCAATAGCCAAAGTAGAGTGAACAAAGTACATGGGCTCTATCCTATAATTTTTCAGCAATACAGCCTTGGGGTCAAAAGCTATAGGTATTAATCAGACATATGTACCAAAACACAATGAAAACACCATTAGATAATCCTCACATTTCTTTTAACAAGAAAACGTGATAAAAAGATTTGGTATATGGCATTAAACATCTCATCATGTCATATCCCAACTGAAAGTAGTAGGTACAATCATTTAAACGTTAATTCTAGGTAAGTTTTCCCCAAATTATGTGCCAAGACTAATCATCTCATTGGATGTCTGCTTAAAAAAGAGGAAAAATTAATAAAAAGGATTCTATTGTTACGTAAGTTGAGAAAAATCTTTTCATAGCATACTTCCTTTGGAGATTTTCAGTCCACAATAGCCTTTTAAAGACTCTGTAAAGTACTATGGTTAATTTTTAGTATCTTCCTTTGTTTAAATAAGCATTTCTGAATTTATTTGGCACACTGTTCTGTTAATCCATAATATCTATTAACTTCAGAAAATTCGTTACTGTAAAGAAATGCACGTTTAAAAACCCTGTAATATGTATACTGTAAGCCCAAATTATAAGATAATTTAAAATTTTAAATAATAAAATATAAAAAAAATTTAAAATAAGTTACCCTTTATTTAATGCCTACTTTGTATCAGATACTATAAATTCTAATCCATCTGTAATATTTTAAATTCTTAGATGATTCTCTTTTTATAGACAATGAAAGCCCCACACAAGTGGTAATACAGTCAGAGTCAATGAGTAAATTAGTAAAGCCCTAAAACAAACTCAGATATGACATCCATGTCTATGCTCAGTCCTGCAGAAAATACTTCTTCAGCAAATCTTTAGCATTTCGACTACACTAAAATTAAAATGAATTTGTGAGATAGCTGGAGAACCACACACACAATTCATACTTCATACCACAATCCACTGAACAGAAGGTGGCTTCCATGCCACCAGTTTTTATTACGTGCCACCTGAAACTTACTGGAAAAATATACTCATAAACAAAGGGTATAGAAGTGGGTGTGTGGTCATGGGCAGAGAAGACGGGCCAGTGAAAAGGACAGGTTCTTAGCTGCAGCAAGTGGTCCCTAAGCCACCTATTTATAGTCCTTGCTCTACGAAAGAGCAAAGTTAATTTGTGGAAAAAGTCACAGAGACTACCAAGCTATCACTGAAAGAAAAATAAATGTTCACTAACTGCTAAAATTTTTAATACAGCACATAAGAAACTTTACAGTGAAATCTAATTTCTGTCACTCATTTTAACCAAGAAAATGACGATTCTGTTACAATTTAAAATGTATCTTATAATGTGTAACTAAGTTTTCAAAATTTGACATTCGCCAGGGTCTCTAAAGAGCTATATATAACCTGTGCTTCTATGCTCTCCTCCACTCTTGAAAAACTGAATAGGATGAACTTTAAAATAAGTATAAATGCTGAAATCTAAGTTCGATACGAAAGGGCTCAAGAAAACATCTCAACATTTATTATGCTGACGTGCATTGAAACACAGGTAACTATCTCAATGACGGTAGAGAAATAATTTTTGCACGATCCCACATTCTAGAAAGGAATACACGTGTCCCAATGCCGCCTCCTCTTGCAAAAGCCAGAAAAAAGTAGCATGGGAGGGAAGGAAAAGGCGAGATTCAGGGCTGCCAGTTCTTTTTGACAACTCCTTATGCACTAGCGGAGTGAGCCAGAGGACAGTGAAAGAGCACTAGGCGCTAGCAGTGATGAAAAGCAAGTCTGGCACTGAACGCGCGCAGCCAACAGGAGTAGCAGACGCGCCGACTTACTCTGCACCTGCAGGTCCATCTCGCGCATTTCCGTGAAGCGGTCCCGCAGATCCATAGGAAGCTGCTCAATCACTGTCAAAGGGAGAGTCCGTCAGAGGGGCGGGACCAACGGCGAAATACGCGCTTACGTCACTGCGCGCGTGCGTCAGGGGGGTCGAGGGGGCCGGCAGCCCACAACGAGGCTGCCAGTTACCGTGAGAAAGAAACATCCCCCGCCGCCCCCTCCCTCCCGCCATCTCGCTGCCCGTCCACTCGCGCTCTTGCCCTCCCGCAGGTCCCACCGGCGGCCGCCGCCAGCGCCGCGCACTCACTTTCCAGATAGTCTTCTAGGTACAACATCGCGGCCCTTAGAGCTGAGGGAACAAAGGGGTCCAGGGGTTTATTTGTGTCACTCGCTGTCGCCGGAGTTTTGTCCCTTCNAAAAAAAAAAAAACCACTTTGGCGCCTGACGGCGCTTGCCTCACTGCCGCCCGGAGCTGCTATTGGTTGGTTAAAGGAATGACGTAACCCGGCCGGTGTTCGCCCCCGTGCCTTTGTGGGAAATGTAGTTTTCTTCCTCCTGAGCAAGGGTTGGCGCGCTGGCGGCTCCCGTCGTAGAAACTACCAATACCAGGCGCCATTGCGAACAGTGCGTAACAGAATCCGAAATGCGGTGCCTCTGTTTATTTGTTGATTTTTGCACAGAGAATGGCGGGAGTTGTGTGCGCCTGCATAACACAACTAGGAACAACTTTTCACCTGTTCTTTGCTGTGATTCCATGCCCCGGCGTTTGTGAGTCATGGGTTTCAAGAAGTGCCAGGCAAATAGCAAAGGTTCTAAACGCTAGAATAATCAGCAAAGTTCGGGGAATTTGGGTTACTTAAACTAGAACTCTCTGCTGGAATTTATCCTCATTATTCACTCCTAAAATATAAGAGAGACACCTGGTTGGCTTACATGTAATTTTAAAATAGTTTATACTGAGACTGTGGAGTGAATATGCATTTCCCAAATTAAAAGATGCACAAATAGTGTCAATAGCCACTTATATATTGTAGTTTGCCGTCCGTCTAATCGTCATTGTAATGTAATTGATCTATACATACAATCTGCACCCACAAGTAATAGTAGTAATAATCATCATCATCATAGTGAGCAGCCGTGAATTACGGATGGAGCCTTCATTTCGAATAGGCTGTAATAGCAGTAACTTTATGTTGAGTAAATAGTCCATATTCGAGGTTGGTTGTCTTGGGCGTTCTTTTCTACTTTTGACCTCTCCCAGCGCATGTTTTCCTGTGATATAGTTAGTACGCCCCTACTCAGTTTCTTTTACATTGTTTTATTAAAACTCTTGCATTCAGTAAATACTAGGTGTTGTTGTTTTCCTTTGTTCTTAACTCTTCGATTTTCTGGGGAAATTGTCATTAGTTCATTATTTATTTTCATTTTCTATTTTCAGATTGCAGTTGAAACTGTGTGTGTGTGTTCCCCGCTTTCCTTCTCCATTACGTACTCTTAAAAACTTGAGGTTTTCACTGATCTTAAGCAGGAAACTTTCCTGTCGTGAATGATGAATCATGATGAATCTCAACGGAACCTTACTTCGATCTTAATAAGAATTAGAATTTTTTAGTTTCTAGTTAATGTTTTCATTACTTGCATCTAAAATCAAGTACTTTCAATCTTTTTCTCCCTTCTTTTCCTCCTTTCTTCCTTTCCTCTTCCCCATCTTTCCTTCTTCTGGTTGCTTTTAAGATCTCTTTGACGTCTTTTTGCAGTTTTGCAGTGATCTAAGTCTAAATTTCTTCCTTATTCCCTTTTCTTTCCTTAAATTTTTTAAATTATGCTTAGGATTTGAGGGGATTCCCGAATTTCAGGATTGGTGTCCTGCAACAATTCTAGAAAATTTTCAACAATTATCTTTTCAGTATTGCTTATTTCTCATTTTTTCCGTTAAGACTTTCTCTCTTTATTCTCTTATTTATCTTAATCTTTCTTTTGTATGTTTTATTTTAGAATTTTCAGAATTTTTCAGGTTTAGAAGTTCTATTTGGTTCTCTTTTCAAGCCGTTTTCTAATTTCTTATACAAATTATTTAGATTGTATCTTGTTTCTGTTAAACCTAATATTGAAAATTTATGGGCCTTTTGCGCTATTGCTTCAGAAATGGGCACTTTTGCTCATGGTGTCTGTTTCCTGTTGGATTGTGCTTTTGGACTCTGAATTCCTGTTTCTGGGATTACAAGCATAAGGATTCTTTGAGGCTGGAGTTGAAATTGAGTTTTCCTGGAGAGCATTAGAATTTGCTTGTCAATTTGTTTGGAGACATCATAAACCCTAGGACGAGATTAAATTGTCCACTTGAGGTTTATTGTATTGCACAGATAGATTGAATTTGGGCCTCTATCCCAAATGAATTGTTACAGATTCTCAGAGGAGAATTTCTTTCTTTCTTTCTTTACTGGGCTCCAAGGCCAAGACAGACATGTTTCATTACTGACCTATTTTGTGCGTGAGGCTTATATGTCATTTACCCTTACATGGAAACTATAGTCCATTGGGGCCCCAGATTTTTGTCTCTATAAGACTCTTCCTTTTGAACTGATACTTCGGTTTATCTTCTGACCCTGGCATGCTGCACAGCTATTAAAGCAAGAGCTCTAGGTATCCAGAACTTGACAGATAGTATCTGAACAAAAGCCTACTTTGGCTTGCATTTATTTCTCAGGATATTTTCATTTTCCTTCTTTTTCCCCTTTTATATTCCCTCTGAAAATTCCTTAATGTCCTACTAGTTCATCAGTGTGTTTTTTAAAATCTAGCACTTTTAGTTGTTTTCGCCAGGTGGCTCTTTCAGAGTAGCTAAAATGGTATGCTATCATAAATAGAAGTCCATCATTTCAATGTAAACTGAGCTTCCTCAGGGAGTGTTCCATATTAAGGGAAATAAGATAATAAATGGTTCCCAATTCAGTCAGTATAAATACACACTCCGCAGAAACCAAAAATAAAACTTACACATTGTATATTTTAGTTAATAAATGTAACTCTTACTGTGGAACATGTATCAGCTGAGCTGCAGAAATTATGTTTGCAAAGGCTTGTGATAACTTCTTACATCATTAGGTCATACAGTAGATACCATTTTCCAGTGGCTTCCTACTTAAAACGAATACTGCTTTTCTAGGGAGTGCCCCTCATATGGATTGACCATATCTGTATCAAAACTCATTAATTTATCAGGGATTGACCAAAGCTGGACCTATTAGATGCATGTTCTTGTGATTTGAAATTGGGAATGAAAAGACACAGAGACTGGCAAACCTTACAGAGGTACAAGACAGTAAATACATGGCCCACAAACTCCTGCTGGTGAAAGCCCCCAGAGAAGATCTACTCTTTTCCTTGCCTTTCCCCCCTTTCTTTGTCAGTTTCTCTAACACTAGTTGTATAACCTTGAGAAAGTAATTTTAACACTCTGTCCCATTGTTTCCTGATCTGTTAATGGGAAAATAGAAACAGTACCAGAATCATAGGAGTGTGGATTGAAGTATTATCTATGCAAAACACTTATATTAATGCCATATAAATGTTATGATTCAATAAACATCAACTGCTATTACCATCATTAATATCATATGTGTCCTCCTAAGTTATTCATATTGCAGATATTCCTTTTCGCTGCTCTTAGCTCTACCTTGTGCCCCTGCTTCTCTTGAGGCTGGACACCACCAGAACTCTAGGACTATCTCACCTACCGGTGTGATTCTGCTACTGTCATACTAAATATAAGGCAGAAATGAAGCAAGGAAGGCTGTGCAAGACTGCGGCAGTTGGCCGGGTGCGGTGGCTCACGCCTGTAATCTTGGCACTTTGGGAGGCCAAGGAGGTGCGGATCACAAGGTCAAATCGAGACCATCCTGCTGACATGGTGAAACCCCATCTCTACTAAAAGTACAAAAAATTAGCCGGGCGGGGTGGTGGGTGCCTATAGTCCCAACTACTCAGGAGGCAGAGGCAGGAGAATGGCATGAACCAGGGAGGCGTAGCTTGCAGTGAGCAGAGATCGCGCCACTGCACTGTAACCTGGGCAACAGAGCCAGACTGTCTAAAAAAAAAAACAACAACCAACAAAAAAACAAAAAACACTGCAGTTAAGGCTACTAGGTAAATAAAATAGATGGAATTAAAATTTAGGGAAAGGATTCAAAAGTAGATACAGAATATGACTGTTTTGAGTCTAAGACAAGGGGAAATTTAAGTCCCTAACATAGCATGTTTCTCGAGGAACCGTTGCTTGAAGTCTTAATGTTCTAACACTTTCCTGTCTTACAAAGAAAACTACCATCTTGAAACCTATTAAAACTTTGAAGTGAAAATTTGTAAACTTTACAGCAAGCAGTGCATCATCCCTGTGATGTGGGAAAAGCAGAGTAAAATGCTATCATGACATAAACCTACTTTTACATCTTTGAAACTCATCGAATCACTCACTGGATTGGTCATAAGCAGCATCAATAGGATGGTATTCTTCCCTTTAAACACCTGTGGAAGTGTTCAGCCTTTCCCTCCTCCCCAATACCTACTAAAGAAACCTCTTTATGAACGTTCTAATTTCCTGGACTGGTTGCTAGGCGTTGGTAATGGAGAATCTGGAGTAAAAGAGGAGAGAGAGGAAGAAGACAAGTGTCTAATGGGAGGATAGTTAAGGAGATTTTGCCAAGGGGACTGCTCTCTATGCGTTCAGTGGATGGTAGAAGGATAATAGATAGATGGTGGGTTACTGGATACAAAGCCATCACAAAACCATTCCCTCAAAACAAATAGAAATTCTGGAAAAAAATGTAACAATAACACTTAAAACAGAATGAAATCTCCAGGTACCAGAAATAAGAGTAAACTCAAAGTTGGTGTAGAGAATAAGAGTTTAAGCTGAAAGAACTTGAGAGTTTTTGGGCTTTAATTGTTGGGTTCTGACTGTGTAAGGATATCACAAGCCTCAGGTACTGTGCTTGCAGGGAGCTAACGCTAACCATCTTGTAATAAACCAGTAATCAGGAAGGGTTACTCCTATGAAGTTGCCTGGGGAAACAACAATAAAGCTTTCTATCCATCCACCTGAGATCATGGGTGGAAAGGCAACCTAGGGGAATTGAGACCTCAAACCTGTACCACGCATGGGTATGGAACCCAAATTCAGACTGCACGCAAGCTGCAGAGACCGTTTCAACAAGACAGTAAAAATTGGTCTGGCCTGACAAAAAGATTTGCCCCCCCAGAGAGGCAAATACAATAATATATAATAATAACCTTAAAGGATGTTCCTCATCTTAGGACACAGAGAGGAGCAATTGTGGATGGTGAGCTCGCATTGAAACATTGCAAAACACTGAAAGAAAAGAAGATGTGAAGAAATTATTGCAGATAGAATAAAAAGGAATTCTACAAATGTGAGTACTGGGAGTCACGACTGATGAAATTAAACCAGGAAGTAGAACAAACAAGAAATAAAAACAAAAAACAAATATGTAACAATTGGAGAATCAATTTGAAATTTCCAATACCTGATTCATAGGAGTTCCAGAAGGAGGGATAGGAAAAAAAAGGGGAGGCACACATGAGTACATATTCTCGGATGACATTTAGATGAAGTTTCTGAGTAGATAAAAGTAATCTATGATGGTAGAAATAGGAGAGTGACCACCTCTAGAAAAAGTGGATGATTAACTCATCTTTGATCCTTGGCTGGCAGGGATTGTTTCTTATGCACTGCTCTGTTACAAGCTTGCAGAAGACATTAAGTTCATATTTGTTGCATGAATAAGAAAAGTAGTATTGGGTGGTTGTGGGCTTTTTAATCATATCTGAGTTTGACTCCTGTCTCTGTTACTTACTCATGTGACCTGAGCCAAGTTACTCAAAGTCCCTACATTGTTTTTTCATTCATGAAATAAGAGTAAGAAAGAACACTTACATTGTAGGATTGCGACAAGTCTCAAAGGAGACAGTGTTTAAGACTACCTAGCACAGTGTCCAGCACATAAATGTAATCAGGAAAAACATTATTTGTAGAATTGACAGTACAGAGATAAATGATCTAGTAAGTGCCATGCCAAGGGCACTACAGTGGAAGCAGTCACCCCAGGGAAGGCAAATAAAGGGATGTATTGTCGTTAGAGGATTTAAAAACAATAATAAAACTGACTTTTACAGCCTGCTTTTTATTACCACCATGAGCCAGCAATTCTAAACAATGTCAGTGATGAAATATTTCTCCTGGAAAAAATATTCTGGTAGTCTAAGGTCTAAACATTAGCTTCAGTTTTGGTGAAATTTTAATAACTGAGACATTATGTAAATAGTTGATTGGACATAAAAGACAAGATACAACTTGAGTTTTTTCAGTTATATATGATCACTTGGAGTTTTTATTTGTATTTTAAATTTAAAATAGTGAAACTGAACTGCTAGGTGTAGTATCTTTGTGTGTGTTTACTAAATGCAAATTTTAGTTTAAATGTGAAACATTACTGAATTGAATATTTTGAAAATGGAAATGTATTGTTTTAAGATTGTTATTCTTCTTGTTTTTTATTTAATTGCTATAGCATTTTAATATAGTGACTCATTAGTGTAACAGGCCATTGTTTCTTTCCAAAAAAATGCTTAAATCTAATTTTAAAGATAATCATTACTTTTTCCTTCAATGCTATTAATTGTTAATTGTTCACCACAAGCATGATTATATGATGAAGTTTGAGAAAAAGAAAATTTGCCTTTTCTGAATTTATTTTGTTCATTATCATTATTCATTTAATTTCATGATTATTTCTGAAAAATCATATTCTTGTATAGAGAAGGAGCATATTAAAATTAACTGCTTCAGGTGCCAGATATGCTACGTAAGTATATTTAAATACTTCTCACAGGAAACAGGTGTAAATGTATTTATACACAATGCCATAATTGTCTTTAACTATTTCCCTGGGTTTGATTTTGAAAGACTTAGACTCTCTAGCATTCATTTTTGTGAGACTGGTAATGTAAATATAAATTACCAACCATCTTCTCTTTGTAACACAAAATGAGAATATTTCAGTGACTATAAGGACTTTTTACACTGCTGGAAATGCTCCACAGATTTTCCTTGTCTGCTCTCTAGTATCACACAGGTACTGTATGATACTGACAAGAAGTGGTGTCTGGAAAATTTTAGCTTTTTTCTTATTTTTTATTTTTTACCTTGTCGTCAATGAATCCAAATCAGTAGAGTCTTAGGAATATTTATTTTGCTAGTAGGGTAAAAAGTATTTTTGTAAAGTAGGTTAGGGTATTCTTGCCATTGAGGAAATAAAGTGTAGAAGTATGACAATACAGTGCTTTTTTACACTCTGTCCATGAATATCTTATGAGACTTACCACATCGTGGTCTAGAGCCTGCCTTTCCGACTCATTTGGAATTTTTCAAGGGCAGAAACCATGTTTTATTCATCTGTTGATCCACAGATCTGGCAGGTAATATGAGTTCAAAAAAGATGTGATAAATTATTGAATGAACGAATGCATGAGTATTAAGCAGAAGTTCATAAGATTCCAAGTTCACAATAGAGAGGGCAACATAAAGTTGTCATGATTGTTAACCATTAAGCTCTTTGAAGAAAATGGGATTCCAGTTGTCATTCAAGTAGCTGGACTGGAATGCTGAGAAGAATATTCTAAATAGAATTCTTTGAAGAATTCTCAAACACAGAAGTAGGTCAACCCCCTTCATAGCGATTTTTAATTAGGCTAACCTAAAAGGAGAGGCAGAGGGAAATTGAAAGTAATATGGTAATTCTTGAAGCTCTATATTTTTAAAAACTCTTTGAAGTTGTAAATATTAATATAGCAGAATAAAGAAGACATCTAGGGAATTTGAGAAACAGTATTACTACAGGTTATTTCAGTAAATATTTACTGAACAACGCATACCAATAATGCAAAACATGACCAAGACACAGTCCCTGTTCCTGCAAAACATACAACTTTTTAAGAGAAATAGATGATTCAGGAAATGATTTAAACATAATGTACTAGATGCTATGATGTGGTAAAATTTTGAGGAAGGGACTAGATTCATCAAGAGGAATTTACATAAATTTTATTGAGTTATGGTAGAGTTTTTTTAATGGATAATCATATTGATTCAGCAAAAGGAAAAAGTGATAGAGAGCAATAGAAAGATTCAATACATAAAATATCTACAGGTCAGACTTTGTAGTCATTAAATACCATGTTTTTGATTACTAACTATATATTAATGTGCAGTATGCACAGGGATGCTAATCAGAATATTTACACTGGTACAACCCTAACCAGTTGTTAAAATGTGGAAATGCTTCTAAATAGCAGCTGCTCTGAGCCACTGCAGTGTCTCATATCACCCTGTCTGCCCTGACCCTTCCTACAAGACTTTTTGGGCCTCTTATTATGTAGCTCCCATAGAGTTAAAACATGCACCGCAGAACTTTGCATCAATGAGGCCAGCCTCTGCTATATGATTTGGTAATTATTTTGGATATCATTCCTGGATACATTATGAAGTAAAACATGGGTTACAACACTGTGGAATATGATAGTACTTTTGAAAAAAAAGTATGTGGATACATGGATACATACAGACATATTTATACTTTAGACTTCAGTCTACATTTTGAAAGTTAACAATAGATATTTCTGAATGATGGAATTTCAGGTGATTGTATTTTATCTACTTCTATATTTTTCAAACTTTAAAATTATTTTATAATCAGAAATATATTGTGTGCACACACACACGAAATGAAAGCAATGAGATTGACAACCTATGTGGTGTTTTGTGTCTTGAAATTTTTTTAAGTTCTAAAAACGTTGGTCCAGTATTTTGCAACTATTCTCAAAACTATTTTATTCTCAAAAGACTTTCATGCTGGGTTAATATTGCTGTCAGGGTCCAGATGGTGTCCAAGTGTCAAAATACGAAGCCAGGTCATTAAGCAAATGAAGCATTTAGGATTCTGAGTCCCGTTACCGACCTTGGGTCAGATGCATAAAGGTCAGGGATCTGGGGGAAGCAGATACACAAATAGGAAATGAGGTTAAAAACATGTGGAGGAAAGAATTACTTGCCAAGACAAATCCTGGAACATGGGAGAACATTCAGAATGCTGGGTTAAGGTCATCTGAGGTCGCAGAAACAGCATAATTCAGGTTTTGGAATTAAGTAATTGTAGAGAGAGGAGTCTGTTTTGGATGCCAGGTGAAGTCCTGTTTCTTGCACATACTCACTCACCCTGGGATGATTGTGTGCTGATGGCAGAAGATGATACTAAGAGGGATAGCATCATCAGTGTTTTGGTATCAATTGAGTAGCTTAGTCATCTAGTTCAACATGTGAGGGTGTGTTTCTAGAACTAAACAGAGTAAACAAGTAATTCTGTATGCCATCCAGATACAGCTTATAAGTGGATCCATGGGAACAGGTAACATTGTTCGATGCTTAGGGCTTTGATTTGTAAATAAACCGAATTACAGATAGAACTGCTAACCTGTAGCTCAATGGTTCTCAACCAGGAGTGATTTTGCCCTTCAGTGGATATTTGGCAATATCTGAAGATATTTTAGTTGTCATGACTTGGGGAAGTACTACTGGCATCTTGTAAGTAGAGGCCAGAGATGCTGCCAAAATGTCTTAAAATACACAGTACAGCCATCCGCAACAAATAATTATCGGGACCCAGAATGTCAATAATGATGAGATTAAGAAACTCTGCTGCAGATAGATATTATAGCTGAAGAATACTCAACATTCTTGGGTTAGTGTTCTGTGCCTTTCAGTCACATTGTCATTTCCTTAATCAATGTTGGTTTGAGAAAATTGTACAGTAGAGGGCAGTGATAAACAAATTTTTGTGTTACATTATCATTTGTCCTCCATAGATTTTTTTCTTTTCTACCTCTCTAATTTCTAAAACAAAATAATAGTAGATGCGAAACAATAAAACAAAAGAAAATAATTTTGTATGTTTTAGGAAAAAACACATTTTATGCAAAGATGTATTAAAGATTTTAAAATACAAGTTCCACAGATACAGGAACCATGACTTTTTACCTTCTTAATGTATATCCTGAGTACTGATATCTCCAATGTTTTACCTTTTTTGGGGGGGGGGGAAACAATTGTATATAAATATTGAGAAAATAAAATATATCACCTAATAGTAATGTATAGTTGATCACAGTTTTATTGGTAGTCTGTTCTAGTATTTTATAATCTTTATTTTTGTACTGCTGGACCCAATACTCTTTACTATAAGCATATGTTCTTTTGTAGTTGATTTCATGAAATTCAGAGGCATTTAGTCTCCTTATATTAGTACTCTGTGTGCTTAAAGAACTTTTAAAGTGCATACTTAGTCTGTTTTCCAACTTAAAACTCATCAGAAAAAACAAAAGTTAGAGGTAGTTTGATAGACCATTTTAAAAAATTCAGTACTATTACCCTTACTCTGTTTTTTAAAATATTATATTTATAGTAACAAATATCATGGTAAAAGAAAGACCAGTAATCTGAAATACTTATATTCTAAGTGGTCATTTAATTGTCCCCCCAATTTTATTATAAAATTAAGAATTGACACATTATAGATATTTTTTCGGAGTAGTACATGAATGTAGTAACAAAGTAATAGCATAAAAGAGCTTGTGGTAAAAGGCAACAGACTCCTGCCCTATTCGTCCTCATCTCCCTTTCTCCCTTCCATTCCCTGGAGGTAATTACTATTTCTGTTTTACAGTCTTCTGATGGTTGCCTGCAGAAGTCAAAATTACGTGTTTATAAAGGTCTTAATTTGTTAATTTTAGATGAGATACATTGCTTCTTCTATACAAAATATTACAATATACAACACTTACACTTCCTCCTTGCTTGCATGGTCTGATATATAACTTTAATGATTTGTTATTTTATCAGTTACAATTTTAATGTTAATTATGTGTGTATAATCCTACTCCTAACTCTAACACAACCCTAACTCCATCATTTTGAGACAGGCTCTCTTGACTCTTCCTCAGAAGATAAAGTTATTAGAGCACCTAACTTTTTTCCTATCTTTATCTCCTCCCTTTCAATTTTCTACCTCCTTTAACTATCCTTTTACATTGTCGTGTTTGTTAATATGTTCTGCTCTGTAATAAGATTACCCCGGAGTCTTTATTGGGATGTCTATAGGATAACTCTAAAATGTTAGAAATAAGTAACATTTATATCACTATGACTATATAATTTTTTTAATACTAAGGCAAAGAACCTTTTCTTCTGGGGGTTTAATATTACAACTGTGGGGCAATTGAAGAAAAATGTTTTGAACACCATTTTATGACACTCCACATGCTCAAAATCATGCTACTTTTTACCTTGTTTTATGTTGGGACCATTAATTATTACTCATTTTCCCTCTGTTTTTGTAGTGTATAATTTCTCTGTTTTCTTATATTACATCCTCAGTTACCTTGTAATTCTCTTTTTTTTTTTTTTTTTTTTTTTTTTGAGACAGAGTCTCACTCTGTCGCCCAGGCTGGAGTACAGTGGCCGGATCTCAGCTCACTGCAAGCTCAGCCTCCCGGGTTTTTACACTATTCTCCGGCCTCAGCCTCCCGAATAGCTGGGACTACAGGCGCCCGCCACATCGCCCGCCTAGTTTTTTGTATTTTTTTTAGTAGAGACGGGGTTTCGCCGTGTTAGCCAGGATGGTCTCGATCTCCTGACCTCGTGATCCACCCATCTCGGCCTCCCAAAGTGCTGGGATTACAGGCCTGAGCCACCGCGCCCGGCCACCTTGTAATTCTCAATCATGCCATCTACTCCGTTGTCTCAAAGAAAAAAAAGTAAATAAATAATTGGTGTTGAATTTTGTCAAATGCTTTATCTAAATTTCATGATATTGCATATGATTTTTCTCCTTTATTCTGATTAGGTGGTACATTTTACTGATTGATTTTTGATGACTAAGCCAACTTTGTGTTTCTGGGGTAAACCCTACTTGGTTATACTATAGTAATACTTTTTATATATTAATGGATTTGAGTTGCCAATATTTTGAGAATTTTTGTGTCTATGCTCATGAGGATTATTGATTATTGGCTTGTAGTTTTCTAGTCTTTGCCTTGTCTGATTTAGGTATCAATTATGTTGTCCTCAAGTGTGAAGGCTGTGAAGAATTCCAGATCAGGTGTTTGCTTTTAACATTGTGCTGAATAAATTAAAAAATAAGAGTGGAAAACTAAACTATTTTCTCAATGCATTCCCAAAATTTTTGTCTGACTGTGACAAAAAAATAATAATGTGTTGCAACCAGTAAACTTTAAACTAGATCCTATAGGTTGTAGGATTGTAGTATCAGAAAAATTCACAGCCCTACCATATCTCTTATGTGAACACAATGCTTTTTTTTTTTTTTTTTTTCCCCTGAAAGTTCAGGGCATGAAGAACAGAAATGTGGTCCTATGAGAGGTTTCGGATGACTCAGAGACCCCAAATCTTCAAATATTTCTGAGCTTACACTGCCATAAATAAAAACACCTGTTGGTGTTTTTGTTTTGTTTTGTTTTGGTTTTTTTATAGAGAAGGCCAAATACAAAGTCAAACTTAAGACGAAAAGGTTAATGCACCCACATATGCAAGATTTTCTAACTTGTATCAGCAGAAAAAAAATCGGGAGAATGAAATTGTAAATGCATTGTGAAGATGCTCAACCAAGACAGGAGAAACAATTTCAGGTTAGGCTGAATTTTTCCATGTGGGGGCATATGCCAGTGAATCTGATTCTTGTAGGCTTAAGCAGTTGGAAGCAGTTCTGTTTGACTCGTTGACTAAATAAGTATTTAACGGTGGCCTACATTTAATGGATTGAGGTGCCAAAAATTTCTTGAAGAGATGAATGCAAGACTTAGGGAGATAGGAAGCTTGGAATGAATTTATAAAATGCTCTTCTTTCACCCTCCTCCTAATCATATCTGCTGAGTATGTCTGAAGATTTTCCCTTTATCAAGACACTGGGAAATGTATTTTGAGCACAACATCAGTAACTTTAAAAAATGTTCTGAGGGAACATTCTTTGTAGGCTAAGGAAGCTGGTAGAAGATGCTGCAGTTGATATGAACTCTTTGATTGCAGCAGGCATGCTAGGATCCAAGATAGCATGGGCCAAATAGCCACATTTAACTACCGGGGCGAGTGGGCTTAGTCCTCTTAATACCTCTGTGGCCTGAGTGTTAATCCGAATGATCTGACCTTCAATAAAGCTCAGTGATGCATGGCTGAATGTTAATCAGGTTCATATAAATTAGTAGATGGACAACACACGAAGGCTGTCTTTATTCTCTCTAACCAAAACTCGAGGTCTGGAGAACAGGATCTTAATTGGAACCACCATATTAGATTCTGAGACCTGAATTAGTTTACACATCTAGATTCCCTTTAATGATGGGGAGATTGATGCACTTGAAAAGGGACCTTGCATCATTGTAAGGCCATGCCATTATTTTTTTTTCTAGCCTTCTCCAAAGATACAATTTGCGCTTAGATGAAATATACCTACCTTTTCTGAGACTATTGGATACTGCCCTTAACTAATTGTTGCTTCCTGACTACAGAGAATTCTACAGTTCACAGATGAATGTAGGTACTTTTGGGATTCATGTGAGTAATGTAGTTTTCAAGGAACTCTGCCTCATAGTACACCTACTACCCCTCTGAACTCAGTCTTTGATAATTCATCGGTTCTCTAATGTAATGTTGAAATAGATATTAACGTACTGCACAATTGGGAGAATCTCTGCTTTGGAACAATACTAGGAAAGGGCCAGTGGAAATCACTTTATCCTTCTAGCACTATCCAAATCTCAAGTGATAACACATTTCAGGAATACCGGAGAGAACAATGCTACCATTAAACCTTGAAGATTATCTGCCTCGTCCACACTGGACAAATCTACCATAATCTCTCTGTATGACTGTAGCAGTGTGCTAAACTGGTCTCCCTGCCTCCCTCTTCCCCTTCCTCTTTACTGTCCATTCTCTACATGACTAGCACATAGTTATCCTCCTAAAAGGTACGACAAATGACCTTTCACCTCTCCTCACAACCGTCCAGTGGTTTACCGTTTAAGTCACAACAAAAGCCACAGTCCTTACAGTGGCCCACAAGGCCCCAAATGACCTGACTTCCTGTCATCTCTCTGTTGTCATTTTCTTCTACTCCACCTCATTCACTGCACTATAACCATGACAACCTCCTTACTTTTCCTTGAACACACCAGGCAGGTGTCTACCTAAGGATCTTTCTGTCAGCTATTTCCTCCAGATATGTCTCACAACTTGCTTTCTCGCCTGTGACTCTGGATATCAGTCAAATTACATCCTTCTAAGTAAGATTTTCTCTAGCTACCCTGTTTAAAACTTCAGCATTCCCGGCCCCAACCCCTCGCCCAACCAAGTACTCATCCTCTCCTTTCTTTATTACATCACTTAATGATGAGGATACATTCTGAGAAATGAATTTTTAGGCAGTTTTGTCATTGTGCGAACATCAGAATGTACTTATGCAAACATAGTTGATATAGCCTACTACACACTCAGGCTATTCAGCCTATTGCTTCTACAGCATGTTACTGTACTGCATACTATAGGAAACTGTAACACAAATCACTAAGCAATAGGAATTTTTAACTCCATTGTAACTATGGGACCACCATCGCATATGTGGTCTGTCATTGACCAAAATGCCATTATGTGGTCCATGATTGTGTGTATATATATATATGTGTATATATATAACTTATTTGTAAGATAAGATTATATATTGTAAATATATGCATATATTTATATATCGATAAATATACATATAAATAAGATCAATCTTATTTATATATAACTATCTTATACAACATATAAGATATATACATATATATCTTATTGATTTGTATTTTTGTCTTTTGTGCACTAGAATGTGAACTCCATCAGGGCAAGGATTTTTATTTTATTAACTGTTGTAAATAAGTACTGAGAAGTGTATCTGGCATATATTAATAGCTCCATAATTACTTATTATGGAATAATGAGAAGCTTAGTGGTTCTTAGTGGTTCTGATATTTGTTACGTTGCCATTGAGCCTAAATCATCTCTGCAAGAATGAAAGCAGACTTTCAAAGTTAAATGGTATGGTGATGCAAATTGCTACTGTTGTTTCAGATGTGGTCTGTTTATAGGAGCAAGTCAGCCCATACTCTGGGACCTGGTATGCAACTATTTATCTGTGAAATGTTATTTTTTTCTATATCCCAATAAGCCAGAACATTGAAAGAAAGTGTCTTTCATCTAGAAGGGACAGCAGTGCACCTTTGCTGACTTGCTTCCACTCCATGCCATAGTGTAATCCCTCAGGACCTTGATCGTTTCAGTGTTTTACTGGACATTATGCTGGCTCATTATATGGTAAAATAATGCTTCCAGGACTGGATATCAAGAACTTACAGATGTGAGTCTTTGTATATCAGGCAACTTTGATGACTTCTATCAGAGCTTCTGGCATCTGTTTATTTTTCCAAACTGCCTGAGATTTAACTGACATCATTTAGCCACAATCAGAGGGATGCCTTGCACCCTTATCACACAATCGGTTTCTTCCTGTTTGTCTATATCATGCAGTTCTGACCTCCAGCCTGTGCTTTATGCCACCTACCTCCTGCTTCTGCTCCATGATCACATCTATGCATGCACACTCTGCTGAAAAATTAACACACTGTAAGGAAAATTTTTGACCACTGGAGAGTGGCAACCAATGAATTTCTGTACCTCCCAACCCACCCAGTGATTATCCAGAAATGTGCTCTAGATATACACTTCTTGAGGACAAGCAGTAGTACTAAACAGTGGCCAGGTCAAAACGTCATCCTCTTATATTATCTGTGCCTTCTTCCCTCACACCCTTTTATTCTTTCACCTATACTCTCTTGGATTTTATTCCCAAATAGTATAATTTCAAATAAGCCATAGGCTCTGTCATGGACTACCCCATCATGATTCCTGATGCTTTCTTCTGCGGTAAACTCAGGTAAAAGGTGCATCATTGGACTAGCCATGAGAACTGAACAGAATGGAAGCAATGCTAATTGTAAGAATTGCAGAGTGGGGCTGCTCTGCCTATGGGGTAGCCGTTCTTTTGTTTCTTTACTTCTCTAGTAAATTTGCTTTCACTTAAAAAAAAAAAAAGAATTGTAGAGTGAGATGACTTGAGATAAGGAACTAAGCATACCAATTCATGGTTGTGCTTTAATGATTTGACTAAATTATCTGGGACTTGGGAAAAGCAACATTGGAAGGTTGGTAATGAGGACTTCGGGGGAAATGACATGTATTAGACCCAATGTATGAGAATATTTGTGTCTCATATGAATGTTTACAAAAATACCTCCACAGAAAAATAGGCTTTCTTTAACCAGGTGAGCAAGATGCCCAACTCTGTGGATGTTGTCAGTTCCTTTTCCTATTCAACCCTGAGGCTTGCTCAGTGGACACGTGGCAAGGGCAGAGGTTTTGCTTGAGCTCAACAAGAATTTTTCCTCATCCAAATTGACTTGGTAGTGTGACTAAGGTATGTACCAGAATTAATAGCAACAGCAACCAATTATGCCCAGCTTGTGAATATGTTGGACATCTTCCACGTTAGAAGGAGCAATTATATTTTCTTTAGTGGGATAAACTCAGTTTTGATTCCCTTTCCCTTCTGCCATCTATGGATTGACTAAATATCTAATTGCAGTCATTGTATCTGACTCAATAATTCATTTCACAGTGAAATAAATAAAGCAATGAGGTAATATTTATAGGTTTCACAAGTCTTACCTTATAATAATCTCAAAGGAGTCTGCTCTATGAATTGGTAGAATTTTCAAACTTAGATTTAGGCCACTTGAGAGACACCTTATATGATTGGTGTATTGTCTTATAGGATGCACTATATATTTATATCTATATATTTGGAACTAGGAACAAATATATAGAACTGCTCCTCTAGTACCCAGAATATATTGAGTCCTAGAATGTAAGAATTCAAATGGGAGTGATCTGCTTCCCAAATATTTGATTTCCAGTGCTGTGATTTTGCTGGTTTAGATGTAGCAATTTATAAGACCCGAATTGCCTCCTTTTTTGTTAGAGAGTGAACTTGCTTTCATTATATGAGGAATAGTGGCATTATGTTGCATTATGTTGTTTTTGTTGATGCAGTTTTCAGAAGTTTCAGTTTGGTAAAGGTATGTGTTAGTGCTGGGAAGCTAATCCAGTCAGCTGTGGTATTTGTCGTATTTTTGAGCTGTTATGAAATACAGTCTCTAGGTTTGGGGAGTTCTTTATCTTACATGAACAAAAGCCAGGTAGATTATTGCTCTCCCAGATTTCTTTAAAGCATGCCTTAACTCTTTCAGGTTACAATAACAAAACACCACAGAGGAGTAATATATAAACAACAGACATTTGTTTCTTACAGTTCTGGAGACTAGAAAGTCCAAGACCAAAGCACCAGCAAATCCTCATAGGGTATAAAGGGCAAACCAGATCCTTTAGTTCTCTTTTTAAAGGCAATAATCCCATCATAAGGACTTCACCCTCATGACCTAATCACCTCTTAAAGACCCCACCTCTTATATTGTACTAGGGATTTGATTTTAGTATATGAGTTTGTGGGTGACGTGGGGCACAAACATTGAGACTGTGGCACAGCATGTGACCTCAGCTTGACCAATCAGATGGACTCACAGGAGACCGAATCAGAAAGTGATGGGGAAGCTGGCATCATGAGAAATTCATTTTAAGAGTGGCAGCGTTCACATCCAGTGCAGAGCTGATGGTACAAGTTGCAATTTCCATATTTAGCAATGGTGACTGTTCAGTGCTGTGTGTTTTTAATGTTGTTCTTGGCTGTGGAACTTCTTTTTTTTTTTTTGAGGCGGAGTCTCGCTCTGTCGCCCGGATTGGAGTGCAGTGGCCGGATCTCAGCTCACTGCAAGCTCCGCCTCCCGGGTTTACGCCATTCTCCTGCCTCAGCCTCCCGAGTAGCTGGGACTACAGGCACCCGCCACCTCGCCCGGCTAGTTTTTTTATTTTAGTAGAGACGGGGTTTCACCGTGTTAGCCAGGATGGTCTCGATCTCCTGACCTCGTGATCCGCCCGTCTCGGCCTCCCAAAGTGCTGGGATTACAGGCTTGAGCCACCGCGCCCGGCCGGCTGTGGAACTTCTAAGCCTAGTTTATGAGTCCTGCTGGAGGGTTAATGAGCTTCCCGGTGTCTTCTGATGAAATGTATAACCTGCCTGAATTGATTAAACATATAATCTATTGGTTTTAACCAAAAAACTTAATTGAAAACAATTTTCTTTTTCATGTTATTTGATTATTCTTTCTTCAAATTCTTGAGTTCAATACATATTTCATTTATTTTTATTCATTCTTATGTAACTATGTACGTTTCATTGTCATTAGTATATATTCCAAGTATTCTAAAATTTTGGTTTTGACATTCTTTCACTCTATAATTGCTTAACTAAAATTTTGAATTTCTAGGTAGTTGTGAAGATTTTCTGTATACTTTTGAATTCTAATTTTATTGCCTGTGATCAGGTAATGTGTTCTGTGTTGTTTCTATAATTTAAGTTTATTCAATTTTGTGGCTTAAATATGGTCAATTTTCCTAAAAGCTTAAAGTAATTTTTGGAAAGTTATTTTATATATTTTTTGAGGACACTGCATTCATTGTCTACCTAAAAGTCTTTGTTGTTACTTGGGGTCTTTGCATCCTAACTTATTTTTATCTCTATTTAGTCTATCAAGCTCTGAGCTAGATATTATTGTTTTCTGTATCTATTTTACTTTCTGCAGCTTAGCTATTTTGAATTTTGAAGCTGTTATTGGATGCATAAAGATCTGTGAGAGAGATCTTTGTGGCTTGCATTGTTTATCATTTTAAAGGATTCACTTTATTCTTTATAATGCCTTTTGCTTTGATTTCATAACTGCCTGATACTAATTTTACAAACTCAACATTTTTCATGATTAGTATTCTTTTGCCCTTTACCCTTGAGTCCTTTTATTTTAAATATGTCTCTTATATGATTGTATATTGTATATTGTATCTGTATATTGTATATTGTAACTTATTTTTCAAGGTCAGTATTTTTTGCCCTATACCTTCAATCTCCCTAGAGATCATTTTCTTTTAAATATGTCTCTTGTATCTGATCATATATTGTATATTATATCTGTATATTGTATATTGTAACTGATTTTATAGCCAATCTAATAGATTAATGTATTAGATTTCACTCATGATATGACAATTACGTTGAGATTTAGTTCTAACTTCGTGCCATTTTCTGTTTTTGATGTTTCATTTGTTTTCTATAATTTGCCAAGAAATAAATATTTAGAGCACAATTTAAAGAAGCATAAATTATTTAAGGATTTTTTTCTCCCTTGTCGTCAGTTGCGGCAATTACTGTTTAACATAAACTCTGTCTTTCCCTTCTAAATTAAGGACAGCACTTGCCATGGAAGTTTCTTAGTGTCAGATCCCCAGAGTCATGTACAGTCTTCGTAGATCCTAACTCCAACTTTTGTTTCAGCATTTTGGACACTTTTTGTTAATGATTATATATCAAATATAATACGTCGTTTTCTCTTGTGAGGTTCCCAACTAATTTCTCTGCATAGGAGAAACTGATTTCTTTCTCACTCCCATTTACAGTGCTTTCTACTTTAAAGCCAAGTAGTATAATCTGGTAGAAAAAGAGTTAATGGCAACTTACATGTCTTCACAACATTTAGAGCTATCTTCCCTGCCCCACTTTTGTTTAAGTTCTTTGTTCAAATGGAAAGTTCTTTGTTCATCTCCCTCTCATTCCTTTAAAACTTAGAGCTTTAAAGTCAATGTTCATTGAATTATTTAAGAAAATCTTTCAACCCCCATTAAAAACTGACCACTTACATAAACTTACATCTAATAAAACTTACCTCCTAGTTTCCCTTTCTATTCTAGATTGCAAACATTCACTCATGTTCAATTTGGCTTTTAGGATGGTGATTAGTATCATTAATATTAGTAGCTATTACATTCCTTTTCAAAAGTAAGCACCAGTGTTACTCATTTTACTGTAAATTTTTAGAGATAGCTATGTCAATAAATGAAATTTGATGATAAATATTGAATACTATGGCCCTTTACCACAAACATGGTATTTTACTTTGAACTATGTGTGCATTCTCAACTGAAGAAGTATTATGGATGGTAACATATATTTCAAGATCAGAATCTTTAATTTATTTGATTCATCAGCAGGAAAATGGAATTTCCGTGTGTCTTCAAACTTGTTAGCCCAGATTTAAACAAATACACACTTTCTTCTCTTTCAGCTAATTTTTTCTGCAGCTGAATTAGTCATAATTTCCTTTTTTTTTTTTTGCAGTCTGCAAATACATCATCAGCAATTAACCATTTACTTTCTATTTTTTCAAAATTTGTTTAAATGAGTTTACACATTATTTACTGTTAGCACAAAATAAATCTTTAAAACTGATTAACCTTTAAGTTAAAAAGATCAGTTTTTAACTTAACA
>NW_016818327.1:1883178-1891764 GCF_001698545.2 Rhinopithecus bieti
AACCTTTAAGTTAAAAAGATCAGTTTTTAACTTAACATTTTATTAGTGTATATAGTAAAAAATACAAGTTTTAAAGGCCCATCTTTGCACTGTCTTTTATAAATTAAAATATAATGTAATTTTGAAAGGGTGCTTTTGGATCATTCAAATATTAAAATATCTCTGAAGACTGATTCCTATCAAAAGTTTTTAGTTAAATATAGTTTATTGCTTTTAATGCTGTGAAAATATTAGAGATACATTTTGACTTTATCTTAAAACTTTATATATTACCGTGTCTTCAAAATATACTCTGCTTTGTTTTTAACACTTCTGTTGGTGCAGTTGTTAGCAGCACATGCTTAGGAGTTGGAAAACATGAGAGTAAATGCTTTATCCATAACTCACTGGCTGTATTTAACTGCTCCTTGCCTCAGTTTCCTCACTTCTAAATGGGGATAGTAACAGTTCCTACTTCATAGGGTTGTTGTAAAGATTAAAAGAGTAGATATATGTAAAGTTTGTAGAAGAGGGCCTGACTTTTGGAAGCATTGTAATGAAGAGTGATTAAAGTCATGGGCACTGGAGTTGGGTCTGGATACCGGTGCCAGTTCTACCACATACGTTCATTTGGGAACTGAAGAGTAATTTATTTGGTCTCTTCTGTAGGCTCCTGTCTTCTGCATCTGGTGAGGATGATAATACATATTATGTGTGGTAGAGTACATAAGATGAAAGACTTACTATCTGCCATGTGGTAAGCACTCAATTAATGGTTCCCAGATATTTCCAATATATTTTAGAAAGCCTTTTAAACAGTTTTTATGGCAACTAAAGAGTAAGGTTTAATGGTAAGGTGAGGAGAGGCAAGAAGATAACAAAAAGCAAAGTAGTTTATAGTCAATGGCACTTTCAGGGCAATAAAGGAATATAGCTTCCTTAAATATCAGTCTGTGGGGTAGACAGCTATAAAAATCACTTTGATTTGAATTAACACAGCACTGTTCACTTTTTTCTTACTTTAAAGCCTGTTTGGTCTTAATGTCCTCATTTATCCACAGAATAATTCCATCATGAGTTTGATACCCAGGGCTGGGTTCTTGCAGGGTTGGCAAGTGTTTGTGTGGGAAGGCCCTCCTTCCAAAAGTAGCTTCACCTAAACAAGCCACCATTCAGTGCATCGTTCCTGATAAAAATGCCTGTTATTTGGGAGTTGTCAGAAATCGGTATATTTTGTGAATTGGTTTATTATCTCTTAACAATTAAATGAGGAGTAGGGCATAAAAGTTTTAACGAGGAACAGAATGAAGAGTATCTCAAAAACTCAGTTGATTTTCTGGGCCCTGAGAAACTCAGAGAGTAACAACGATTAAAAAGTGTTAGATGTACTTTTCTTTATATTTAAAACCCAAAATTAATTACTGTTTTGTAAATACTTATATTTTGAAAACGCAGTAGGAATAAAATAATTGATCACAGTTTGAAAATTATTGTACAATTTTGCAATTTATGGGTCAAGAAATCATAACTTTAAAAGAGTTCCTGTTTCATGATGCCTAAAAATAAACTTTTGGGGAAAAAAGGCACCCAAATTCAGGACTAGAGGTCAGTACAAAGAGGAACATGACTCACAGAAATTACATTAAAGTTCTATTCAAAAAAATGAGAGGAATGGCTTCTCTTCAAATTTGTATTATATATGTATTAGGAAGGATCTTTTTGGTTACGACTAATTGAGAGCCTTAGATTTCTTCTCTACAAACTGGAGCACTTGTCTTTTAAGTGTATTCTCAGTCTTCTAGTACCTTGGTCAAAGCACAGCAGTCTCCATAGCATGTATTTAGGCATTTCTTTCTTAAGTTCTTTCTGCTAATTTAACACTGACCCTATGCCACAGATGTGAGTTGCCATCATAGTAATACTTATGCTTTGAACATTGAATGTTCCTGACCTACTGTTATTGCTCTGGCCTCCTCTACTATTTTAATGATGATTTTAATGTGCTTTATGTATCTATTGTTGTACAATATGTTCAACTTCAATAATTAATTTCAAGCTTAATAGCACTGTGCTAGTCAGTGTAATCTTTTTCATCGTCAATTAGAGTTTTATATAATCCCCTTCTATTGGATAAAATATGTGTGGGAATAAGAAAAAAAATTAACTTTATTGAAATGTATATTGTCTGGTTAACCACAGTAATGGAACTTTTAATTTTTAGGTCCTGTGCTTCTACACAAGTTTTCTTCAAAATTATCATTTATAGGGTCATAGATTGTGGCTCTTCAATCCAGATTTACTCTATAGAACAAGCCTTATGTGGAGGGTATTATTATTTGCTTTTGTAAAAAGTTAAATGTTTTGATACTCTTATTGATTCAAGAGTGAGTTTTCCTTGATAAGAAGCAATTTTACCTAACAATGAAATGATTAATGACATATAGCTTTATGAGTCAAGGTATTTATACAAGAATGTGGAAAAGTGTTAATTTTATAATTGATTTGATCAAAGGGGGTCATGATTGACAGAATACTTTAAGGACAGGTATTTATACAAAGAATATGGTACTATATTTAGAACAAAACATGATTTTTTTGTTTGTTTTTTAAATTCTCTAAAACAAAAACAATGATAGATTATGTAAATGAACTATGTTGGTTTTGGATTTGCAATATCAATAAGTATATATTAAATTTTAAAACCTTGGCCGGGCGCGGTGGCTCAAGCCTGTAATCCCAGCACTTTGGGAGGCCGAGACGGGCGGATCACGAGGTCAGGAGATCGAGACCATCCTGGCTAACACGGTGAAACTCCGTCTCTACTAAAACTACAAAAAACTAGCCGGGCGAGGTGGCGGCGCCTGTAGTCCCAGCTCCTCGGGAGGCTGAGGCAGGAGAATGGCGTGAACCCGGGAGGCGGAGCTTGCAGTGAGCTGAGATCCGGCCACAGCACTCCAGCCTGGGTGACAGAGCAAGACTCCGTCTCAAAAAAAAAAAATTTAAAACCTTACTAAACAGTAATGAATGACCAAAATTAGTTCTAAATGTATATTTTAGTATAACTGTACAATAGCTAGTATAAATTAATTGATTCTTATAATTAATTTTATTTGCTAAAATTCCTATTAAAATCGTTGAATACACAATAAAGTACAGCAAAAAATTCTTTTTAAGGAATAGCTTCCTGCTTTAAAGTTGGAATCCTTAGAAGATATTATTAAACTATATATCAGTGACTCAGTTAAATTCACAGGAGATAGCATTTCCCATTAAAAATTCCTGAAACAGCTCATTGGGCAAGCTATATAAGTTTACTTCTGTAAATTGCTAGTAAACTTTTCTGGAAGTTCATAGAATTAAATTTTGAAAATGTATTTTGGATATAAATCACACACCTACCAAGTTTGACTAAGAAACTAAGGTGTAGTGAAGAGTCACGTTGAGCTTGTGTATATCTCTCTTGTTCTTGCATTCTTGTAATTGACAAAATCCAGCTGTAAAATGTGAGTCTGTCTTTTTATTTTCCATGATGACTCAGTGAAGACTTGGGAGGATCATCAGATCCTCAGAACAGCAGAAGGGACATTAGGCTGCGGACCAGGTATGAAAGGTAAAATTCCCTACTGTCTAGGTCAATTTCTTTCTCCTAACTTCCTCATTGCTGTCCAGGGTTGTGGAAGCTGTTTTCATCCTAGATCTGTGTTTTATTCAAAGATTTGTTTTAGGAAAAGGTTATAAACTGATTCTGTGTGTCTAGTCTTTGGGAGACTGGCTTATCCCTACTTTGATGTTTTTCTGACATGAAATGATTCTTCCATTTTCTGTGGACACCAACTGAGTGTCTTTTACAATTCAGTCCTATTCTGATGCTACGTAGAGTTAGTGTCAGCCTCCACAGGTTTAAAGGCTCAGTCCCACAAAATTGCCCTTACTTCAGATGCCAGTTGCAAGTCCTGGGTCCCCAGACTACCTGCACTTTTGCTCAACTTGGTGACAACTTGAAGGGTTCCCACATCCCTCCCCAGGATTTGATAATTCACTAGAACTCCTCAGAGAACTCAGAAAAACACTACCTATGTTTGCCATCTTATTACAGTGAAGGCATCTCAGGAGCAGCCAAATGGAAGAGATGCATAGGGCAAGAAATGAGGGTTAAGTGGGGTATGGAGCTTCCATGCCCTCCTGACACCTTGATATGTTCACCAACCTGGAAACTCTCCACACCCAATTTAAGTTTTTTTGTTTGTTTGTTTTGGTTTTTTGTTTGTTTGTTTTCAATGCAGGTTTCATTTTGTAGGCATTACTGATTAAAGCTTTAGCCACTGATGACTGAACTCAATCTCCAACCTCTCTTCCCTCCCAGAGGGTTGGAGGAGAGTTTAGAAAGTTCTAACTCTAACCACCTTGTTGGTTTTTCTGGTGATCAGCCCCCATCATGAAGCAGTCTAGGGACTGCTAAGTCGTCTAATTAACATAACTCAGGTGGAGTTAAAAGGTGCTTGTCATAAATAACAAAAGGTCCTCCTCCCACTCAAGAAATTCCAAGAGTTTTAGGAGCTCTGTGCCCGCAATCAGAGACAAACCAAATATATTTTTTATTATACCATACCTACCCATCTCAGGTCTTATTAGATCCCATAAAAAGTTTATGATGTCCTTATGAACCAGTTTAAATAAGCTCCCATTGGCCAAATTTTGAGAGATAAATGACAAGCAAAACTCTTCAGTATAATGTCAACCATTAATAAATGTTGAAGGAATGGTGATGTTTGAAAAAAATCACTTGGGAGCAATCATATTAATAATCAGTTCAGACAGGAATCATTAGCTGATTCTAGAACAAGTGGGTAAAAATGTGATGAGGAACAGGATATTTATGTAGTATCAAGGTATCTCATTCAAAATATTTATTAAATACAAGGGAAACATAGCAGTTTTACAAGTACTTGTCTGATACTGAAACCCAAGTGATTAACATCAACAAAAATAAGGCAAACCAATATCATATGCCCCTAATATGACCCAACATTACTACTGTAGCATTCTACAGAAATGTAGTATTCTGTAACAATCTATAGAAAAACGTATAACCTGAATCTAATCATAGGGGAATATCAGACAAACCCAAATTAGGGGATATTCTACAAAATAATTGACCTATAGTCTTCAAAATTGTAAGCCAAAAAAACAAACAAAAAAGGAATAATTTCAAACTAAAGGAGACTAAAGGACATGACATATGATCTTTGATTACAATATTGACCAGATTTTTCTTTAAAGACACTATTAGAAAAATTAGGAAAAGATATAAATTGTCTTTAGATAATATTACTGAATCATTGTTAATTTCTTGATTTTTGTATCATCCTGTAGACATGTAAGAGAATGACTTTTTTCTTAGGAATTATGTGCAGAAGTATTTGGAGCAGAGAGAATCATGGCTATTAACTACATTTTTTTTGAACAATTACAGAAATTTGTTTTTATGAACAATTTTTTTTCTGAACAGTCTTTTATTCTCTACATATATATGAAAATGTTATCAAATATCAGTAATTGGGATATCTGTGTGAAAAATAAATGTGAAATTATTTCACATATAACATTAGAGAAGAAAAGTCTGGCTGTCCTTTTGTTCAAGGCAGAGGAAATCTACTGTAGAGCTAAGGAAGCTTCAGTGTCAGAGCCCCACACTGACTTGAATCTCTTATAAGGCTCTGGAAAGGACTCTAATGTTGATATGGTGTGTTAGTCCTAGGATTGCTGTAATAAATTACCAGAAACTTGATGACTTAAAACAACAGAAATTTCTTCCCAGTTCAGGGGGCCAGAGGTCCGAGATCAAGAAATCACAGAGCTGCACTCTCCCTGGAGGCTCCAGGGGAGAACACTGCCTTGCCTCTTCTGGCTTCTGGTGGCTGTAGGCATTCCTTGTGTCTGTGTCACTTCGTCTTCACATGGCCTTCTCTGAGCCCTATGTCCTCTCTCATAAGGATGTTTATCTTCTCTCATAAAGATGGCTGCCTTCTCTTTTCTTATAAGGATGCTTGTCACTGGACTCGGTCCACCTCAGTAATTCAGAATGGTTTCCTCTCAAGATCCTTAACTAAATTGCATCTGCAAAGACTCTACCCAAATAAGGTCACATTCACAGGACTGGGGGCCAGCACATAGGCATATCTTTTGCGGGGCCACCTTTCAACCCACCACTACATATGGTTTTATGATTTTTGTAAAATTTGCAATAAAAGATTTGCACTTGGTTAAAACCTCTTTCTTTTCACTTCAACATTCTCTCTGTCACACTTATCCTTTGGTTGGGTGGCTTTGGAGCTCTGAGCAAGTTGAGGATCTGATGGGAATTTGAGTAAGACATACCTTTTAGGTGAATCTAGGAAGATGTATTTATGTAGTTTGTAGGGCTGGCTTCTAGGAATACTTTCGTGCCTGCTATCCTGACTCACACTATTCTGACACAAAGGTGCAGGGTCATACCCATACCATCCTATAGATGTGTGCTGTAGGAACGAGCACTGGAAGTAGATGGATCAGACGGCAGGGGCAGGGGAGGTATGAGGGACACATTTTAAATAGATGAAACAAGAAGTCTGTCGAAACTTCTTACAATTATGTGATGTATAAAATTGTGAGCAGGCTGGCTCACAAATTGCTGTGGCTCACACCTGTAATCCCAGCAATTTAGGAGGTAGAGGTAGGCAGATCATTTGAGACCAGGAGTTCAGGACCAGCTTGGGCAATATGGCGAAATCCCGTTTCTACTACTTGGACACCATTTTAATTCAAAAAACTATGTGGTCCCAGCTACTCGGGAGGCTGAGGTGGAAGCATCACCTGAGCCCAGGAAGTTGAGGCTGCAGCGATCTGTGGATCATGCCACTGCACACCAACCTGGGTGACAGGAGTGAGGCCCTGCCTCAAAAAAAAAAAAAAAAAAGATTCAGTTTTCATCAGTGCCTTGTCAAAAGTGGTCTCCCTTATTAGCAATATACTTGCTATTGAAATATGTAGAATTATAAATGCAGAATGTATACTTTTTTCAATATTTCAAAATTATATTTATCAGACTTATTTGTGAGTCATCAAAGTTTTGTAGTACTATAAGCAATTAATGTGTGAAGTCACACATCTTAAGTTTTCAAATATATTAGATTGTATCTTAGCCTGTTTGCTATAAAATGAACTGAAGAAGTCTGGCCGTTACAACCAAATATGTAAATTGCTACTGACTCAGTTAAATGAACTGAAGAAATACTAGTTCAGTAAAAAAAACTCTTATCAATGTCCATCAATAAGCCAATGTGTGTAGTATTCATTTACACAATTATATACCTCAGTACAGTGTACTGTCAGTTTAAAAATGGCTTTTTCTTTAATTTCACATTAGTTTTCTTTCCTTTTTTTTTTTTTCTTTTTTGAGGCAGTGGAACAGGGTCTCACCGTCACCCAGGCTGGAGTACAGTGGCGTGATCATGGCTCACTGCAGCCACAACCTCCTGGGCTCAGGTGGTCCTCTGGCCTCAGCCTCCCTAGTTGCTGCGACTACAGGCATATGCCACTATACCCAGCTAGTTTTTTTATTCTTAGTAGAGACAGGGCTTCACCATGTTGCCCATGTTGGTCTCAAACTCCTGGCCTCAAGCAGTCCCCCTACCTTGGCCTCACAAAGTGCTAATATTACAGGCATGAGCCTCCGCATCTGGCTTCTTTTAATGAAAACTGTTTATCTCATCAAAAGTCAAATATGATTTTCAGGAAGCATCCCAGTTGAAGCAAAACAAAAAATGAGTAAACTTAAAGAAGAATAGAAGACACTTGAAAATGTCAGAAACCCTTATTATCTCACAGTAAAAATTCTGATTGCCTAAATTATGAACATAAGAAAAAAGGTTCAGGTGCCATGGTTCATGCCTATAATCCCAACACTTTGGGAGGCTGAGGCAGAAGGATTGCTTGAAGCCAAGAGCTCAAGACCAGCCTGAGCAACATAGTGAGACCCCATCCTACATTTTTTTTTTTTTTTTTAGAAATTAGCTGGGCATGGTGATGTGCACCTATAGTCCAGCTACTTGGGAGACTGAGGCAGGAAGATGGCTTGAGCTTGAGCCCAGGAGCTTGAGGCTGCAGTGAGCTATCATGGCACCACTGAACTCCAGCCTGGGTAATAGAACGAGATTTTGTCTTTTTTTTTTTAAGAATCAGAACATCCAAGAAACTTTTTTTTTTTTCATACTTTAAGTTCTAGGGTACATGTGCACAACATGCAGGTTTGTTACGTATGTATACATGTGCCATGTGGTGTGCTGCACCCATTAACTCATCATTTGTATTAGCTAGATCTCCTAATGCTATCCCTCCCCCCTCCACGCTCCCCACAATAGGCCCCGGTATGTGATGTTCCCCTTCCTGTGTCCAAGTGATCTCATTGTTCAGTTCCCACCTATGAGTGAGAACATGCGGTATTTGGTTTTCTGTTCTTGTGATAGTTTGCTGAGAATGATGGTTTCCAGCTGCATCCATGTCCCTACAAAGGACACAAACTCATCCTTTTTTATGGCTGCATAGTATTCCATGGTGTATATGTGCCAC
>NW_016818327.1:1893872-1910753 GCF_001698545.2 Rhinopithecus bieti
CAGGATGGTCTTGATCTCCTGACCTTGTGATCCGCCCGTCTCGGCCTCCCAAAGTGCTGGGATTACAGGCTTGAGCCACCGCGCCCGGCCTACTCAAGTTTTTTAAAAATCCTAAACATTTATGTGACGTTAAGTAAAGAATTGTGAAGCTGCAAGATGCTTACCTGTACAATTAATACAAAAATCCCCGACAATATTGTCCATTTGAGAAAAGAGTGAGTTATCTTCCTAACCTCTCAATAGAAAACAATATTACAAAATCATCCTTATATGAAAAGTACATCAAAAGCATATAGTCAAAAGCACAGCGAAAAAAGTAATAATTCAGAGATGAGTCTGACTAATCAATACAAATATTAGCCCATATTTCTAGGTGTTTAAATATTTGTGGTGTTTGCCACTTAAAAAAAGTAAACTTGTGGTTTCTTTTTCATTTGGAATAAATAGTTACTTTTGCATTTGTGTGTTTGCATTATTTTTCTTAGAGGGGACCTCAGAACTATGCGTGCTTTATTCAGTGTCCACCATTACTAGTCTGAGGTATTAAACAGACACTGAAATTGGAATATGAGTAAATGTTAGTAACTCTGTTTTAACATACGCAGTTATCTTTAGTTTACAGATGCAGGATTTAGTCTCTCAAAAGAGCCCCTAGCACTGTGATTTAAAAGAGCCTAGTTTTTTGAATTAAAATGGTGTTCACATATCTCAGATTCTCCTATTGTGGTTGATTATTCAAAAGATGTTCTTCTATCAAACAATTAAAATTACTTGTTTTTTAAAAATGAAACACCAATTGGTAAAAATATTTTAAAAACCTTGAGTCTAAACTTTTTTTCTGAATGTGTAGGTGTGTCTATAACCAGAAAGAAAATGACTATATGTATGTATTTATAGGTTGTTAAAGTATGTATGAATTAAGCTGTTTTGAACAAGAACTGTATTTTCCAGTATAGCCTTAGGCTCACAGAAAGTAAATTTAACTTCTGGTTTGATAAGAATAGGCCACAGGCCAACTAATAAATAAATGGCTTAATTACCACAAGTATGTTTTTTAAGGTAGCAGTTTTAAATCATGCCTAATAGCAAAAGTCCTGGTTGTAATACAATAAAAATTATGGTGAGGAGGTTTTGACATCAACCTTGCCCTCCTCTGCCCTGACCCTCTTTAAATTTCACAACATTCTGAATATACTCAATGCCATTAAATTGTACACTTAAAAGTGGTTAAAATGATAAACTTTAGGTTACATACATTTTACCAGAAAAAATGTAAATGTATGTAAATATTTCATTTTCAGAAGCTTGCTAGGGAATTTTTTCTATTTCTTTCTTTGTTATTTGGAAAAAACAACAGCTTTTCATAAGTCAACACCACAGATCTTGAATGATAAATGTGCTTTGTAACATAAAATCTATATTTTCCATGAATTTAAACTGTAATCCTAGGAAGGTCAGTCAAGGAACCTTAGTCGGTGGCCACCTCCTTATTCCTTCCTCCTTGTAGCCAAGTCTTTATCCAAACTTTGACTCTGTGGTCCTATTCTTCTCAAAGTTTTGTCTCCTTCACTTTTACAGCACCAGAGTTTGCTTCTGTGTTTTGTTTGTTTGTTTGTTTTTTAAAAATGAACTGCAGCCTCTTTGTTGCATTCATAGTCTGAAAAAGAGAGTCACATGATCACAGTTACTCTCTACCCAAATGACAGCTTCTCTAATCAGCAGTCATTAGAAGTTGTTGGGCCAGGTCTTCTGTGGTCAGGCATTGATCTTTGCGTGATCCAGTATGGTTTGGTCGGGTTTCCGGGGGCTTGTGACACAAAGCATGGCAACATGCATGCAAAAACTGGTTCTGGCTATTCCATTATTTGGAAGGGTTAATGTAGCATTTTTGAACATTTTGCTATGGACATACCACATGCATTGAATATTTATATCAGCCAAACTAGAATTAAAGCTATCACTGCACACACACTTAGGCAGCACACATTGTGAAATAATGAAATAATGCACTAAATGCAACAGCAAATCAAAATTGGCTAGGTTGGAAGGCAGAGTAGTCTATGATACTGGCTTCAGATTTCTAACCAAACTAAAGGTTTAAAGAACAGTGGCAGATTATGGCCTATTGCATATTTGTGAGATCTCATCTGTTATAATTACTGTATCTTATTCATAATATATTTCATCACCATCAATTGAAGGCATACTTTATCTAAAATGACGAGATGATATCACCACCACCAAGATCCTGGACCACAGCCAGTCTTCTGGCATTTCAGTGATCCTTGATGCAACCCAACACCACTGTGAACAGGATGTTGAAGCAGCTGTTGCAGTAAAGTAAAAGGGGGCATTTACGATCACTGGGCAGAAGAAACACATAGCAGATTGTACCACCCAATTTTAAGTAATGCAATAATGCCTTCAACAAAACATAATCTTCCAGTTAAAAAGTTTATTTGTATCAGCTAAGGCAGTCTTGGAAATATAGTAGTCTTGTCCCAAGAAAAAAGTTCTCCTTTGGCAAAACTTGATAATTTGTTAATTTATTTATGTATATATCTGTGTTAATTGTACAATTTGGGATTCTAGTATACGTGACTTTTCAAATCAATCTTGTTGATTGCTAAAGAAGAAAGAACTAGGGTTAGGAATAGAACAGGGAAGTAAATAAAATAGTAAGAAAAAATACTTTAATTTGCAGTTAAGATTTGGAAAAGAGGCCGGGCGCGGTGGCTCAAGCCTGTAATCCCAGCACTTTGGGAGGCCGAGACGGGCGGATCACGAGGTCAGGAGATCGAGACCATCCTGGCTAACACGGTGAAACCCCGTCTCTACAAAAAAATACAAAAAACTAGCCTGGCGAGGTGGCGGGCGCCTGTAGTCCCAGCTACTCGGGAGGCTGAGGCAGGAAAATGGCGTGAACCTGGGAGGCGGAGCTTGCAGTGAGCTGAGATCCGGCCACTGCACTCCAGCCTGAGCGACAGAGCGAGACTCCGTCTCAAAAAAAAAAAAAAAAAAGATTTGGAAAAGATAAGGCATGTTTAAAGGAAGAAAACAGTCCCTAGAAGTGACATGAATGAGCTGCCTCATGTACCAAAGAAGTTGATGAACACGAACTAGGGATATAAGGACATGGGTGCAGGAAGGAAGGAATTGGCATGTAGATGTCAACATGTCTACATCATCAAATCACAAAGACATTAAGCATTTGGATAAAGAAACAAACAAAAAATTGAAAAGTGAGATGGCAGATTTATTAAACGATAAATGATACTGACCTATTTTCTCTTCCTATCTACCAAACTAAATTCTGGCTTTATCTAGTGAATTTTTCCACCCATACTGTTTTCCAAATAATGTTCTGTCTTGCTTGATTGGTCTTTGAGGCTTTCATGGTGCCTATTAGGAGAAGGAATGTGGGCAGAAAGAGAACAATTTGCACAGTAGCAGGGTTTAAGGACTAAAACTTTCATGGAAGTTCATCAGATACAGTTTGAAGAGAGAGGCACAGAAGTCACCATATGAGAAAGAAGCTGATGAGAGAGAAAAGGAGGATTTGAAGTATTGCAGTAGATATATGTCTTCTTCATGGACTTTTAAAAGTCCGTATGGGCTAAAATTATTTAAAAATAGCTTTATTGGTTGTTTTGTCTGGCTGCATTGCTAAGCTGACCCTGGACCTCATGGACTCAGACTCTATAAACAGTGCATTGACTTGTATCTAGTCCTCAACTTGATGTAACAGCTATGCATGCATCTTGTTGAGACTGCAGTGAAGAGAGGGAGCCTAATACTTTCTTTTCTGCTTTGTGTAGTGAACATAAAAGTATAAAAGCTTTAATTGGTTAATTTCTGATTTCAGTTACTCCATTTTATTTTTCTCCACTATACCTTTTCTCACACAGGAATTTTTAAACATATGACCTCTACAGTTAGGAAACTACTAGTATAGTTTCAAAAATTTTATTTTTCATAAATTTATACTGTCCACCTCAACTACAGTTACCTCTCTCCTCCTACATCTGCATAGGTTTCAGATGCATAGACACATCAAAATACGAATAGCCAGACAATATGCATACACAGCTACAGCCCTTCTCTATCCCAGTCACCCCCACTCCTCATCTCCATTTCTCTCTCTCTTTTACACACGCGCGCACACACACACACACACTCACATACAGACTTTATTTGTTGTTACAGCTAAAAAGGTGACAATAAGAAAGCTAAATAATGCATTTCCTTGGTCAAAGCCAAACAGTTGATGGCAATACTTTAAACCTCATATTTTTAGCCATTTTGAGAAGGATCCTGCCATTTTAAAAAATAGTTAATAAAGGCCTAGATGTTCTGCAAAATGCAGCTTCAGTATTTCCCCAGCCTGAGCTGAGTAAATTTGATAACAGACCTAGCTAAAGTTATAAGGCCTAGCTGCTTATGGCTATATTTATGTCTAATTGAACCTCAAATATAAAGACTTTCCATACCATAAAATGGTATGGAAGCGACAGCATTGAATTAACATTATTAGAACCCTGCTGGAGAAGGAACTATCTGTGGGAGTACCTGATTATGTCCAGCATAGGGTTATATGCAGGTTGGTTCTCCAACAACATTTTATACAGAGCAGCTTTCCCATTTGCTCAGTGGTCTTGCCAGAGGTAGCATAACCTGCACAAGATTGCATGACGTAGCTTTAGATAGAGTTTTATTTCTTGGTTTTCATCCTTGGACAGAGGCAGGGAACTGACTCCTGTGTTGGCCTAAGGTATCATTCAGGGAGCATTACAGCTTTGGAACCTTTGGTGAGGGAGAGATAGTGTCACAAATGATTATCTTCCACCTTCTTGAAAGTATGTGGTTCAAACCTCAAACAGAAAACTGGTAAGGTGGGAGACATCTCCATCCAGCTGAACTGGGTGCATCATCTCTCATTCTTCGGTCACTCTTCCAGTGAGAGTGTGTCTGAATGGCTTTGCTTCCCAAGGCACCTCCACCTCTGCATCACCCTTCCGATTTCCCTTCATTTCCAATTTCCTGTGGTATATGATATTTCCAAGAAGATAAATAAATGCCACCAGGACATTTAATTATGACTTCCATACCTCCATCCAGCAGAGAGCCATGCCACTCAGAAGAACATAGTGTTTTGTTACATTTAATTTTGCTAGCTTATTTCACCATTTTCCGCCACTTGCAAGGATCTGAGACCATAACATTCTGCTTGAGTGGGGTTTGAATGTGAGGGCTAAATCTACAGGATTGTATTTACAATATGAGCATCTTCCCTTCACAACCTGCGTTGAGGGGAGTACCTCCAAGCTTCACTACTGTATTAGGATTTAAGTAGCATTGAGAGACTGAGATGTTCCACAGACTCCATATACTTAAATGAGCTGCATGTTACTCAGATCTAATTTTCAGATGCTGCTGAATAAGAGATGCTTCTCTGTAACAAGGTGTTAGTAAGTCACTCATTCATTCACTTACATCTATGCTATTTACACTATGTGATTGTTGAACATAAAACAGTTACACAGTACAGAATATCTATATCAGATAACGTTCCCAGCTGTCTCTTGAAGATTTACTTCCTAATATTGTATATATCATGTTCTCTTTTCTCAATTAAAAGATTGTTGCTAAATAGAAATAGGTAAATATAGGGCTAAAAGTCTTAAAATAAGAATTAACATTTCAAAAAAATTTATTTTTAGAGAAATTGAAAATTTGATGAATTAGCTCAATTTCTATAAGAAATTGCATCTTATCACATATCCTAGATTTTGGTGTAGTTCCCTTTGAATCAATTTGCTAATGTCAAGACAGATTAATGATAATTAATTAGATATATATTTATTTGTAATAAATGATGAAATTTTCTAGCATCATGACTGGAAATAAATAATGGATACATCTATATGTTAAGGATATTTTCTTTTATTTAACCAAGTTAATTCATTGATACATTTCTTAAGAACAGTATCAGAAAACAGATTAATGTATTTCTATGTATTGTTTTAAATAACATCACTGTGAGAGTTCATTAACGTATTTTAAAGCATGCTTTGGTAGAAAAATGTTATGTAGGACAGGATTTGATATTATGTGCTCAGTATTTTTATGGATTGAGGCCCAGGTTGGCAATGGGCCTCACATAGTCAGTTTAGGAAGGAGAGAAGGGGAGTCAAAAATTTCAGAAATCTAATGAATGTCTGTTCTTAACAGCTTCATTTCATGCTGACTTCTCTTTTCAAGTAGTGCCACTATTTTTCCAAATAGGTTTATACAACAAGTCCTTTTTTATGCACATCTTACATTTTTTATAGCAATGATTTGTATTTTATATAGTTTCTCCTGAAATATTAAAATTTTATGTCATTGAAATTGTTATTATGCTTAAAGTACAATTTTAAATTAATTCCCTTATTTTAAAACATGAGAAAATTCTGCTTGCTCTTTCCAGGTAAAAAAATTATGTAAACGAATTAGCAAAACTTGAACCTTTTTGCTACTTCTGACAAAAGAAAAGATTTATTTCCCATGTACATCAGATAATGAAAACTGAACAAATGCTAACAGCTGCCAAGCTATCCATTCAACTTTCTGCTTATGCCACACAAAGCATACATTTTTAAGAAGCAGACATATGGGCCTTATATCATGTTTATGTAGAACATTTGTGGATGAAATGCCAAAAAATATTCTACCCCAAACTATAGTTACATCTTGTACCTTAGGGAAATCCATAAAAATTAATGCATCAGGTTTTGCTAGAGTTAATACATTTGATTCAACTGCAATGTGTTTTGTAGTTACTAGAAAACATTTTCCTTTTTCTTGGTAATGTTTACTTTTATTGAGTTATAACTCACATACAGTGCAAATCATTTCTTTTGTATTTCAAAAAATACACCACAATCAACATTTAGAACGGCCCCATCATTTCTCAAAACTTGCTTATGCCTGTTTTGTCATCATCTGCCCTCTCCGTATGCAGCCCCAGCATACCCAACCCATGACTGATTTGTTTTCTCTTCAGTTTTATGACATTTTCAGGATGTCATAAAAATGGAATGAGACATGATACAACTTTTTGAGTCAAATTATTTTTACTTAGCAAAATGAATTTGAGATTCATTAGTGTTTTTGTGTATATCAGGAGTGTATTTATTTTCATAGCTGAGAAGTTTTCTACTGATGGACGTACCACAGTTTATTAACCCATTCATCAGCTGAAGGTTATATAGGTTATTTCCAACTTTTGGCAATTATACATAAAACTTCTAGAAATATTTGGAAGATGTTTTCCTTTTGTGGGGGCAGGATTGCTGGGACTGGATCCATTTGATTGTATGTTAACTGTATGATTAAGTACATAAAAATCTGTCAACATGTTATCCAAAGTGGTTGTATCATTTTATGTTCTCTCCAGCAATACATGAGAGTTCCAGTTGCTGCCATTCTGGCCAACACTTGATATTGTTATTTTAAATTTTTAGCCATGCTAAGAAGTGGACACTATCTCATTGTGAATTTAATTGGCATTTTCCTAATGACAATGATGTTGGCAACCATTCCATGAGCTTATTTGTCATCTCCATATCTTTTTCAATGAAGTGTATGTCAAATCTTTGGTATTGAAAAAATAGATTTTTTTTATTATTGAGCCTTGTAAGTTTTAATATATTTTGATAGAAGTTATTTGTTAGATTCGTGTTTTGCAAATATTTTCTCCCACTTTGCAGCTTTTTTCATTCCTTGTGTTGTCTTTCATAGAGCAGTTTTAAATTTCATAAATTTAAATTCAACATTTTTTTCTTTATGTATAGTGCTTTGATGTCGTATCTAAGAAATCTTTACCTTATCCAAGATCACAAAGGTTTTCTTCTATGTTTTCTTGTAGGTTTTACCTTTCAAGTTTCTTGATTGGCTGTCATAACTTTTTTATAAGACATGAGGAATGAGCCAAGTTTCATTTTCTTACATATTGATGTCAAGTTGTTCCAGCTGTGTTTGTTGAACGACTTTTACTTCTATTGAAAATGTATTGACCATATTTGTGTAGATCTATTTCTGGGCTCTCAATTTTATTCCATTAACATATGTGTCTATCCATTCACCAATATCTCACTGTTTTGATTACTTAAATTCAGGCAATTAGTGTCTTCCAGCTATTTGTTTTTCCAAAACTCTTTGGTGATTCTAGTTCCTTCATCTTTCCATGTAAGTTGTAGAATCAGCTTATCAGTTTCTACAAATATAAATCTGCTGGGATATTAATTGGAACTGCATTGAAGCTATAAAGCAGTACAAGAGAAAACTGGCATATTGACAATACTGAGTCTTCTAAACCGTGAACATGGTATATCTCTCCATTTGTTAGGGTCTTTGATTTCTCTTATCATTTTACTATTTGTGTCTGATGGATCTTGAATACCTTTTGTTAGAAAGTGCATTGTGTTCTGTGACACGATTGTAAAGGTACTTTTAATTTTTTTAAAAAATTCAATTTCCAATGTTTGTTGATTGTATATAGACATACAATTTACTTTATATCCTATATTCTTGCTAAACTCACTTATTATAGGAGAATTATTTTTTCTTATGGTAGATTTTTTGGGGATTTTCTACATAGACAGTCCTATAAATCAGGCAAATAAAGACAGTTTTATTTCCTCCTTTTCAAATTATCTTACTCTTTTTTCTCATTGAAATGGAGAGGACCTCCAATACAATATTGAATAGGAGTAAGATTATTCTTGCCTTGCTCCTAATATTAGAGGAGAACATTTAATTTTTCACCATTAATAATGATATTAACTGAAGTTTTTTGTAGATGCCTTTGGTAAGCTTAATGAGGTTTTGTGTATTTTTAGTTTTTTGAGAATTCTTATTATTAATAAATGTGGAATTTTATCAAATATTTTTTCTGCATTGAATATGATTAACATATAGTTTTTCTTCTTCAGTCTATTTATTGATAATATATATTATATTGTTTGATTTTCATTTTGAACCAGCCTTGCTTCTTAGGTAAACCCAACTTGGTTATAAGTATTATCACTTGTTTCTATTGTTGAATACAAATTAGGAATTTTGAATATATATTCATGAGGAATATTGATTTGATGTTTTCTTTGTAATGATGTCTTTAGCTAGATATAGTGTAATAACGTTAACCTCATAAAATAAATTAGAAAATTGTTCTCCTATTTTCTGAGAGAGCTTGCGTAGATTTGGTGTGTTTTTTTTTCCCTTAAATGTTTTGTAGAATTCACCAGTGATGCCATCTGAGCTTATAGTTTTCTTTACTGGAAGGTTTTAAACTAAAAATTCAATTTCTTTCGTATATGTAGGACTAGTCAGGTTATCCGTTTCTTTTGAGTGAATTTTGAAAGTTCTTTTTAAGAATACATCTATTTCACCTAAGTTATTGCATTTATGAGCATTGCATTGTTCATAATGCTTCTTTATAATACAGTTTGTGTCTGTAAAAACTGTAATGATTCTTTTATTGTTCTTGATATTGATAAATTGTGTGTGTGTGTGTGTGTGTGTGTGTGTGTGTGTGTGTGTGTGTGTGTTGGTCAGTTATACCAGAGGTTATAAATCATATTGATCTTGACAAAACTTTTGGTTACATTGATTTTCTCAATTATTTTCTGTTTATGTATTTCCACTCTATTTTTTGTATTCTTTTCCATGTACTTTGGTTTAAACTTGTTCTATTTTAAGAGTTCTCTTAGGTTTTAGCTTAAATCCTAGATTTGAGACTTTTTTTTCTTTCATAATGTATGCATTAATGCTGTAAATTTCCCTTTAAGCACAGCTGTAACTGCATTCCACAAATTTTGATATGTTATATTTTTATGTTCAATCAATTTACAGTGTATTTTAATTTTCCTTGTGACTTCTTCTTTGATATATTGGTTATTTAAAAGTGTGTTGTTTAATTTCCACATACGGCCGGGCGTGGTGGCTCACGCCTGTAATGCCAGCACTTTGGGAAGCCAAGGCGGGCAGATCGCGAGGTCAGGAGATCGATACCATCCTGGTTAACATGGTGAAACCCCATTTCTACTAAAAATACAAAAAATTAGCTGGGCGTGGTGGCGGGCGCCTGTAGTCCCAGCTACTCGGGAGGCTGAGGCAGGAGAATGACATGAACCCGGGAGGCGGAGCTTGCAGTGAGCCCAGATTGCTCTACTGCACTCCAGAATGGGCAACAGAGCAAGACTCCGTCGCAAAAATAAATAAATAAATAAATGAATAAAATAATAATAATTTCCACATACTTGTTTTCCAGTTTAATTATTTCTGTTACTAGATTTCTGGTTTAATTTTTACAGTAAGAATTGTATGATTTTGCTTTTTTAAATCTGTTTTTTTCACCCAGAAAATTCAATCTTTTGGTGAATGTTTTATCTGTGAAATATGAGTTTCATGTAACCTGAAACTCTGATGTTAAGTGCATACACATTTGTGTACTTAACATACACATCAGTGTATATGTATGACCCCATTATCAGGAGGTAATGTTGCTATTTATCCCTGGTAAAATTATTTGTCAAAAGTCTACTTTGTGTGAAAGTAATATAATTATTGATCCTACTTCTATTTTTATACTTAAGGAGGGTTTTATAATAGCATATGGATGTATGTTGTTTTTGTTTAGTCCACAGTCTCTGATTTTTTATATATATACCATTATATTTAACGCATTAAGTGAAATAGTTGAAATCTACCACTTTATTATTTGTTTTGCTTGTCCCCTCCATTTTAGAGCCTCTCTGTCTTTTCTTGCCTTCTGTTGGATTATTTTACTATTGTTTGGTATTTCATTTTACTTTATACATTAGATTTTTAGGTATATTTATTTGCATTATTTTTTACTGATTTCTTTAGGTATTATACTGTAGATACTTCCATTTTACAATATAATTGGAGTCAACATTGCACTACTTTAAATAAAATGTAAAACCTTTGCTACTGTATCAATCTTTTTATTTCACTCTAAGACCTTTATGCTGTAAAAGTCATATATATTATGGCTACATACACAGAAATCTCCATCAAACAATGTTATAATTTTGCTTTTGATATTTACATATATTTTAAAGAAGTTAAGTGAAAAAAATGCTGTCTTTTCTATTTAACCACATATTTACCATTTTTCTTACTCTTCCTTCATTCCTCAATATCCAAGTTTCTTCTGGTATCATTTCTCTTCAGCTAGAAGAATTTCATCTGGTATTCCTTTAGAACAAGTCTGCTAAAGAAAATTATCCATTTTCTTTCATATGAAAATTTCTATATTTTTCCTCCTGATGGATATTTTCCTTGAATAAAGAATTTTTTGCTGACAATATTTTTATTTCAACATCTTAAAGACCTTCTACTAATGTTTCCCAGCTTCCATGGTTTCTGATGACAAATTAATTAATTACTGTTTCTCTATGAAGAGAAAAGAAACAAAGGTGAGGAACTCACCACCCACCCAGTTTGGATTGCTTTAGCAATTTCTGGCTCACCTCCACAATGTGTCTTGCTTTGCAGAGTCCTCAGGTAGTATTTTGTACGAAGTTTTAAGTTGTCATCAGGAGGAGCTGTCTATACTGGGTTTTTGTAGCCACAGCAGAAGGGAAATACAGTTTCATTTATTCTTACGGTATTCTGAAACTTCAAAACATTTAGAATGAGGACGAGTTCATCGGAATGGGAATGCTATAACAATTCACTCCAGTGGAAGCATTATAGCAAAGGTCTTTTGGAGCTATGCTCCTAACAAAGTAATATATTATATAGTGAAGGAATAGGTGGCCATTTCCTGTCTAATATCTTTGTCGCTTAGAAATTATTTACCTCTGTGGCTTAGGCCAAAATTATGATTTACATCCACTTGAAACACAGTTGTCCTCATATTACATAATATATCCTGTGTATATAAAGTATTAAAATAAGTCCATGCTTGCTCCTTAAAAGACAAACTCTATGATAGAAATCAGAAGACCTTTAGGTAGCAAAAAACTGAATGTTATTGGCAAAGTGATGAGAGAAGCATAAAATAGAAGATGTATAATGTGTTCTTTTTTGAAGAGCAGCTGACCGACACTAAAATAAATCATCACCATAGAAGGCAATGGAAGAGAGGTTTACCTATTTGTGTATAACACAAATATGGGGTTGGGACTATGTCTTCTAAGTTATATGGCACTCCATGTTATCTAGCATAGTGCCTTGTGCATGATGGTTTCAATAATTTTTTTTCTAAACGATATGCCAATATGTATATATGTGTGTACAAACAGCAAGAACCCAAGAATTAAACAACGTATTCTGTTATATTACTCCACTTTATTTTCAACATTAATAAATCACAGTCTTTTGAACTTACTTGTTATTGTTGTATCTTCTTTCCATTTTAATTCTCTATCTCCTAATTCTGCAGACATATATTATGTCCGGGAACAAGTGATTTATTTTATTAACTTAAATACCTTTAAAACACTTCCTGATGTGTTGATAATTAGGGGACTATTCTTTCATAGTGAAAGGAAAATAAAAGAGTGATGTACAAAATAATTTATAAATGAAAGAGAGTTACAAAAAACCAAGATGCCTTGTGATATTTAGGACATGTAATAAGTGTTTTGAACGTAAAGTTGGTATTTAGTTATCATTAGTAGAAAATAATTTTTCCACTACATTACTATTGAACAAATATTTAATGAAGAGGAATCAAATAATCAACTTACATGGTATACCATATGCCTAATCTGACCTTGTTTTAGACAAATTGATCATTAAGTGAAATACTGATAGGCCAACTAGCTATAGGTGAATTGACTTAGAGCTGTGGGTTCCAAGGAGCTGAGACGAATATTGGGACTTTTTATTATACAAGATAGTTATTAGGCTGATATCATGTCAAAGGATTTATTGCATAGAAAGAAGTAAACAAAATAGTTCATAAATATTTGCACATGAGAATATTTATTGAAACTTTCTAATGGTCAAAAACTATTAAAAATTTGAATGCCATTAATAGAGGAATGGGTAAACACATTTTAATTAATCCACATAACACAGTTAGTCAAAAGTGTGAATTCTGTTTATATCTATTGACCCAGAAGGATGCATATGATGTATTATTAAAGAAAAAACCAAATTGCATGTTTATATTACTTAACTTTTGTAAAATAGTAAACAAACAAAAGCTGGGTGTTGGGGGTAGCGGGGGAAAAACAAGGAAAGAGAATATGTGTGTATGCATTTGCTGGTCCAACTACGTGGAAATGCAGGTTATTTCTGTTGAGTTGGGGGAAGGGTATTTAACATGAGAGCTAGTGTATCTTTTAAAAAATCCTCATATAAGTTTTGTCTTGTTCAGTTGTTAAAACTAGCAGGTGATAGTGTGATAATTTATAAAACTTGAATGAAGTTAAGTTTTAAAATTTTTGTCTGAGGAAAACTCAGTTTACTTATCACTCCATTATCTAGCTGTTCTCCCTGCAGCAAATTTTTGGTCAATCAAGCAAAACTCCTTAGGTAACTGTCTGCCTTTGATAATTTCAAGACTCCCCAACCTAGAGGCATGCTATGAAGTAGATGTCTTCTCAAATTCTTTTTGACTCTGTGCATGTATTTATACTTATATGAACATTTATTTATTCATGTTATATGAAACTATGTGGCCCAATTTAGCCTCAGATATTTCCCCCATGTAATACTGCTTGTCTCTGTAGAACTGAGAGTATTTTAGAAGGGATACTTCAGTAGATAATAAATGATCAAGAAATTCCGACCTAGTAAATTTCCTGTAGCCTTTTAATATTTATAAATTGAATAGCCCTTATTCTTCATACATATGTACGTAGAAATACCAGAAACATATATGTGCAAATGGTGGTAGAAATAAAGAGGATGGGGGAAAATGATGAAGCTATTTGGCATTTTAAAATATTTTTTTCTTAATATGGAAAACTCTATTTATAACTATTCGTTTACTTTTTTATTCTATCCTGCTCTCTCAGTTCATTTTACATAGTATTTCCTTTCTGTCTCATAATTTCTGAAGCAGGCTTCTTACACACAAAAAAATAGGGTTAAGGAAATCTATAGCTAAAGTAATGAATATCTTCTCTTTCCTTTTCTCTTATGAGAGGAATGAGAACGTAAGGCACTAGAGATAATTTTTCATAACACTTTTAATTAACATGAATGTTGAATGAAACTGAAGCATTCTACCAGGAAAACTGAAGCAGCATTATTCCCTTTCCCATCACATCAGGTGACCATAGTTCCACAACAACAATAAAGTCTGGCATACATTTCAACCATTTGTCTTCTGAAGCTGAGTTTGATGAGGTAAGGATCAGATCTTTGTGTTTCATAAATATTCTTGGTATAGTGTCTGTCTTCTATACAGCCATATTCAATACTTCAATAAATATGTTTCAGAAATATCTCCTTGTAAATATTTTCTGTAAATAACCCAAGAAGATAATACACAAATAATTGCTACTTGAGTCCCAGATGACAAAGAGAAAATAAAGGTATTCTCTTTTATTTCTTTTGATTTTCAGGTAATCCTGCTGCTTTCCTGTAAATTTACAGGTACAAATATTCTTTTTCCTGTACATAAATGTGGGCTTTCCATTTATAGGGAGAAATGTGGTCACCTTAATTAGTGGGAATTGAAGAATGCAGCTTAGTATATAAGAAATCAGTTTAGAATGATCTGCTTATATAAATTGGCAACCCATATAACTTGATAACTTATAGGATGGTTTGATGAGAGACTGTAATCCTGTGGTACAGGTACTGGGAATTGGTTAAGAGTATGGGCATTGCAGCTCAACTCCTTGGACACTCGTCTCTGCTTACTTCATTATGAGCTAGGGATGTTGATGAGTTAGTTTCTCAAACTCAGCTTCATCATTCTTAGTTACAGTGCCAATTTCATCGAATTGTGAAGATTACATAAATGGTGCTTGGAAAGTGCTTAGCACAGTGCCTGGCACACAGTCAGTGATCTATACATGTTAGCTCTTAAATATGTGTGTTCAGGACCATTTCTTGTATTCACTGAACTGGAAAATTTGTTTTGTACTATTTCTATATGCTTTCATTTTCTTTTTTTTGCATTTAAAATTTATTGCTAAAATATGCTCAGGTTTTGCACTGCACATGGGTAGCTCTGCATGGTGTGAATGTAGTATGCTACATCAGAAGTCACACAACTGAAATTCTAGTTGTAGTTCTGCTGCCAACACTGGGAACTTGCACAATTCTTTTTCCTTTCCCGAGTCTTAATTTTTCATCTTCTTTTTTTAATCATTATACATTAAGTTCTAGGGTACATGTGCACAACATGCAGCTTTGTTACATAAGTATAGATGTGCCATGTTGGTTTGCTGCACCCATCAATTCGTCACTTACATTAGGTATTTCTCCTAATGCCATCCCTCCCCCAGCCACCCACCCCACATTGAACTAGTTTACACTTCTACCAATAGTATAAAAGCATTCCTATTTCTCCACCTCCTCTCCAGCATCTGTTGTTTCCTGACTTTTTAATGATCACCATTCTAACTGGTGTAAGATGGTCTCATTGTGGTTTTGATTTGCATTTCTCTGATGACCAGTGCTGATGAGCATTTTCTCATGTGTCTGTTGGCTGCATAAATGTCTTCTTTTGAGAAGTGTCTGTTCATATCCTTTGCCCACTTTTTGATGGAGTTTTTTTTTCTTGTAAATTTGTTAAAGTTGTTTGTAGATTCTGGGTATTAGCCCTTTGTCAGATGGGTAGATTGCAAAAATTTTCTCCTATTCTGTAGGTTGCCTGTTCACTCTGATGGTAGTTTCTTTTGCTGTGCAGAAGAAAGTTAGTTTAATTAGGTCCCATTTGTCTATTTTGGCTTTTGTTATCATTGCTTTTGGTGTTTTAGTCATGAAGCCCTTGCCCATGCCTATGTCCTGAATGGTATTGGCCTAGGTTTTCTTCTAGGGTTTTAGATCTAACATTTAAGTACTTAATTCATCTTGAATTAATTTTTGTATGAGGTATAAGGGAGGGATCCAGTTTCAGCTTTCTACATTTGGCTAGCCAGTTTTCCCAGCACCATTTATTAGATAGGGAATCCTTTCCCCATTTCTTGTTTTTGTCAGGTTTGTCAAAGACCAGATGGTTGTAAATGTGTGGTGTTATTTCTGAGACCTCTGTTCTGTTCCATTGGTCTATATCTCTGTTTTGGCACCAGTATCATGCTGTTTTGGTTACTGTAGCCTTTTAATATAGTTTGAAGTCAGATAGCATGATACCTCCAGCTTTGTTCTTTTTGCTTAGGATTATCTTGGCAATGCGGGCTCTTTTTTGGTTCCATATGAACTTTAAAGTAGTTTTTTCCAATTCTGAAAGTCATGACTTTTACCAAGAAAGTCATTGATAGCTTGATGGGGATGGCATTGAATCTATAAATTACCTTGGGCAGTATGGCCATTTTCACAATATTGATTCTTCCTATCCATGAGCATGGAATATTCTTCCATTTGTTTGTGTCCTCCTTTATACCATTGAGCAACGGTTTGTAGTTCACCTTGAAGAGGTCCTTCACATCCCTTGTAAGTTGAATTCTTAGGTATTTTATTCTCTTTGTAGCAATTGTGAATGGGAGTTCACTCATGATTTGGCTGTTTGCCTGTTATTGATGTATAAGAATGGTTGTGATTTTTGCACATTGATTTTGTATCCTGAGACTCTGCTGAAGTTGCTTATCAGCTTAAGGAGATTTTGGGCTGAGATGATGGGGTTTTCTAAATATACAATCATGTCATCTGCAAACAGGGACAATTTGACTTCTTCTTTTCCTAACC
>NW_016818327.1:1913149-1932229 GCF_001698545.2 Rhinopithecus bieti
GTAAGAGGTGCTCTGGTTTTTAGACTTTTCAGCTTTTTTGCTCTGGTTTTTCCTCATCTTTGTGCTTTTATCTACCTTTGGTCTTTGATGTTGGTGACCTACAGATGGAGTTTTGGTGTGGATGTCCTTTTGGTTGATGTTGATGCTATCCTTTTCTGTTTGTTAGTTTTCCTTCTAACAGTCAGGTCCCTCAGCTGCAGATTTGGAGTTTGCTGGAGGTCCACTCCAGACCGTTTGCCTGGGTATCACCAGCGGAGGCTGCAGAACAGCAAATATTGCAGAACAGCAAATATTGCTGCTTGATCCTTCTTCTGGAAGCTTCGTCCCACAAGGGTACCCGTCTGTATGAGGTGTCAGTTGGCCCCTACTGGGAAGTGTCTACTAGTTAGGCTACACAGGGGTCAGGGACCCACTTGAGGAGGCAGTCTGTCTGTTGTTAGAGCTCAAACCCCATGCTGGGAGAACCACTGCTCTCTTCAGAACTGTCAGACAGGGACGTTTAAGTCTGCAGAAGTTTCTGCTGCCTTTTGTTCAGCAATGCCCTGCCCTCAGAGGTGGAGTCAACAAAGGTTGCAGGCCTTGCTGAGCTGTGGTGTGCTCTGCCCAGTTGGACCTTCCCAGGCCACTTTGTTTACCTACTCAAGCCTCAGCAGTGGCAGACGCCCTTTCCCCGCCAGACTTCTGCCTCGCAGTTGATCTCAGACTGCTGAACTAGCAGTGAGCAAGGTTCCGTGGGCGTGGGACCTTCTGAGCCAGGCACAGGATATAATCTCCTGGTGTGCTGTGCTAAGACCATTGGAAAAGTACAGTATTTAGGCAGGAATATCCCATTTTTCCAGGTACAGCATGTCATGGCTTCCCTTGGCTAGGAAAGGGAAATCTACCAACCCCTTGTGCTTCCCAGTTGAGGTGATGTCCGCCCCCCCCCACAGCTTCGGCTTGCCCTCCATGGGCTGCACTCACTGTCCAACTGGTCCTAATGAGATGAACCTGGTACCTCAGTTAGAAATGCAGAAATCACCTGTCTTCTGTGTTGATCGCTCTGGGAGCTGCATACCGGAGCTATTCCTATTCGGCCATCTTGGAACGGACCACCTATGCTTTCATTTCCTACGTCCTGCAAGTAAATTTAAGAAAATTTACTTAAGACCAAAATAAGTTTAATAGATATATAGCTAATTCTCAGACTAATTAGACCTAGGGAAATTGTGACCCTGAAGTAAACATAATGGAAAACACTCTTCAGAACTGCTGTGGTTCTTGCGAAGTGGCCTGTTTCTATGAAATAGGCACTGCATCTAAGAATGATGAAGCTGAGTTTTGAGAAACTAACTCATCAACATCCCTAACTCATAACGAAGTAAGCAGAGACGAGTGTCCAAGGAGTTCAGCTGCAGTGTCCATACTCTTAACCAATTCCCAGTGCCTGTACCACAGGATTACAGTCCCTTAACAAGTCATGGCATTGAAGGAAGATAATCCAGAGAGGACCATCCTTGCAGCTTTGGGGGCCAAAAATGCAATTCTAGGTGATTTTAACCATCTTTAAGTTCTTGAGACTGCCACTAAGAGGAATGAGGAAATGGTTATAGAGTTTTATCTTATTTTATTTTATTTTATTTTATTTTTACCTCTGGCTATAATGGCTGGTTGTTGTGCCAGGGAAAACATAGGAGAGGTACCAAGGTCATAGGAAAGAATGGAGTGAGTGAGGGGAAAACCTTATGAACTTTATATTATTGTAAGCTTATAACAGCAGATTCACTTTTTTCTTTTAATGCACAAGATCTTAAAGAAAAGAGAAGAAAAGAACCAACATCTATTAATCAGCATTACCAAGCAGTCAGCTGTGTGCTTTATGTACATTATTTCACTCAAAACTTGCATTAATCCTACAGTGATGTTCAGTCAGGATAAGGTAGATTATCCTGTACAAGCCAATCTCAGTAGCTTAAAATAGCAAGATTTACAGATCCAGGTGATTCTCATAGGCACTTGTCTTTCACTGGGGGCACAGCCTTGCAAGTCTATGTCATATCAACACATGCTTCCAAAATTGTTCCAGAAAAGAGACATTTCTGTAAAGTTTCACAAAGCCAATTAATGCCTCTTTCCAGAAATGACATATTACTTCCACTTATACCTCATTGCCCAAAACAAGTTATGGCATCATGCATAAACTCAATGGGGAAGAGAATAACATTCCTTCATTTTGGCTTAAGGCATGAGAGCCATAAATACTGGTGAGCAACGTGATGTCTATCACAAAATGTGGCTTCCTACTTTGAAGATGAGGAATATCAGATTGAGAGAAACATTTAACAACTTAGGCAAAATCACACTGCTCATTAATGCTATATTGGAATGCAAAGACCTCAAATTTATGTTCTTTCCATTGCATCGTGTCACTTCACATGTATTTTCTTTCGTATTTGTATTAATTTAACACACAAAGCAAGTATATTCCCTACTTCAATCAATTCAGAAGTGAGCATAATAGCTTATTTCATAGCCAGATAAACAGAGAAGTGTACCAGTTACTGTAAGAACCATTAATATCATAATTATGTACTTTGAAATGAGTCATTCTTATTCACTATTGATAGTGAGATAAAATACTTTCAGTTTTGTTGTATTGGTCGTATTTTTTATTTTTTTAGTTTTGTTTTCTAAAGGACTTTGCAGTCATGCCTCCTGAACCAACCTCTGTTGAGCACTTACAGCATAGTGAAGCCCACAACAGGCAGTTCAAAGGAAGTACACCAATTAGGATAAGAACATTTTCCTGAGTCAAGGAAGCCTTCTCCACATTTAGAGCATGGTCTATGGATCAGTGAAGACAGTAGTTCAAAGAGACTAGTCAGTTTAGTAAAATAAGTACCCTGGTTATGCATTAAATTTGCCTCTGTAAGTAAAGTACAGTGAGTTTCCCTTTGATCTTATGAAGATAGTTCAGTATGCTATTCATAGCACAGAGATGAAAGTAGATGAGGCTGCTTAGAATGAAATACGCCACCAAGTGATATAAAGCTTTCAGATGCTTCTGAGCAGAAGCAGAAATAATCTTACAAGTAATGTCCTTCCTGCAATATTTTCATTGGGCATTTGGCATTAATTTCAGGTTATTTTTTATTATGAGTAAACAATGTTTGCTGCAGGAAAAATTTTATAAAAATGAGGTGTAAATATGATCAATGATTTATGATAGGCTGCCTGTATCTGTTTTCATTTCTTAAAATTATATCTAGCTTTCATATTATTTCATCAAGAATCCCTTGTCAATCTCCTCTCTGGCCAGGACATTAATTTTTTTTAATTTAATAAAAATACCTATATATCCATACATTTTCTCTTTCACTAGCCATCTGGCATGCATGATTTGTCTTACTATTGGCAGAGGGTGGTGCATTAAAAAATGGAAAATAAAGGAAAGTATAATTATTGTATTTTCTATTTCAGTGGCCCACTGCTAGCTTCTGGTAGCTTTCTTCTGATGCACATCCTTCCTCAAATGTCAAGTGTTATCCTAGTTTTGAATAAATCCAGGCCAAGGTTTTTGCTAATAGCTTTTATTCTGGGAACTAGCATTTTAATAGAGGATTTGAATCCAAAGGAATGAATTCCTGTTGGAGGAACTTTCAACACAGATAATACATGGAGTGTCAGAAGTGGGTGGGATAGTGTGCACCAACTGCCTCCCACTGCCATTCATTTCACCTGTTTGGAAAGCTGACACTGGTTTAGGGATATGAATAGTATGTAAAATAATTCTTACTCCTCCTTTGTAGCAGTCTAATGTTATAGTCTGTTAAAAGTTTATGGAAAAAAAACACCCTATTTTTTAAAAACCCTACATTATTTACTTTTAGTATTTACATGATTGCATTTTTCTTTGACAAATCTTGAAAAGTATCTATTTTTTAAATTGTATCATTATCATAACAATGTTTTCCATTTTTTGTTTAGAACTTATTTTTAATAAATTATGTTCATACTTGATGAAGGGGTGGTCTGCCCCTCCACACCTGTGGGCGTTTCTCATTAGGTGGAACGAGAGACTTGAGAAAAGAAATGAGACACAGAGACAAAGTATAGAGAAAGAAAAAGTGGACCCAGGGGACCAGCACTCAGCATACAGAGGACCCGCGCTGGCACCGATCTCTGAGTTCCCTCAGTATTTATTGATCATTATCTTTACCATCTTAGAAAAAGGGAAGTGGCAGGGTAATAGGATCATCGTAGGGAGAAGGTCAGCAGTAAGACGTATGAATAAAGATCTCTGTGACATGAATAAGTTTAAGGAAAAGTGCTGTGCCTTGATACGCATATGTAAACATCTCCATAAACATTTTTAGTGCATAAAGAGCAGCATTGCGCTAGCAAGTCCCGCCTTTCGCCCTAAGGCGGTTTTCTTCTTTCTCAGTAAACAGAACATACATCGGGTTTTATACGGAGTTATTCCATTGCCCAGGGATGGGCAGGAGACAGATGCTTTCTCTATCTCAACTGCCAAGAGGCCTTCTTTCCTCTTATACTGGTCCGCCTCAGCACAGACCCTTCACGGGTGTCAGGCTGGGAGACGATCCAGTCTTTCCCTTCCCAGGAGGCCGTATTTCAGACTATCACATGGGGAGAAACCTTGGACAATACCTAGCTTTCCTAGGCAGAGGTCCCTGCGACCTTTGGCAGTGTATGTGTCCTTGGGTACTTGAGATTAAGAGAATGGTGATGACTTTTCACAAGCATACTGCCTTCAGGCACTTGTTTAACAAAGCACACCCTGCACAGCCCAAAATCCCTTAAACCTTGAGTCACCACAGCACATGTCTCTTGCAAGGAGAAGGTTGGGGGTAGGGTCACAGATTAACAGCATCTCAAATATAGAATAAAATGGAGTCTCTTATGTCTACTTCTTTCTATATAGACACAGTAACAGTCTGATCTTTCTTTTCCCCACACTTGACAATATGTTTCCCGAGATTTAAAATACATTTCTATGTTTTTAAAATCAGGAGAAAATTATACATGGATAAATACAGAACTATATTTCTGTGCCTGCAAGCCAGATATGGTAGGCAAAATGATGGCCACCCAAGTGTCCCTGTTCTAATTCCTGGCATCTGTTACCATACATGAATAAAACGACTTTAAAGATGGGAGTTAATCTTGAGGACCTTGAGATCCAGAGATTATCCTGGATTATCCAGATAGGCCCAATCTAATGTCATGAACCCTTAAAATGACCTTTCTGGATAAAGAGAGAATCAAGGGAAGAATGGTCAGAGAGATGGAAGAAGATGCCACAATACGACACATAGAGACTGCCTCTACCAACTGAAAAAGACAAACCAATGGATCATCCCTAGAATAGTCCTGCTAACATCTTGATTTTAAACTGGTGAGACCTGTTAGCTTTCTGACCTCCAGAATTTTAAGATGATGCATTTGTATTGTTTTAAGCCACTGAATTTGTGGTAGTTTGTTACAGCCACAACATAAGCACAATACATGCGTCTACCACCCCAAATGTACTTGATCTTGAAAGCTAAGCCAGATCAGGACTAGTTAGTATTTGGATGGAAGTACAAAAAAGGCTCTTGATACTCAGAAAAATCATGCAGATTTTGATTATGAATGGGGTTTGAACTCATGCAGCACACAATATATGGAGTTAATACTTGAGATCCCGAGATTATCCTGGATTATCCAGGTAGGCCCAATCTAATGTCAGAGTTTCCAACTATATTCTTACACTTTTATGTAAATACACTTTTTATATTATATATTTATATTAATACACTTTTATGGAATATTAACTCCATGAAAGTGTAGGAATGCAATTTAATAACAATTTGGAAAAATAAAGCTACCTACATAATTTCATTTAATGACTTTTTGTGTAGAGGAGATTTTTTATTCAAAATGAAAAGAGCTTTATTGATTTTTCTAATTATATGCATATCATATGAACACTGATATACACAGAAAAAAAAACAGAGTTTTTTACTTTCTGTGTCAAAATGTGATTAAATCATTTGAAACATTACTATCTCAAGAGATCTGCCATTAACATTTTGATGATTTGATGAAAACTGAAAACATTCTGTTCTCATACCCAGTTGATGTTTCAGTGAGTTTAGACCACTAGATTGGTAATGATTTTCCATCGGGATTTTGATATTATTGTTTCATTTTTCTTTTTGTTATACTGTCTCCCTTCCATGTTATAGTCTTTCCTTGGATAACCTCTATGTAATGTTTCCAGATAAAATGGATACATTTTATATGGAAATAAAATGCCCAGTTGAATTTAAGTTTCAGATAAATATATGCTTTTTTTTTTTTTAGAGTAAATAGGTCTCAAATAAGTATGACATCTACTTATACAAAAAAAATTGTTTATTCAAAATTCAAATTTGATCACCCTGTATTTTTATTTGCTAAATCTGGCAATGTTATCAGTATGATTTGGTTACCTTAAGACTGGGAAACTAAAAATATAGTTGGAAACTCTGAGCACATATAGGTTTGCTGATATTGACCTCTGCAGTAGAGTGTGCTCCACAAATTTTTCAGAAATCCCTCACAATACAATCTTCACAACAGAATCTTTAGTTTTCTCTCTTAAGCTGGACAGATTCTTCAGAGAAGAATCTCCTAGTGGCCTGAGTGGGATTCTTGAGTCAGCATTCTGAGAGCCCAGTGAGGAAAGGATGCTGGAAGACTGGGGTGGGAGCCTCTATATTTGACACTTAGTTCCATTATGGCCTTTTAAAATCTTCCTGTTTTTGGTAAAGGACTTGCTTTGTCAACTGTGCCTCTCCAAAACAACTCTTCAGCTAGGATGTCAGAGCAGCAGCATCCCAGTGCTCAGGAATTGAGAGAGGAGTATGGATTGAACTAAGGACTAGGTCAGCTCTAATAGCTACTGTCCATTTATTCTTATTTTAGACATTTGAGCTTATTTTACTCCCGGTTCCAGAGGTATTTAGGGTTGGAAGATCCTATATTTTTAAGTACCCTGAAATATAAATTGGGGTTTCTTAGCTTTTCTCATTGTTTGAGATTTGTAATTTCTCCAGTTTACTAAATCAGTCTCTACTAAATCAATTTGCTTTTCTGATTGTTATTTTATTTCCAGGTGTGTATTTTCTGTTCTTTCCCTTCTTGTGGATTTGATTTTTTAAAATTTCTTTCCTTTAACTTTAGCGAAGTGTAAGGAGGTTAACAAAATTAAATACCTGTGTTATCTCATTTTAAATTGGAACCCAATAGTCTTAAATATTGACACTGAAAGATTTTAAAAATAGGCTATAGATTATCATTAACTCCCTTCCATAAACCTTCAGGCATGTATTAGAGATTCCAAACCATTTTTCTATTTAAAAAACTAAGAACCAATTTTTAACACTTATTTGATATATTTAAGCTATGTCCAGACACATTTTGGTTGGGGTGGGGGGTGGGTAGCAGAGAAAGACTGAAGAGAAATACACCAAATCTTAATAGGAATTGTCTCTAGGTTTAGACTGTGGGTGATTTTTCTTTCTACTTTTTTCTGTACTTTCCAAATTTTTTATCATTGTTCTATTTATAGATGAAAGTACATTAGAGAAAGGCTTTTGTAAACTATAAAACCCTCTACCAATATTTCTTGTAGTGTCTTCTATAAAACATAGTAACTCCATGCAAAAGTATTCAATGGCTAAATATACTTGGGAGCTGCTTTAAATTCTATGAGGGCAAGGACTTTGGCTTGCTCATTTTTGTGCTCCCCTGTCATGCAGGACAATACCTGGTAAAGAGTAGGTACTTAGTACACATCATATTTTATCAATTCTAAGACACATATTTTTTCATTTTTAGTGCCGTTAAATTTCAATCAGTGGCATCTTCTGATGTTGGCTGAGTGGCAGTCGGTTCTTACTTTTCATTACCTACACATACTTGAACCTGCTTGTCATTCCTGCTGGCATTAGTGACAACTCAAACCCATGAGTGTGTCAGTCAATGAACCACTCAAAGACCATTTGGGAGAAGGAATATGACTCCTGATTGCTGTATGAAAACATGTCTTTGACATATTTGGTAAAATTAAAATTAGGCTGTATTAGTCTGTTTTCATGCTGCCAATAAAAATAATACCTGAGATGGACAAGTTACAAAAGAAAGAGATTTAGTAGACTTACAGTTCACAGAACTGGGGATGCCTCACAATCATGGGAGAAGGTGAAAGTCACATCTCACGTGGCGGCAGACAAGAGAGGAGAGCTTGTGCAGGGAAACTCCCCTTTTTAAACCATCAGACTTCATGAGACATTCACTGTCACAAGAAGATCATGGGAGAGAACTGCTCCTATGATTCAATTACCTCCCACCAGGTCCCTCCCACAACACGTGGGTATCCAAGGTGAGAACATAGCCAAACCATATCATTTGTCTTTGGTCCCTCCCAAGTCTCATATCATCACATTTCAAAACCAATCCTGCCTTCTAAACTGTCCCCCAAAGTCTTAATTCATTTGGCATTAACTCAGAAGTCCACAGTCCAAAGTCTTATCTGAGACAAGGCAAGTCCCTCTGCCTATGAGCCTGTAAAATTAAAAGCAAGTTAATTACTTCCTAGATACAATGGGGGTATAGGCATTGGGTAAATACAACCATTCAAAATGGGAGAAATTGGCCAAAATGAAGGGGCTACAGGCCCCATACAAATCTGAAATTCAGTGAAGCTGTCAAATCTTAAAGCTCCAAAGTGATCTCCTTTGACCTCATGTCTCACACCCAGGTCATGCTGACGCAAGAGGTGGGTTCCCATGGTCTTGAGCAGCTACCCCTTTGTGGCTTTGCGGGGTAGAGCCTCCTTCCCATCTGCTTTCATGGGGTGGTGTTGAGCGTCTGCAGCTTTTCCAGGCACATGGTGCAAGCTGTCAGTTGGTCTACCATTCTGGGGTCTGGAGGACAGTGGCCCTCTTCTCACAGCTCCACTAAGCAGTGCCCCAATAGGGACCCTGTGTGGGGGCTCTGACCATACATATCCTTTTTGCACTGCCCTAGCAGAGGTGCTCCATGAAAGCCCCACCTCTGCAGCAAACTTCTGCCTGGGAATCTAGGCATTTCCATACATCTTCTGAAATCTAGGCAGAGGTTCCCAAACCCCAGTTCTTGACTTCTGGCAGGTACAACACCATATGGAAGCTTCCAAGGCCTGGGGCTTGCACCCTCTGAAGCCATAGCCTGAACTCTATGTTGGCCTCTTTCAACTATGGCTGGAGCTGGTGGCACACAGGGCACCAAGACACTAGGCTGCACACAGCATAGGAACCCTGGGCCCAGCCCACAAAATCATTTTGTCCTCCTAGGCCTTCAGACCAGTGATTAGAGGGTCTGCTGTGAATACCTCTGACATGCCCTGGAGAAATTTTTCCCATTGTCTTGGGGATTAACATTTGGCTCCTTGTTACTTATGCAAATTTCTGCAGCTGGTTTGAATTTCTCCTAAGCAAATAGAATTTTATTTTCTATTACATTTTTAGGCTGCAAATTTTCCAAACTTTTGTGCTGTTTCCCTTATAAAACTGAATGCCTTTAATAGCACCCAAGTCACCTCTAGAATGCTTTGCTGCTTAGAAATTTTTTTCCACCAGATACCTGAAATCATCTCTCTCAAGTTCAAAGTTCCACAAATCTCTAGAGCAGGGACAAAATGCCAGCAGTCTCTTTGCAAAAACACAACGAGTCACCTTTGTTCTAATTCCCAACAAGTTCCCTATTTCCATCCAAGACCACTTCAGCCTGGACTTTATTGTCCGTATCTTATCAGCATTTTGGGCAAAGCCATTCAACAAGTCCCTAGGAAGTTCCAAAATTTCCCACATTTTCCTCTCTTATTTTGAGCCCTCCAAACTGTTCCAGCCTCTGCTTGTTACTTAGTTCCAAAGTTGCTTCCACATTTTTGGGTATCTTTTCAGCAGCACCCCACTCTCATTACCAAGTTACTGTATTCGTTCATTTTCATGCTGCCAATAAAGACATATCCGAGACTGGGCAATTTACAAAAGAAAGAAAGAGGTTTAATGGACTTAAAGTTCCACATGGCTGGAAAGGCCTCACAATCATGGCAGAAGATGAAAGGCATGTCTCATACAGTGGCAGACAAGTGAAGAGAGCTTATGCAGGGAAACTCTCCTTTTTAAAACCATCAGGTCATGTGAGACATTCACTGTCATGAGAACAGCACAGGAAAGACATGCCACCATGATTCATTTACCTCCCATCGGATACCTCCCACAACATGTGGGATTTCAAGATGAGATTTTGGTGGAGACACAGTGAAACCATATCATATGACATCATCAAAACTAAGAGAGAAATGCCATTGACTTGGAAGAAAATCTTAGGTCCTTTCTTAGAAACGTTTCAGCCTTGATGCTGTTTTTTTTGTTTGTTTTTTTTTTGTTTTTTTTTGTTTTTTTTTTGTTTTTTTTGAGACGGAGTCTTGCTCTGTCACCCAGGCTGGAGTGCAGTGGCTGGATCTCAGCTCACTGCAAGCTCCGCCTCCCGGGTTTACGCCATTCTCCTGCCTCAGCCTCCCGAGTAGCTGGGACTGCAGGCGCCGCTACCTCGCCCGGCTAGCTTTTTTTGTATTTTTTAGTAGAGACGGGGTTTCACCGTGTTCACCAGGATGGTCTCGAACTCCTGACCTCGTGATCTGCCCGTCTCGGCCTCCCAAAGTGCTGGGATTACAGGCTTGAGCCACCACGCCCAGCCAGCCTTGATGCTGTTGATGGAACAGAGGACATTATATGTGGAACAACATGAGTATCAATGACACTGGGCCAAAAAGTGACCTAGTGTAGTTAAACTTTGAGTGTAAAACACTATAGTTGACCCTTGAACAACATGAATTTGAACTACATGGGTCTACTTATTTGTGTATTTTGTAATAAACATATTGGAAAATTTTTGGAGATTTGTAACCATTTGTAAAATAACACTCAAACTGTTTAGCCTAGCAATCTAGAAAAAAATTCAGAAAAAGTTAGGTATGTCATAAATGCATCAAATACATGTATATGCAAGTATATATTTTATTATGTACTACTATAAAATATGCACAGCTCTATTATAAATAGTTAAGATTTATCAAAACTTACACACATCCCTTACAGATCATACATACATTGTACCATTCGCAGTCTAGAGAAATGAAAAAAAAAAGTAAAGATGCAGTATTAAATCAAAACTGCATAAAAGTAACTGTAGGCATACTGTAATGTTGTAATAATTTCATAGCCATCTCCTGTTGCTATGGCAGTGAGCTCTAGTTTTGGTAGTATCTGCTTAAAATGTCATGCGATGCTAATCATCTCCATATGAGCCATTCATCTCTCCAACAATCTGCACATCACATTAAAAAATTGTCCCTCACAGTTCTTGTGTATTTTTCATCATGTTTTGTGCAATATTGTAAATCTTGAATGACATCTTGGGACCCATATTAAGTGCTGCTAGTGATGATGGAAGTGCTCCCCAGAAAAAGAGAAAATGATGACATTACAAAAAACATTGAATTGCTTGATAGGTACTTTAGATTGAGGTCTGCAGATGCCGTTTCTTGCTATTTCAAGATAAACAAATCCACTGTAAGGAACACTGTAAAAAAAAGAAACAGAAATTCACAAAGTGGTCACTGCAGCTACGTCAGCAGGCACAAAAATCATGCATTTTCTTGCAAAATACCTTTTTATCTTGCATTGAAAATGCAGCCTTTATGTGGGTGCAGGATTTCTATAGGAAAGGCATACCTATAGACTAATATGATTTGAGAAAAAGCAAAGTCATTATATGACAACTTGAAGCAAAAAGAAGGTGAAAGATCTAAAGCTGGAGAATTTAGTGCCAGCAAAGGATGGTTTGACACTTTTAGTAAAAGGTTTAGGTTTGGCTTTAAAATGTCAAGATAACAGAAGAAGCTTCTCCTGACCAAGAGGCAACAGATGAGTTTCCAGACACTATTAAGAAAATGATTAAGGGGAAAATATATCTGCCTGAAGAGTTTTTAATGAAGATGAAAGTGCCCTATTCTAGAAAAAAAAAAAGTGTCACTAAGGATATTTATTAGTAAGAAAGTGAAATGAGCACCAAGATTTAAGGCAGGAACAGGCTAACTCTACTGTTTTGCACAAAGGCAGTCAAGTTTATAATCCAGACTACTTTTATATATAAAGCTGCTAACCCCTGAGCTTGAAGAGAAAAGATAAACACCAGTTGCCAGTCCTTTGGTTGTACAACAAGAAGGCCTGGACAATGAGAATCTTTTTTTCTGGATTGGTTTCACCAATGCTTTGCCCCTGAAATCAGGAAGTACCTTGCCAGTGAGGGAGTGCCTTTTAAAGTTCTTATGATATTGGACAATAACCCTGGTAACCAAGAAATCCATGAGTTAAACGCTGAAGGCATCAACATGATGTACTTGTCCCCAAACACATATAATTTAGCCTTAGTCCAGATTAGAGAGTCATAAGGACCTTTAAGGCCCATTACAAGGGCTATTCTATGGAAAGGATTGTCAGTGCTATGGAAGAGACTCCAATAAAGAGAACATCTTGAACATCTGGAAGGATTGCACCACTGAGGATGCCATCATCATTACAGAGAAAGCTGTGAAAGCCATCAAGCCCAAACCATAAGTTCCTGCTGGAGGAAACTGTGTCTAGATGTTGTGCATGACTTCATAAGATTTATGACAGATCAAATTAAAGAAATCATGAAAGATATTGTGGATATGGAAAAAAAAAGATGAGAGGTACAAGGTTTCAAGATACAGATCTTGGAAAAATTCAAGAGCTAATAGACACACCAGAGGAGTTAATAGAAGATGACTTGATGGAGATAAGTGTTTCTAAACCAGTGCCAGATGACGAGGAAGAAATTGTAGAAGAAACCATGCTAGAAAACAAATTGACATTAGACAATCTGGGGGAAGTTTCAGTGATTCAAGATAGCCTTGACTTCTTTTTATGACATGGGCCCTTCTATGATGTGGGCACTGAAACTAAAGCAAATGGTGGAAGAAGGACTGGTACCATATAGAAATATTTTAAAGAAATGAAAAGCAAAAAAGTCAGACAAGAATGAAAATGTGTTTCCGTAAAATTATACTAAGTGTGCCTGCCTTTCCTGTCTCTCTTCCACCTCCTCCATCTCTTCTGCCTCTGCCCCGCCTGTGCAAGACCAAGCCTTCCTCTTCCTTCTCACCCAACTCAATTTGAAAATGATAAGGATGAAGATCTCTTGATGATCCACTTCCACTCAATGAATAGAAATATATGCTTTCTTCCTTATGATTTTCTTAACATTTTTTCTCTAGCTTACTGTATTGTAAGTACACATTATATAATACATATAACATACAAAATGTGTTAATTTACTGTTCGTGTTATCAGTAAGGCCTCCAGTCAACAGTAGGCTGTTAGTACTTAAGTTTTTGAGAAGTCAAAAGTAATACACAGATTTTTTGACTTTGAAAGATGTTGTTCAAAGGTTAATTGTGTTGGGAATGTCTTATATGGTTTATTTTCCTTTTAATGTAAATACAAGAAAGATATGTAATTGAAATATTTGTCTAAATAAGTCTAAGGAGGTGCTTTTAGTAAGCATAAAATAAAAATACTGAGACTTAAGAAACCCTCATCTTTAAGAAGGTCATTGCATAACAGTGTCAGTTTTATTTTAAGAGGTGGCACCTTGCTATGTTGCCCAGGCTGCTGGCCTCAAACTACTGGACTCACATGATCCTCCTGCCTTTTCTTCCCAAGTTGTTGGAGCTACAGGTGCATCCCAAGGTACCTGGCTCCAGTGCCATATTTTAGTTAGCAGTATTTTTCATTTATTAATGGAACATAAATTAACTCTTCATCATACAATTAAAAGGAAGTCAGGGTAGATGAAATACAGTGTTTTTTTTTTTGTTTTTTTTTTTTAGATGGAGTCTCGCTGGGTCGCCCAGTCTGGAGTGAGAGTGCAGTGGCCGGATCTCAGCTCACTGCAAGCTCCGCCTCCCGGGTTTACGCCATTCTCCAGCCTCAGCCTCACAAGTAGCTGGGACTACAGGCGCCCGCCACCTCGCCTGGCTAGTTTTTTGTATTTTTTAGTAGAGACGGGGTTTCACCGTGTTAGCCAGGATGGTCTCGATCTCCTGACCTTGTGATCCACCCGTCTCGGCCTCCCAAAGTGCTGGGATTACAGGCTTGAGCCACCGCGCCCGGCCGAAATATAGTGTTTTTAATGGAACGTTAAAGTTGCTGTTAAGTCTTGTAAAAAATATAGTTTGTCTAATTGCCACTTCCCCAAACTTATTTGATCATGAAGTTGTGTTTATGTAACATATTTTAATCCTTAGAACTAGTGTTCAGTGGAACTTTATTTGGGAGACACGATGTTATATAAAACCTTCATTTTTGTTATTATAACATTAGGATCTCATAGTGGGTTCAAATGTCATAAGTAAATTGTTGTTGAATGGAAATGAGAACACAGATCTCATCTCTTGTTATACCAATTTTTAAAGCTATTTTCCTTGTTTCCTTTTCAAAGAATTGCTAGTAAAGCAAGGGATAGAAACCATTCAGGAATTAAACCCATGCTATGGAATTCTATGTATCAACAGGAGTTCAATAAATACAACACTTGGGGTTTCTGTTATTAGGAACAGAAATAATATAGATAAATTATACGAAAGATACCTTTTAAAAGTCATTCTAGTAAGAAACATGTAAAATACTTCATGAATTCTCCTTCATGGTAGAAACACAGTCTAAAAATAACTGATTAACATGTGCACAGAAGGAGGAGGTAGGAAAGAACTAAGACGCATGCTTAGAGTACAAACGAGATAATTAGCTCTTGGGTGATCAGTAGTTGATCATATTTTCACTCTCTCCAGACATATTATTCTCTATATTACAACTTTTAATACTTATAATAGAAGTACTAAGTATGAGTTTTTTGGCGGAGTTATAGGGAGCATCCTGCGTGAATCTGGAATTGAAGGAATTTAGATTGATATATAGATTATGGACCCAAGCAGAGTCATGCAAAGACTGTTTAGAGAGGCCAGATAGCTTCCAAGCTCACAAAACTTGACATCAATCTGGATTAATGTATTAACAGAACTTTAAAAAACTGCAAACGAGAAAAGGGATTGGACTGCAATAGACGCATGGAAAGTTGAGAATCACAGAGGCGTAAAATGGCAGTCCCATCCTGACTCCATTGTAGGCAGAAGCACTTCTGATCCAGATCCACAACTCTTTTCTGACCCTTTGGCATATATATCCTTTATGTAAAGATGAATGTCGCTGGGACTTAGGAGGCATTTATTCTTCATTCCTTATGTGAAAGGATTCCCTAAGAGAAATAGTCCGAACTCTTAATCCTTCCCACAGGAGAATAAATGTCTTATCTAACAAGTGAAATTTGTGAAAGAAAAATGACATTTTTTGCTCTCTCTGTCTCATATTATCTGTTTCTCTCTTCTCTCTTCTCTCTCTCCTCTCTCTCTCTCTCTCTCTCTCTCTCTCTCTCTCTCTCTCTCACCATCCCCCTCCAGAAAGCAGTCTCTTAGCACAGGTGGGATGCTACAGCATTTTGGTCCTCTACCGTCCTGTGGTCAGGGGCATGGCTAGGGATGTAACCGGGATTAAACAGATGTATCATAACAAGGTTAGTAAACTAATCTATTAAAGAAATATTTTCAAGTTCATTTAGTTGCATTGTTAAAGCTGTGTCTCTAACCTAGCCTTAATCAGTAATAAAGCTGACACTTTGAGCTCCATCTGTTTAACGCTGTATTTGCCTTTTAGTTGGTACCAAACTTGGCAGGGAAGGAAAGGCTGCTGTCTATTAGGGTCCTCCAAACTCTGGCAGATATATCAGATTATTTCATGCTGAGATCCTTAATTATCCAAATAATATACATAACTTCTCTTATTCTGATTCCATACTCACCAGGCAGCCTTCAGATAATAACTTGCCACTTTTCGAGGCTTGTTTATAGGAAAATCTTGTGTACATCAAAATACTTTTAAGTGCCTGTCCTCCTTAGCAGTTATAGTTCTCCCGCTAAATGAATACATTGGCATTTTGTTTTGATACTTTTCTTTTGTGAGTCTGGTTAATATGCATCTGCCCTTTAGAGACCCATCACTCACTTGAATGATCTTGAAATTTATGATCAAAATGGACAAAACTCCAAGAGAGTTCAGATTACAATCCAATATGCCTTTAATATTAGGAAGAGTTGTGTGATATGATTAAAGTGAGAAAATGTAGGATTGCCTTATACTCAAATGTCTTTACCCCTAGGTGTGAATACATTTACTTACCTTAAGAACTAAGGAAAACAAAATCCAATTAAGAGATATGGCCACCTAGGTGGAAGTTATAGATTCTAACCTGACTTGAAAATTAGATAATAATGTAACTCATTTCTAATGAACATGAGTCACACGAAATGTTTCTCTTTCATTTTTGAAGTCCTTATTAACAGTGTGTTATAATTTATAGAAGTCGATATGTTCCATCCATATCAGAGACAGGATTAAGTCTTGTTCCTCAACTATTCTCTGATCATTGAAAAACTGAGAAGGCAGTTCCAAAATTATGTAGGGATATAACCCCAAAATGTGAGATGGTGTGTTTCCTTTGTGGAAAAGCATTTTTTATATCTGGGGAGATTTAGAATTAATAGTAGATATGTTTAAGGCAACCACAATGTAATATTATTATTTTTACATTAATTCACATGCATGTATTTGCTGTAATAAGCATCCATAATGTATTAAAGACTCTAATCTGTTAGAATAACAGATCAAGCTTGTAACACCATTTTAAAATGTCTAATTGAGAGTTGATTTAGAAATGTGTGTATAGACTGAATACAATTAAGTATAGATGTGATATTTGATTATTTAAGGAAAACTAAAATAAACCATTTAAGAGTTTTGTTTATTAATTTTGTAAGTGTTACTTAATACTTGAGAAAGTTCATTAGATAAAAGTATGTATGTGTAGAAAGAAATTGAGTATTACTTAATACTTGAGAAAGTTTATTAGATAAATGTACGTACGTGTGGAAAGAAATTGAGTATATAAAGGTATTAATGTAGTTTAAAATGTTAAAAGGAGTTTAATTAACAAGGTTTATAACTGGTTCTAGATAGTTACTAAAGGCTTCCTTTAAAGTGATTGAAAATTTGCTAGCTTTGTAAATGGAGTAATAAGGCTGATAAAATGAACTGAAAACCATGAAAAGAAGTAATCATTTTTAATTATGACATGAATAAATTGAATATTTAAAGAAACTAACATAGTCTGTTAATAATTTTTTATGAATAAAAATTAGTCTGCTAGAAACAAAACTCTCATTTAATAGGAATCACTTTTAGCATATAGACAAATCGAGTTTCTGATATTAAAAAATTGAGGTAGGTTTCTAGATCAGACCGTGGGAATTCATCAAGATAATGCTAACCCAGGCTGACTAGGGAGACAGACAACTGACCTTTAACATACCACATTCTGACAGCATTATTAGCAATTCCTTCCATTTTAGAATTAATATAATTTGTGGCCAGGTGCGATGGCTCACAACTATAACCCCAGCACTTTGGGAGGCCAAGGTGGGCAGACCTTCTGAAGCTGAGAGTTCAAGACAAACCTGGCAACATGGAGAAACCCTGTCTCTACTAAAAATGCAAAATTAGCCGGGCATGGTGGCACATGCCTGTAATCCCAGCTACTTGGGAGACTGAGACAGGAGAATCACTTGAACCCCGGAGGCGGAGGTTGCGGTGAGCTGAGATCGCACCCACGCACTCTAGCCTGGGCAACAAGAGCAAAACTCTGTCTCAAAAAAATTAATATAACTTGTTTATTGCCTCATTAAAATACATTATCTTTTAAATCACTGAATATTTAAAAATACAACACATCATCAAGATTAAAGCACACACTTTAAGTGATAATCATAGATTCTTATGATAAGCAAGTCAGTTCTAGTAATAATGAAGACAGGATTGTAACTTCAATAATATAATTTACTTAATGATTTCTCATGAGTTTGCACTTCAAAATGGCTTTTGTCCCTTCTCCAGGATTTATTGTGATGACTGCATAGATCACTAGTTATCAATGACAAGGGGATTGGGGAAACAGGCAGACTTTGATTTGAATCCCAGTTCAACCTTGTGCTAGATTTGAGAACTTGGGCAAGATATGTAACCTCTTACTTTTCTAATTGGGGATGATAATACTTACCCTATAGGGTTGTGGTGAAGCTTAGAAGTATTATATGAAAAGAACTGTTACATAATGAGCTATAAATAATAGATGTGATTCTTAATGGTAGTGTGAAAATAAGGTTGTTTGTGTTGTTAGGTGAGAAAGCGTAAGTTTCTGCAGAAGGGTCAGCATGCGTGTGTGTGGATGAAAGACTAGCTGCCTTGACAGCATGCTGCTGCAGTGAATCATGGCTGGCAACCAAATGGAGGCTCCAAAGACCCTTCTGCAAAGTTAGCCAATGGTCTACGTAATGTAAATAATACCCTGCCAGAACTCTAAGTCATAGAGTTGAAGTTCTGGCCTCATGCAATCTCCCAGAGATTGCACATCTTACACCCCTAAGCGACACAATTGTCTATATAGATTTTGGGCTGTCTGTTTAATTCCTTAGGATCTCCTTCTTTCACCAGCCATATTTTCGAGTGTTTCTTTTGTTCATACAGCCAGTGGATGCTTGTGCCCCCCGGTCCTTATGACTATTTGAGGCAAAGCATCAGACTTTGAATCTCCTCTCTGGAAACTCTAAAAACATTATCTTCTACTTACTGTCATGGTTGATGAAATTCTGAAAGTGACATTTTCTATCAGACCCCAACTCTAAACAACATTCAAAGAATCAAATAGGATTACCTGGAAGACAGAGAGAGAGAGAGGAGAGAGAGAAAGAGAGAGAGAGAAAGAGATCAAAGATGCTGACAAGATCTGGTTGCAAAAAGGGTGAGTTTTTTTTTTTTT
>NW_016818327.1:1934663-1962176 GCF_001698545.2 Rhinopithecus bieti
AAAAAAAAAAAAAAAAAAAAAAACACACCTTTTAAATGGAATAACAGAGATAGAATCTAATGAATGACAGAAGAAAACTGACACAAATTCCATGCAGTAAAAGAACACTGAAATCAAACACTTGACTATCATCCCAAATACACTTTGTGGATATCTTCTGTTTGGTGTACCAAAAGTCAAAAATTTCCAGCTGATCAACTGTTCCGTTGAACTTTTCCCAATCTGGCCTACAGTTAACTGAATCTTTTAGGGATAAAACATATATTGATTGACTAACTTCATACTTCTTACGATGCAGATGCTGATTGAGGAAAGACTAGTAGTCTTTATTATATTATTTTAAAGAAGTCATTTTTTTACATCCAACTATAGACATTGCTAGATACTAAGGAGATGAACAACAGGACTGCCTTTAAGAAGATTATCATCTAGTGAGGACTATACAAACAAGTAACTGTGATATACAATCTGCATACTGAAAGAAGTTTACATAGGGTGTTATGGGAGCATCACTGGGGGCACTTAATTTAGCTTGGGGCTGTAAAGAGTTTTCTTTTAGGCCTATTGTAGAAATGCCAGTGAGTTGTCAGTAAGAAGCTGGATTTATGGTGCAGCAATTTTAGACTGAGTATAGGTTATAAATGGAACTCTAGAGAATAGTCACAACTATAGAAAAAATCGAATATCTCTGAGAAGCATTTGTCACTTATGTAAATAATGTACCATTCCTTATAATTAATTTCAGGTATAATGAATATACAATTTGAATATAAATATTACTTAGGGTGGCTTTAGAATTAATAAAAAATGTTGATGATGGATTGGCTCAGGAAAATATACAGAGGAAGCAAAGTCTTAGAAGATTATAGTTTCTAATCTCAGTTGTATAGAGCCCTTTGACTAATTCTCATAACACAATCTATAAAATTAGTTGAAAAATCCAATAAATTAATAAAAAGTATGAAAGCAATGCAGAACTAGTCATAAAATTAACATAAAAGGATCAGATGTTTCCATTTAACTTACTTTATTTAATTATTTAATTATGACCTATTTAACATTTTATTGTGGTTTTCTAATTATGACAGGGTATGTTTTTAGTAGTAAATTTTGAAAAGTACAGAAAATTGTGGACGAGACAATAAAGTTACTTATCATCTTACCTCTCTCCTGCTCTCCCCCTCCCATAATCTCTTATCATTTTGATAGTGTGTACAATATATGGAAAACGTGTGTGTGTGTGGGGGGGGTTCTGGTCTATTTTAAGTTGGAGGACATGAAAAGTATTTAGCCACTATTCCTTTAGAATTAGGGCAGCAGCATAATTCAGTAAAAAGAACTGAAAACTCTAAACTAGAACTACTAGCCAGATCCATTTTCTAGTTATCTGAAATGAGGTAGATTTTTTAACTTCTGAGCTGGTTCAACTGTTTTAAATTTCCAGCTCTGTTGTTTATTGGAATGCAACATTGGGCAAATTTTTCACCATCAGGAACCTCACTTTTCTTACCTGTCAAATGAGGTCAATAATATCTATTGCATATGCTACTTAGGAGGATTAAATGAGATAGTACATGTAAAATAAGTAAAAGTTGTTTACTGGAAAAAAAAAATAAGAGATGAAGTAAACAATAGCTGTGGAATGGGACCTGCTTTAGGTAAGGTCAGTGTGCATGATATCTTGAAGGAAGCTTTGAAACTTAGAAGGAAATAGTCATGAGAAGGTCAGGGGCTAGAGTATTTCAGGCAAAAAGCACAGCATATCAAAAACCCAGGGCAGAAAAGAGATTGATACAGTTGAGAAATCAAGCATAAACCAGTGAGGTTCTAGTACAGGGATTGATGGGAAGATGTTAGAGGTACATATAGGGACAATTTCATGCAGGGTGAACCATGGTGAGCAGTTGCAATTTATTCTAAATACAGTGAAAAGATGCTTCACTGTTTAAGTACATACATTATTTGATTTTATTTGTATTTTATAAATATTGCTGTATATTTTTATGGAGAATGAACTAATCAGAGCAGGTATGGTTGCAGCAAAGGCTGTGGAAGTAGTCCAGTGATGGGAGGCAGTTTTCTTGACTAGGCTGGTGGCAATGGAGACAGAGAATGAAATGGAGTTGCGGCATGTTTTGTAGCAGAATTGATAGAATTTTCCATTAGCGTGAACACAGTATAGAAATAAGTAAAGAGGAATCAGGGATAAAATCTAGGTTTCTGGTTGAAAGAATGGTTTGAATGAAAGGTGATGCTATTCCTGACTTACTGAAAAGTTGTGTGATATTCCAGCCAGGAAAGCTTCATCTTGTACACATTCAGCTTGAGATCTCCTATAGTTGGTTGGATACAGAGTCTCAAGTTCCCAGTAGAGGGATTCCAGGCTAGAGACATGTGTTCAGGAATCACCAGGACATATAGTTAAATGTATTTTAAAGCTTGGGAACTAATTGAGATTGTGCAAGGGAAGGGAGAGACTGTGGAAAGAAAAGCAAGGGAAATAGCTGGAAGGGATAAAATGGCTCAGAACATGCAGCTGCTCCCCATTCCATCATCTCCCAGTGCCTTACAGGGAGAAAGAGCTCTTGAAATTAATCCTGGGTTAATTTGCGGGAGCAGGGAGGGAACAGCAAAGACGTATATGAAAGCCTTAAATAGAAGCAGCTGCTGACTCTCCTGGGTAGTAATTCAATGACTATTTATTTAGCTTCAACTGCATAATTTTGCTGAGTACATGAAACAGTTTATAATACTCTTATGCTGAACTGTGTATACTTTCATGTCTTACCAATTTTTTTTTAACTGCATGGGTGGATTTACAGAAGGGTATTTTCAGGTAGAATTGAAATGTTTTTAGAGCATAAAAAACTTGGATTTGCCATACGCTTCAGTTTGAGTTAGCATAATGAGCAAATATTACCATTAAAATTTAAAAGCACTATGTATCTGTTAATGATGAATGATCGTTTCTATTTGTTCTTTACACATTGTTGTTAAAAAAAAAAGTGAAATTATATTGGCAGTTTACATATATTATGTCTGTGATAGTGATTTTTGGTTGATATTTATTGGAAAGCAATAATTTAATAAGCCAATGATAGTTTTAAATGATCATTTTGTGAATTAACAATCTTTTCTTTATTCCCCTTATTTAGCTTGTAAGCTTGGGAACTTTTTTTTCTTTCTTTTTTCCTAGGCATGAAAGAGATGAAAATCTAAAACATCCCTGTTATGGTTCACACTGAAGTTACTAAGTTAAAAAACAAGTTCAGCAAGTTTTAAAGAAAAGACCTGTTAAGTAGAAGGCAAATATTTTCCTCAGTGCTGAGTGGAAAAGGGAAAGTTTCATATGACACATCAATGTTCCATCACTTCTCACCTGAAGCCCTTTTAACTCAGAGAAGAGGGAGACAACAAAGTAACGAATTTGAAATGAGGATAATTTATATCAGCAAAATATTTTTTCTTTTCACAAAATGCAGAAAGAAGAGATAGTGCTATTTTATTCAGCACTTCTGTGCTTTTTAATGTAAAATATAAACTCATGCAATTATTTTGAATATGTTTTGGACTAGGATGAAACAATTATGGATANAAGCTTGGGAACTTTTTTTTCTTTCTTTTTTCCTAGGCATGAAAGAGTTGAAAATCTAAAACATCCCTGTTATGGTTCACACTGAAGTTACTAAGTTAAAAAACAAGTTCAGCAAGTTTTAAAGAAAAGACCTGTTAAGTAGAAGGCAAATATTTTCCTCAGTGCTGAGTGGAAAAGGGAAAGTTTCATATGACACATCAATGTTCCATCACTTCTCACCTGAAGCCCTTTTAACTCAGAGAAGAGGGAGACAACAAAGTAACGAATTTGAAATGAGGATAATTTATATCAGCAAAATATTTTTTCTTTTCACAAAATGCAGAAAGAAGAGATAGTGCTATTTTATTCAGCACTTCTGTGCTTTTAATGTAAAATATAAACTCATGCAATTATTTTGAATATGTTTTGGACTAGGATGAAACAATTATGGATAAGAACTAAACTGAAGATACTCAATTCAACAAGAAAGATCAGGACAAGGAGGTACATGCTTGTAGCCAGCCCCACCGTGTGTCTGTGGTGGAGATGGAGTTGGTTTTTCATCTCCTGGGTATCATCTCAGGCCTAGGTGGTGGGTGGTGCACTCAAAGGCTTTATTTACTTCCTAGAAGATGTATGATGTCAGAGCACATTAAACTGAAATGAAGCTTTGGGATGAGGCACTAGAGCAGAGTGGTTTTTCTCAACAGTGGTCTTACTTTGAGGGGATTCAACATGAAAAGGGGAGAGGAAAGCTATTGAATGTTAGAGCTGGGAAAGGAATTATTAATGAGAAGGGTTGATCTCTGCTGGTTGTGGTACCTTCAACCCAGATCCAAAGGAAGTTTGCCCCAGGAAACTAAATGAATAATTTACATCCAAAATTTGTACAGGAAAATCCTGGGATCCTCAGCCTCTCTGCTCATTAATCTATTTAAAGAACTACTGTCATGGTTAGAGGAGGACCAGCTTACACATTATACATCCTTCTTCTTTTACTGAGGGAGGTGGAAAAGACCATGGGAAGAAAGAAGACAAAGTGCCCTGATTTGCCTACATCACCAGAGAAAAGGAAGCCAATGGAGGCAATGGAAGTTGAGTCACTATTTTGGCACCTGTGTCTGTAGAACAAACTTTAATGATGCCTAGAGACTGAATGAGATAGGCTGGGCCTTGCCAAAGAAAAGAAAGGTATAAAAAAACTTGCAGTTTAAAAATAACCCACCAACAAATAATCAAAAACCTATAGTTATTCGATAACCCCATTCATCCCTGAAAACATATTCTCTCATGTTGGTGAAACTGAAATACATATTCTATTCAAGGGTTATATTAAAACATATTTGATACCATTATGGTCCAGGTACCAACAATTTAGGATGGATGTTCCAAGTTATTGGAACAGATACTGGAAGACACAGCATGTCCCAACATTAATGCTTTATTTTCTAGATAGCACAAAGATTTTGAAAGAGTGGACAGAGTAAACAGGAAGTCAGGAGACCCAGAGCAGCAGCTATTTACCAAGAATTCAGAATTCAATAGTTCAAAGACTGTTATAGCCAGATCAATGCTTCCCAGATAAATATAAGCTCCAGTAAAATTAGATAGCAGTTCCGAAATGTTTTCTCCTTCTTGAAAACTTGAATCAATGGTGTGCATCATACTTTTTATATTTTAGTTCAATCAATGTATCTCAGCATGAATCCTGGATCGTTTATCAGGTATTTATTTTACTAAACATTAATTTTGATAGTAGAAGAGATTTTAGAGCCACTATTTTCTTTACACCTCAGATCTATAATCAAAATTGAATTACTGTTGAATGGATTTTAGAGGTACAAATCAAAATTCCATTTATGTATTGAAACAACATTTTAATGTAGATATGCATTTGAAATATCTCAGGATCATTATACATAAATATTTGGGAGGAACTCATTTAGCATAGCCTTTCCAAGCAGTTTTTAAAGAGACAATCAAAATAGCATATAAACTTAGCTGATTATAAATTATTAAAAATTATTAATGAGGAAGATTGACCTTTTTTTCCATGTTACAAACAAGTTGGAAGGAAATCCAATTGGATACTGATATGGTTTGGCTCTGTGTCCTTACCCAAATCTCATATCCTATTGTAATTTTCAATGTTTGTGGAAGGACTTGGTGGGAGGTACTTGGATAATGGAAGTGGATTTCCCCCTTGTTGTTCTCATGATAGTGAGTGAGTTCTTCCAAGATCTGGTGGTTTAAAAGTGTGTGGCACCTCCCCCTTTGATCTTTCTCTCTCCTGCCACCATGTGAAAAAGGTGCTTGCTTCCCCTTTGCCCTTCTGCCATGATTGTAAGTTTCCTGAGGACTCCCAGTCATACTTCCTGTTAAGCCTGTGGAACTATGAGTCAATTAAACCTCTTTTCTTCATAAATTACCCAATATTAGGTAGTTCGTTATGGAGGTGTGAGAACAGACTAATACAGATGCATTGTTTCCTGAATTGATCTCATTTTTCATTCTCTCCAGCATGTCCAGATGGAGTAGGTGTCCCGACCATCCCAAATCAAGCATACACATTATGTTGCTTTTCAGCACCAAAGTGAAGTTTGCTTCTTCCCTCGTGCAACCCCCTTGGGGATCAAAGGCCACATTTTCCAGGAGGCAGCAAGAACTTCTGATCCTGGGATATAAGACTGAATCAGTCCAGTTGGATAGTCCAAAGCTTTCTTGGTTACAGAAGGAAGAGAACAAATTGTTAGGGAACTTGAAGAATTTTCTCTTTTGGAGAATTATAGGCAGAATTTAGTCCTCTCTCATGTGTTTTTTTTTTTCCCCAGAGATAGAAAGATGATTTAACAAAACAGCTTCCACTGCCAGATAGGTAGGTAGGTAAGTAGGTAGCTAGGTAGGTAAGTAGGTAGCTAGCTAGTTAGCTAGCAAGATAGCTAAATAGATAATTTTTAAGAATCAGGCTTGGACACCAATGAGTGATATGAATGCAAAACAATCTTTGTGTTCCTGATTCTCTCCCTTCCAGTCATCTCATTAACTCTTTTTTTTCTGATGCCTCCTTTCTTTATTTAAATCTTCTCTCCTTTCCTCCCTTCTCCTCCCCTACCTTTGCCTTTCCTCCGCTCTCCTTTTCTTTTCTTTCTTTCCTTCTCAGTATCTGTTCTTCTCCCCACTCCTCTCTTCCTCCTTTCTCCTTTTTTTCTTCCTTTCTTCCCCCCTTCATTTATTCTCTAAATCCAGTCATACGATGCTTCCTTAATCCCCTCTCTCCTTTGTAATGCTTCACTACATATAACCATGCACAATGTTTGAATTTGTTTGGGATAGGAGGTAAGGTTGTGTAGGAAAGATTTTATGATGTGGGTATTGTGAAAGACTTAAACCATTAAAATATTCAGCTTTTCTATAGTTAAGATTTTTAGAAAAAAGCACATAAAAGAGTACAGATTAAACTAAATTTGTCTTAGTGTTGCTAACTAATTAAACTAAGTGAATGCCCATGATTTGTTTTATCATTTTTACATGAGGAAAATTTATCAAATGGAGGATAATTACAGCAGAAACCTAATTAGATGCTAACAGACCATACTTTTCTGTTCTGATGCATTAATGATCTCTTTTGTGTTATAATTGTTATATTCATCAGGGCGTGTTAAGTGTTTCTTTTGCAGTATTCATGTGGAGAATGCAAAGTGCAAAGTGAGGAATGTGACTCTTAAGAATGAGCCAGCTATTTGAAATGAGTTTGGTATTTCTAGTTGAATTCATCGCAGTTTCATTATCTGCATTACAAAAATTTCTAAAACATTTGACACTACTGTTAGTTTTAGCAGAAAACATGTCTTTTGAAAATCACACCTTTCACTCAGTCTATTCAATTGAGAATTGCATTACTTGTACCAAGTTATTATTGATTTAATGACACAGTAATTGTTTAGTTATGACTATCAAGTCATGTAAGTCATAAAATATTGTTATTTTTATTCTGTGAATGAAGGAATATAGGTTAAATGCATCAAGATTTATGGGCTTGAATCCAAGTTAACAAAGGAAATTAGTAGCTACTAATTAGCGCCTGCAATGAAAGTTCAATGTACAAAATAATTATATGACGAAGTATGAATGTGGATTCATAATACAATTGTATATTTTAATCACAACCATCTTCAAACTTGAAAATCAAAAAAATAAAATAAAGAAAGCAAATCTAATGCTTATTAATCTAGATACACCCAGAGGAAACTTGAGTATTTGATTTTTATAGCACATGGACTATTTCCAAAGCTCTCTTAGAAACAGGAGGTTGATTTTATTATTTTTTTGACCAAAGAACCTATATATACTAATATTATAAACCTAACTTTGACCCCTAAAAATTGACATGTACTTTGTCATTTTCAAAACACTGAACTACTGTTATCAATAGGATTAAAGGACATTCCCCATATTAGCACTTAGTGTTTAGATTTAAGAAAAGGCTATTAGGTCGTGGGTCGTGGGTATTTTACCTCTGAAAAAGTTACTATGATACTGTAAAATTACAAAAAAAATTATCTTTCCCTCCCAGAAGGGATAGAATTTTAAATATGTGATCTAATTTCTCAAAACTGAAACTATAATAATAAAATTAAATAAGTTAATAGAATATTAGAAATGAAAAGCTCTTTATCTCTCTGAATGGAGAGCTATTAAACACTCTAGGTTTCCTGCCTCTGGAAAAGGCCAGATTAGAACCTTAGTTTTCTTCCCAGTTTACTGGTCATTTCACTGACTATAGACTTGAAGTAGCTCAGATACAAAATTAGACTTGGAAATAAAATGATCTGCTAAAAGTAAAACTTCCTTGAAATATTTTCTCACAGTCTTTTTTCAAAAGGTTAGCTCAATAATTATTTAATGACCAGAAGCAATTTATCTTAGAACCTTAAGTACACAAAACATAGATGACTAAACACACACCCACACAATATTTTACTTTAAACCCTTATGCAAAAACAGACATCAAAAAAATTCTCACACTAAAGCTCATTAATTTTTCAAGACTCTCATTAGAGTGTATTTCTTCTGACTTTGAGTTCGATTCTGTCATCTTGGTTCTGAATTTCTGTCCAAGGTAGATTATAAGATCTGTTCCTTTGCTTTTGGCAGGAAATAGAGCAGGGGATAGGGAAGGGGAGAGCTCTGTAGCTTGCAGCAAGCACACCTATGACCAGCAAAAATAATAAATCACTAAAATCTTGAGAGTGAGAATACAGAAAATTATAAATTTACTTACTAGAGAAGCTGATAAACTGCTCACGTTCATAAGCTCTGAGATTAATACTGAGAAAACAGTTTAACGTATTCACTGTTAAAATTCAGGCATATTTAGGCAAAACAAAAACAAAGTCACAAAACCATGCTCATCTCCACAGGTTCATATAGGCAGGGGCTGGGAAAATACCACAGCTCTAGGGCTTGAGGGACATGTCAGAAAGGTCAAAGCAGACCCTGGCTTGCTTCTTGCAGGTTTTAGTATCTAAGGAGATTCAACACCGAGTGTGTGTGTGTGTGTGTGCATGCACGTGCATGTATGTGTGTGTGTTGCAGGGTGGGGTCATAGTTGTGGGGGCAGATGGTAGACAACATTCAAAAATTGTCACTAAGCAAGTGGTAACACTATAGTGGTTTAATGGTCCCTTCTCAACAGGTCCCTGCAAAGGAAGAAGACAACTAAATTATAGGGAGCAAGGTCTAGCCTCTAGAGGGAAATATTAAGAATAATAATGAGGCTTAGCCAAGCAGTTGGAATTTGGGAAGGGTTTCTGATTCCAAACAGGATTCTAAACTGCAGTATTAGGCACGGAAAGTAGAGGCAGGAGCCCATAATTAGTGTTTGGCTGATAGTGTAGGGCAAATAGGGCAAGCCGTAACTGGGAGACAAAGAGATTCTAGGAAGGCCTGGCAGCAAGTAGGCTTATCCTTCCTGTTTTACTGTCCACAGCATCAGGGTTGTTTCAGGGCTTCAGCATGCAGAAGAGGGGCATCAGGAAGTTAGCAAGCTGTCTGCTAAGAAAAATAAGCGCTGGCATTATTAACTTCGATGAAGCAGGCATGGGCAATTTTTTTTCTTTTTTCCTTTCCTTCCCTTCCTTTCCCTTCCCTTCTCTTCCATTTCCCTTCCTTTCCCTTCCCTTCTCTTCCATTTCCCTTCCCTTCCCTTCTCTTCCATTTCCTTTCCCTTCCCTTCCCTTCCTCTTTCTTCTTTTCTTTCTCTCTCTTTTTCTTTCTAGTTATTACTTTATTATCTGTAGTCATTTCTTAGCCCATTACAACTTTGCTCCCCTTCACTTCTTTTGTGCTGTTATTGGCAAATATATTTTACTTGTGTTATATTTTTATATGTTATAAGCCTAACAATTTTCTCTCTTGCTGTTAGTATATAGATATAATTTTATGCAATTGCTTTTAAATCAATTGAGAGAAGAAAAGAGAAAAATATGTATTGAATTGTCATTTATAATCACACAGTATTACCTTTATTGGTGCTCTTTGTGTGAATTTGAATTACTGTTATCATCTTCAGCCTGAAGAATTTCCTTTTGTATTTCTTATAAGGAGGGTCTGCTAGTAAGAAATTCTTTCAATTTTTTATTTGTCTGGGAAACTCTACTTCACCTTCATTTTTGAAAGATTGCTTTACTGGATACGTAATTTTTGGTTGACTATTTTTTACTTTGAGCTCTTTTAATATATTATCCCACTGTCTACTGGCCTCTCTTGTTTCTTCGGAGAAGTCAGTTGTTAAGCCTATTGGGGTTTCCTTGTAAATAATATGCCATTTTCCTCTTTTGGCTTTCAAGATTTCCTTCATGTTTAGACTTCTAGGATTTTTCTATGCTGTGTCTGTTTGTATCTTTGCACTTATCCTTTGTGCTTTCTGGAAATGCACTAGAACTTTCTGGACATGTATTTTATTGTTTTCTAATAAATATGGCAAGTTTGTAGTCATCATTATTTTGAACATTTTTTCATCTTCCTTTTCTCTCTCCTGTCCTCCTGGCACTTTTGTTACATGTATGATAGTGTACTTAACGGTGTTCCAATATTTTTCTGAGGTGCTGTTAGTTTGTCTTCATTCATTTCTCCCCTCTGTTCTTCAGCTATATAATCTCAACTGATCTACCTTCAAGTTTGCTAATTATTTTGCCAATTCAAATCTACTGTTGAGCCTGTCCAGTGAATTTTTAAATTTAACTTCTTGTACTTTTTTACGCCAGAATTTTGTTCTGTTTTGTAATGTTTAAATCTCTCTATAGAGATTTTCTATTTGATATGACATTGCCATCACACATTCCTTGGCTTCTTTACTCACGCCTTCTTTTGACCTGTGAACATATTGATGAGGGCTGCTTTGAAATGTGTTTCTGTTTGATCCAACAGGAGGTCACTGTCACAGGCAGTTTCCGTTGTCTGTTTTAGGTCTTTTATGAGTCATACTTCATTATTTTTTGTCAGGCCTCAAAACATTTTATTGGAAACTGCACATTTTAGATAATATATTTTAGCAACTCTAGATATTGGTCCTTTTTTCCCCTTTGGGGCTTACTATTATTTGTTTGTTTATTTTTTTAGTAACTGGCCACATTATTTTTGTGAAATATATTTTCTCCTATACTGTGAAGCCTCTGAGGTTCCTCTGTAGGCAATTTGTTTTTTCACAGTCACCCTGGGATGACAATGGTCCTAATAGGGGGCTCTTCTATTCTTTCCCTGACTACCGTCAGCTGTTAAACTCTACTAACTTGGTGCTGTGGCATGCACCTGTAGTTTCAGCTACTGAGGAGGCTAGGATTTCAGGGTCTATGATGTGCACTATGATTGTGCCTGTGAATACGTAAAAAATAAATGAAAGTTGCCTGCTGATTGTTGTATCATTTTCAACAATGTCTTTGGCATATATTCCTCTACAAATTAATCCAATCAAAATGTAACTTCTTCAAAGGAATAGTTTCTGAGGTCAGTGTTTGATATTTGTTCTGACTGCAGAATGACACTGCCCAGCTGTCTAAAACCCAGATTCTCTCTTCATTCATGGATCTAATGAAGATATAGGCTAGACCATATGGTTTAGGCTGTACCTTCATTAGATTTATGAGTGCCTTTTATCACAACCATCACTGTTTTTGAGAGCAGCCTCAGGCTCTAACTGCCCGTTTCCTGGTAAGCAGGTATATGCAAACCTACCCAGAAAGGCCAAGGGAGTTGGAAAGCTGAAGAAAGGCTGACAAATCCAGTTCTCAGCAAAAAATATTTAATAGGGACTTATGAACCAAAGAAATATCTCAGGCAGCTTCAAGAAGATGGATCCTGTGTCCAGCCCACTAGAAAGTTTTTTTGTTTGTTTGTTTGTTTGTTTTTCTTTCTTTCTTTGACATGGGGTTTCGGTCTGTTGCACAGGCTGGAGTACAGTGGCGTGATCTCGGCTTGCTGCAACCTCCACCTCCTGGGTTCAAGCGATTCTCCTGCCTCAGCCTCCTGAGTAGCTGGGATTACAGGTACCCACCATCATGCCTGGCTAATTTTTGTATTTTTAGTAGAGACAGAGTTTCACCATGTTGGCTGGTCTCAAAGTCCCAACCTCAAAATGATCTGCCGCCCTCGGCCTCCCAAAGTGCTGGGATTACAGGCGTCAGCCACCATGCCCTGCCTAGAAAGTATCCTTTATATAGCAAGCTTTTAGGGAAAGGGATGTGCAGGGGTCACACTTCAGACTTTCTTGCTGAAACTTCTGACCACTGGGGAAGTTAGAAAGCATCTCTGTGAGGGGTTAGCTATGCTACAAGGATCGTTTAAACATTTTGCTGTAGAATAAGTTGGAATACAGGAGTCAAACATCTGTCATCATGGTGGTTTAATTCAAGATGGTGTCACTCTTACCACACAACTGGCTGTTTTCCTACACTTGTCCATGCTTTTTTGCACATAAAATCAGTTCCTCTGGAAAGAGATTAGAAGCTATCTGTTTTATGTCTTACTTCTACCCCCAGGCAAAATCTCTGAGACAGAGCTCTGGAGATGGGGATGAGGACAATGGTAAACTTCTCTTAATGATATTCATATCCTAGGAGCTGAGATAAGTCAGAGAGGCAATAGGCTGAGGTCCTCTTGGCTTGCCTCTCTTAGCATGAATCCATTGGTCAATCTCATGCACTGGGCAAGGGTGACTGGGGCAAAGGTGACTGGGTAAGGGTGACTGGGATCCAGTATTCACACTGCACCACACTCAGGGACTGGATGAGTCAAAGAGGAAGAGAAAGGTGATAAGATGTCATTGGCATGACATAAGAGATTATGGTCCTGAGAAGAAAGAAAAAATGTGCTTTGTTTTGTTTTTTAGTTACTTCTAGTTTGGGTTAGGTATCCAAGCCACTGGATACGTACCAAAGGAGTTTGCTTTTTAAAGAGAGAATATGTTGGGGAAATGCAGCAATTTAAGCACAGTCTCAGAAATTCTCCTGCCCTTCCTTATCTTGTCTTTACAGCTTCTGACATTCGTGAAACTACTTTTAAGTCCAGTGAAGACAAGGCTTCTTATGAGCTTCTTATGAGATCTTTAGCCTTGCCAAAGTAGATGTAATGTTTGCTATGTCTATTTCTCTCTCAGTTAAATCTCTTTCTATAACCTATTATACTCTTGAAAATATAGTATAATTTCCTGGGTATGCAGTTTTGCTCTATGTCTGTGTGACATGAGCTCCTAGGGTAAGTCTGGAAGGACACCACTGAGGACTAGTGCTGGGAACTGCTGGGCTTGGAGGGTTCAGTTCTGGGGCTGACCCAGACTGGGAAAGATAGTCACTTATGATGGCTTGGGGGAGTCAATAAACGCTGTGACTAAAGACAAGAATAAAGCTTGTTGTTAAGGAAGTGGCCCAGTGTCAAGTCCAAAGATCAAATGAAGATGAAAAAGAAACAAATAACAATGATAGAGGCAGGGAAACAAGGATTTGAAAAATATTCAAGCATGAAGAACTGGTTGCAAAAGTGCTTCAGTGTTGGGGAGTATCCGTTTTCTTCAAGTTTGTAATGGAGTGTGGAAGTGAGGACAGTGGCTTAAAATAGATGTATATTATACAGGCTTTGATAGTGATCATTGGATCCTCCAAGTGAATGAACTGGACCTTGGGGTAAGGCACAACAGACATGAGGAGGTACTTTAATGCTTGTGGTCAAATTTAAGTTCCTTTTGGTATTAGGCCGTTCTTGCCTTACTATAAATATCTGTGACTGCGTAATTTATAAGAAAAGAGGTTTAATTTACTCTCAGTTCTGTAGGCTATACAGGAAGCAAAATACCAGCATCTGCTTCTGGAGAGGCCTCAGGAAGCTTACAATCATGACAGAAGCCGAAGAAGTAGTAGGCATCTCACATGGTGAAAGCAGGAGCAAGGGGGTGGGGCAGTACTTTAAAATGACCAGATCTTGTGTGAACTCAGAGCAAGAGCTCCCTTATCACCAAGGGAATGGCCCAAGTCATTCTTGAGGGATTCGTCCCCATGATCCAAACACCTCCCACCAGACCCCACGTCCAACACTGGGGATTACAGTTCAACATGAGACTTGACAGAAACATACATTCAAACTATATATCACTTATATTTCCCCTGTATTTCTGTATCTTTGTGCCTCACATCTATTTAGCTTCTAAGTCCTTTGAAATAGCTCTGTATTTCTTTGTAGAAATTGATATTTCTCAAAATATGTGCAATTGAGTATTAGGTTTATTCACTATTAATAAGAACTCTGTCTTTTTTTCTATCCGTCTCTCACGCACAGGCACAAGAACACACAGATACACAGAGATTACTTGATCAAATGTATTTTGGAAGTGCTGGGTTACACAAAGTGAAGGAATTCCTTTCTTATAGGAGTTCTCAGAATCTCTACTGTGCTAGAGTTTGCAAAAGTTCTAGGAGGCCAATATACTAGTCAGCATTTCCTAAATGCATTTGCCTATAGAATGCTTGAAAGTTTAGTGATCCACAGAATCTTCTTTGCTAAATACTGCCAAATAATTGTCTCACTACTGGTATCCCTGTCTCCAGTTTATCGTACATATGGTTATCAGAATAATCTTCCTAATAATCGTACAACCATTTACTTCTAGGCACTTTGTTTGGTGCTACCAGCTATCACGAGACTCTGGAGCCACAACACCCCATACTGAATTTTGGCTTCACCTTTACTAACTGCATGATCTGTTTTGTTTTTCTCATATATAATATAGGCTTTTTTAGGGATTACATTTTTTATACATATATATATATCTTAGAATACTTTCTGGCATATAGTAAGCACTATAACAGTGACTCTTTTCTCTTCTTTCTTTCTTTCTTTCTTTCTTTCTTTCTTTCTTTCTTTCTCTCTTTCTCTCTCTCTCTCTTTCTTTCTTTCTTTCTTTTTTCTTTCTTTCTTTCTTTCTCTTTTTTTGTTGTTGTTGTTTTAAGTAAAAAGCACCAAAATTTCTTGCAGGGAGAGAATTATGTGAAAGATGAGCTCTCTGAGGCCTAGACTGAAAGAAGACAGTAAAACAAAAAAGAGAGCTATGTTGTCTGCCTGAGAAGTTACCAGGAATTTAGAATTGGGGTGTAAACAGTGAGTGAGATCAGAAAAGAGGCAGCCAATCAACATGGGAACTGCAGGGAAAGACTATGAGGAAGAAATAAGTAGGACTAGAGAATTTCTGATATTTGGTTTTGAGTTGTATACGGTGCTGCTACAGAAATACTTTCAGATTCTTTGTGACTTTGCTCAAAGGCAGCTAGGAATATAGGCTTGTGCTATATTGTGAGAGGGAAGAAATCTTTTCTTGAAGGCTGTTCACACTTTAGAGAAAAGAACAGCATATATGAGTTGGAAAGATGATCCACAAATGGATTCAGAACTGGAGAAAAAGTGTTTCCTCCTTCTTTCCCCATCTCTAGAATCCCCAGAGGGATTGCAAGGGGAAAACATTTTCACCCACTGCCTGTGGGAAAGAGGCTGGCCTATTCTATTTAAACCTTAAAGGTCAGTGTGACCTCAGCTAAATTTAGGCTTATAATTACATATTACTCATGACCACTTTAGGTGGTAGGTATACAGATAAGGAAACTGAGGCTTGTTACCATTACCAACATTTGGTAAAGCCAGCATTTAAATCCAGGCCTGACTTTGAACTCCTTCTGTTGTTTGTTTATGTCATTCTTCTGCTCATACCAACATGTTTCAGGATTGTTATTGTCTCTGAGTAAACTGCAAACTCCTCAGGCCAGCCTTTAAGATCTTCCTTAATCTGGAAACCTCTAACTTTTAAAAACTTAACATTACCACTCTTAAAAGTAGGGTCTAGAGAAGTTTATCTGGGACAGTGCTTTTTTTGCTTTTGAATCTTGCTTTTCTAGGGACCTAAGTTCATCTCCCTGGATCAACTTCACCAACTGAGTGCTGGCAGAGACTGGCTAATTCATCTTGACATGGACTGGAGTCTTTCCTTACTTGCGTGACACTTTTCATGTTTTTGCTGCCTGATTCCTGTGCCACTGAGTTCTGTTACCATTTGCTGGGATTCTGTGACATTGCCATCTGTCTTCCTGCCATAATTTCCACCTAGTGCTTGCCAACACATTCCCTTCATACTTGGTTCTGCTTGACTGCCTGAATTTACATTGCCTTTTGATGGGTCTTCACTCAAATTCCAGTCACACCCTAATTGATTGGTCTAGTTTTTAGGTTCTGGCCATCCATGCCTGTTCCCATAACTGAATAAGGCACGTTTGTAAAAACCTGGATGTCTAACAAATGTGATAAATTCATGGGATAGTTGGGAACACTGGTCTGAATAGAAGGAAAGTTGTGGAGAAAATGAAAAAGGGGAAATGATTTACAATGTCATTTGCATATGTGCAAGCTGGTGACAATAAAAGGAAGAAAAGATCAAGAAAGAGAGCCGACTTGAGTAACATGATTTTGGTAGCTATATTCTCAGCTTTTATGTCTCACCTGAAGAAGAGCTGTTGAGACCTAGTTAATTCAGTCAACATATGGTCAGCCTTGCAGCCCAAGCTGGCTGCTGCCATTTTTTAAGCCAAAGTGAGAACCAGCTCATCTCCATTTCGGCAGAATTGGAAAGATTCTTCTCTATGAACCAGTGACTCATAAAGCACCACCAATATAAAACTCACAACAAAATGTATAATTTAATTTCTAGCAGTCATTTTGGAAAAATATGTATGTTTCTTAAATCAAACATACTGTATCTCAAGTATTTTCTCAAGTCACTTATAGGGAATAATATTGCTGATAAAGCCAAGAAATAGATTAAAATAATAGAAATGCATATAGTCAATAAAACTAGCTATGAGTTATTTATGGGTGTCTTGTGTTGCTGACATGATATATCTTCCTTTATCACTGTGAGTAATAATCAATCAGTTACCACTGCTTTCTACAAAAGAGAACTGACCATACAAAGATAATAGAACATAATGGCAATTGCTAGAAATAATAATTCTTTGCAGTGAAAACAAATGCATTGAGAAGAAATGCATTCTTCTAGAAGAAACCAAGGACACTAACTTTTTTTTCTTTTTCATCAGTCAATCATTTCTATATTCAAACCATGAAATTTGAAATGAGAATTTACAACATCTCCAGTTTTCCATACATGGTTATTGCTAGTACACATACACACAAATAATAATAAAATAGTTGTTTTACACACAGTAGGATGAGGACACTTGTGAGCTCGGATTAGCCAGCTGGAAATAATTTTAAAAACAAAAGATTTTATCTAGTGTCATAAATAAATGTTTTATTTAGTACGGCATTGGAGTAAGCTGGAAGTTTTAAAACACACCAAGAGAATGAAAAGAGCAGCAGGCGAAGACAAATATCTAATATTCTTGGTAACTATTTGATTATCTTTCCCTAGTTGTATTGTGGGCATGACAAAAAGATGATGTAGTGGAATAACAGTATAATTCCTGAGGGATCTTTCTGAGAAAAGCAGGAATTGGCAGCTGTTTGTAGATAGACGTGTATTCCTGCCTTTTCTTTACATTTTGTTTCTAATAACTGAAAATTAAGAGAAAGAGTTCTTTGTTATTATTTTTGTTGTTGCTGTTTGAGAGACAGAGAGGGTCTTGCTTTGTTGCTAAGGCTGGAGTGCAGCGGTGCAATCACGGCTCACTGAAGCCTCAACTTGCTGGGCTGAAGAGATCCTCCCATCTCAGATTTTTGAGTAGCTGGGACTACAGGTGAGCATACAGCATCTGGATAATAGTTTTTATGTTTTGTAGAAACAGGGGACTTGCTGTGTTTCTCAGGCTGATCTCCAACTCCTGGCCCAGCCTCCCAAAGAGCTTCAGACATGAGCCACCAAGTCTGGCCAAAAGATCTCTTATATTCTATAAATTTTGCTTTCTGAAGAAGCAGCATGCTAATGAAGTTATAAATTTTTGAGAGTCAAGATTATGGTAGAACTCTTGGTATCTCCTAGCACAGTTCTGAGTTTGTAGTAACAATTCAATAAATATTTATTAAATCTGTGGGTAAAGTGAGTCCAAATTTCTAAACTTTGCATGAAGGTTAGGTTTCCATAATGTTTAAGAGAAAAGTGTTATAGAGTTTCATAGGAGGGTATTGATTTGGGCGCTTCTTTAATGAATTACCTGGTGTGTAAATTCAAATGATGCTGCTGAAAGTAAGCTTATGGCATGGGATGGAAATGATGTGATCTGAGTTTTCTCAGGGTCCTTTGCTATTGCCTTGAGGTTCCTGCTTCAGTGGTTCTTTCAATAACTAAGAAACTTTGCTAAGTAGTGCCCCAAAATGGTTGGCTGAGAGCTGGGATGTCCTAGCAGTGAACAGGAGAGAGGCTGGTACTATGCCTTCCTCTATCCCTCAGTTCAGATAAAAATCTGATTGTGTTCAGTTATCTACCCTCCTCTGTTTGGCCCTGTGCTTTAGAGAAGGGCTGTCCCAGACACAGGTAATACATCCTGATTGGTTTAAAACCTGGCCAGGCATGGTGGCTCACGCCTGTAATCCTAGCACTTTGGGAGGCCTAGATGGGTGGATCACCTTAGATCAGGAGTTTGAGACCAGCCTGGGCAACATGGTGAAATCCCATCTCTACAAAGACAAAATTAGCAGGACGTGGTGGTGCATACCTGTAGTTCCAGCTTCTCAGGAGGCTAAGGCATGAGAATCACTTGAACTCGGGAGGCGGAGGTTGAGTGAGCCGATATCGAGCCACTGCATTCAAGTCTGGGTGACAGAGCAAGACTCTTTCTCAAACAAAACAAACAAACCAGTTATGGTAGAACCATAGTTCTTGTCAATAATTGGTAGATATATGAGTACGTGACCAGGTTCCAGTCAATCAATCAAAGGGATAATCTGCTGCAGAACTCCTGGGAGAGGTTTGGTTGATCTTAAGAGAAACTCGTAGGAGGAAATACTTTCTTCTTCCTTTGGAAGTAATGGTAACTGACAATGATGCCTGAATTTGCACAGCCATCTTGTGACCATGAGAGGAGGTAGTTAAGGACAGTATGATGACTCACTGTGTGTGTCAGGAGAGTAAGGAGGGAAAATAACTGATTCCTTGATATCATTACTGGGCAGATGAATCACTATTTCTGGACTCATTCTTATGTGAAACATATTTGTTTTTGTGGCTCTTTGAGTGCATTTGCTATTTTGCATAGGGAGGCCAGATTCAGCTAATAAAAATATAAGGTTTGCAATTAAATTTGAATTTCAGGTAGACATTGAGTAATTTTTTAGTATATGTATGTCCAATGCAATATTTGTCCCAGGCAACATTTGGGACATGCCTATACCCCCCCCCCAAAAAAAATTGTTGTTTATCTGAAATTTAAATCGAATGAGGTGTCTTGTATTTTATCTGGCAACCCTAACCTCACAGTAGAGCGCACTCTACTAAATTCAGTAATGAAATGATTTTCTCAGGTCTTATTAAGTCTGTATACTCTTTTAGAAGTGAGGTGAAAGTAGGTTTATCAGTCACAGTTTAAGTACGTATATTTGAAATTCAGCCTCATAGTCTCGAAAACTAATTTTAAAAAGCTCGAAAATTTTCCTCTTAAGTCTTGTCCAACCAGATTCGAAATGTTATTGTAATGCAGATTAACAGTAGAAAGAATCAGACAGATCTTAGAATCTCAGCTTCTTTATTTACTACCTGTGTGGGTCTGGTAAAAATCAGCTATCTGAATTGATTTCAAGTATCTCAACATATGGTTAAGAGGAATTAATAAGATAGATTGTGAGAAGCATCTATTATGTCAGACATATATAATTTGTTCAGAACACATTAGGTGTCTATCCCATATTAATTGTAAAGAACTGGCTTAGGAGTACTTGTGAGGGTCTTGTACTAAGAAGGAATAGCAACTCATACATCCAGACTCCTGTGTTATCCTTTTCTCTCCACAACTTGAGCAGAATGAATAGAACAAGATATGGACAAACGCGGTGCCTTATGGAGTGAGGAACTTGTATTCTCTTAATGTATAACTGAGTTTTACTCCTGACACTGGGACTGACATACATGTGATTCCTTGTAAATGCTTATTTTATTATTTTTGATGTTATCATTATTGTTATTATTATTATATAATAGGAAAGGACAGTTTTGCCTTTTCTTGGAGGGTAAGAACTTGTCTTAGTATCTTAAGCACGAGGCACAGTAGGTAAGACCACTGAAACAATACTTAATGGAGCACACCTGGCCACAGAATTGGGTTCCTGACTAATGGGTACTAAACAGACCACACAATTTTCCTAATATGTTATTACACATTCAAATTTTTATGTCCATATTATGATATGGACATTCTATCCTCCTTTTGTTCACACACAAAAAAACCAGATCTCACAGAGAAAAATATAGAACCCTCAGAATGACAGCTGCGATGTCAGGTCTTACTGTGCTTCCATAATTCCGGGGAAGAGAAGAATTGGAGAGGGAGAGAAGAACAGCTGCCGTCAAGTAGTTGAAGGGCTGTCATATGGGAAGAAGGCTTGCTCATGCTATGGACTCCAAGGGCGGAACTAAGGTTGAAGGGTAGAAGTTAAAAGGTGGTATGGTCAAGTTTAAGCGATCAAAACTGCCCATTACTGCAATGTCTCAAATGTGGTGAGGTCTCCTCTACTGAAATGTTGATTCACTGTCTCTGATGACCATTTATCAGGAATATTAGAGCAGTAACTACAGCTCTGCTTTCTTCTTAACTTGTAAAATGGGGATAATAAACCCAATTTATCGACTCACAGGAGAGGGATTTGATCCAACAAAATCTAAAGAGACCCTTTTGCTAGTTTTTAGACAGCTGTAAAGTCCTAGCTGCAGTGGTTTTCAAACTTTGCTGCAGACTAGAATTACCTTGGGAGCTTTGAAAAACCTGTATGTCTAGGCCTCATCTGCAGAGATTCCAATTTAAGTGGTATCGGGTATGCCAGAGAATTAGGGTTGTTTCAAAGCTCTCCAAGTGATTCTCGTGTACAACAATTTTGAGAACCACTAAAACTAGTGTGCTAGTTAGAGAGCCATTATTCTGGATTTTACTTTGGAATCTGGGTTGGACTACAGATGTGACATTGAGCAACAACTTTAATTTCTCTTGGATCTATATTCCTTGTTTGCTAGGAAGAAGAAGACATACATACTTCTAAGGTAACTTCTAGTATTTTATTGCTTTAAGGCAGTTGACCCTTAAAGGTTTATGAATTAAGGAAAGGGCACTTAACTACTTTCTAGAAGTAGAAGAGGATCTCTGCTTTGACACATGGGAATTGTTGGCACTCTTTTTCTTAGTTTTAATAGCAGTCATGGACTCCTCTCAATGCGGGGATGTTTATACCTCTCCGGGGAATGTGTGGCACCAATAGCATTTGGATGGCTGGTTGTTTCAGCAGTCCTTTCCTTAAAATAGGTATGCACCCTAATTTGAGAAGAAACTGGCACAGGATAAAAGTGGGTTTCTTTACTCTTCCCCAAGATTCTAGAAGCTGCTTCATTATCAGAGTTGGAGTTATCTGGTGGATAACTGGACACTTTTCTTGGTGTGTGTTTTTTTTTTTTTTTTTTTTTTTTGTGCAAGGCTATACTTCTTTATACTCTTTTGGGCTGCTGTCTTACATACTGCTCAGTGACTTGCTTACCAATAATTTTCCTAGCCTAACCCAGAACAACCATGTTGTCTTTCGGTCTTGACTTTGCTTCTTTCCATATGAGACTGCGTGTCTTATCGTCACTCCAGTCATGCAGCAACTGACTCTAGACAGGTAGTCATGGACATAGGATTCGAATTTTCTTTTCTTTTTTTTTTTTTCTGCAAGGAAATCTAAGGACTCTAGTTACTAGGTTTTCTCAAAGCTGTTGCTCGTATTCCAGGTAATTGCTATTTGTTGGTGAAGTTTTATTTGCCACACAGTGCCCACAAAAGTAATCCTAGAAATGAGCAGTATTGTGAGGCATAACACATCCACATTTTATGTGGAGGATATGATCCAATGGCATTTTATTTAGTGTGAAACTTCTAACTTCTAAAAGGGAATATTCTTTTGGAAGGATGGTCTCCTGTTGTGTAATACTTCGTGAATTTCTAGTTTAAAAAATTAGATTTTCCAAAGATCCACTACTATGTACACATTTCAAAATAAATCACCCAGTTAAAACTCAATACAATCTTATCGGGAGAAATTTTGGAAAGCTTGAGTTACTTCTAAGAGTTAAAAATGTTCTTTCCTCTTCTTCTGCATTTCAGACTGGACATGATTACTCTGATGTTTCCGTAAATGCTATTAGTGCAGTATGAAAGTGGGAAAGAACTTTTTTTTTTTTTTTAAATCAGGGAGGGCAACAGAGCAATAAGAAGGATCACAGGGCACCATGTTAATAACAAATCACAGGATGTGGCTCCATAAAGGTTGTGAAAACTGGTTTCTCATTGCAGGAATTGGGTTGGGCCACCCCTTCACCCCCCTTCTCAAACACAAATATTTTCATATAATAAAAGCCCGTTTCTCTATGCTTACAACCCAGCCTCCATTCCTTCGACACCACCATTTTAAAGGGATTTACTGCACGGGCTTCTCCCAAGTTCCTAGGCATTATCTTCTGGACCCTATCCTGCAGAGGTGAAGCGCCCCTTTGGGGACTCTCGCTGGGTGAGAGGGACAAGAAACACCCACTAGGACCCAACCCCGGCAAACAGCGGCTGGAGCATGCGCTGAGAGTTTGTGCAGCTGGCCCTGACTGCCGCCGCTGCCTCGTCCGGACTCGGAGAGGACTTGGGAGGGACAGCGGCGCTGGGAGGTGGCTTAGCAGAGACTTTCCAGCAACTGCTGCCCAGGACTTTTTTTTTTTTTTTTCTTTTCCCAGGAGGCGGCGACGGCGGCGGCGGGGGGAGAGGAAGAGAAAGAAGCGTCTCCAGCTGAAGCCAATGAAGCCCTCCGGTTCTCCGCGAAGAAGGTCCCTGCTCCGATGAGCCCCCGCCGTGCGCCCCCGACTATACCCCGGCGGGCGGTGGGCACGGGGCCCAGCGCCTACGGTAAGTGGCCGCGCGTCTGTCGCCTTTCCTGCCCGCTGTCCCGCCAGCCCGCCGGAGGCTGCCCTCCGCGCTGTGTGCTAAACTACTTAAGGGCTGGCTCTGGGGCTCCCTGCCGCCGGCGCTTCCCCTCGCGCCCTGTCGGGGGCGCGCGGACGCGATGGCTGGGTCGGTGGCCGCGCTCGCTTTGTGCTCCGCGGGCGGCTTTGAGCGAGGGGTCGCGGGAGCGGCCGGGGCGGGGGAAGGGGATTTGAATGACTAACCCGGCGTCTGCACAGCTGCACGGGCCCTAATTCCCCCGCGCCCCTCCCCGCCCCCTGCCCCGTGTCCCAGGCTAATCCATCATTCTGGGGCCGAAAACATCATTTCTCACGTTCTCCCAGAGAAACCCTAGTCGCCGGGCGGAATCCCAGCTCCGCGCTGCGCCCCCCGAACCCTCCCCCCACCCCCCCAGTCCCTTGCATTCATACCCGAGCTGCGGGGCAGGGTAGAGGGGTGCGGCGTTGGAGTGCCCAGGAACTGTCCTAACTGGAAGGGTGCTCATGCTCTCGGGCTTGCCGGTGGCGCCTGTGACGTGTCCGGGGTAGGGGGCAGTGTGTTTTCTAACCTTCAGGACAGTTCCGAGCAGAGCGGTCCCCGAGGAGGGGCGTGGTGAGGGAGGTTTTCAAGAGCGTCTCATCAGAATACATAGGGCCCCGTCGCGTGTTCCTGAGAACGCGAGTTTACTGTGCGACTTCATTCATCCGGATAGTTGCTCTTTTCTTTTCCCAGCAGGTGTTATCTGAAGCCGGTTTGGAACTTTTGGGAGTTTAGTTACTATTATGACTTTTAACAAATGAGTTTTGATGAGGCGATGTCTCGAATGCACTGGGCTTCAGGACCCTCTGGACCGTGCTGAGGGCTGGCGGAGGAGGGACGGGCAGGCAGTGGGGAGCCTGATGGTGAGATGTCCCCTGTTCTCTCTCCCTCGCCCCCTGCAGATCGCTGCCGTTTTGCCCTTGGGAGTAGGATGTGGTGAAAGGATGGGGCTTCTCCCTTACGGGGCTCACAATGGCCAGAGAAGATTCGGTGAAGTGTCTGCGCTGCCTGCTCTACGCCCTCAATCTGCTCTTTTGGGTAAGTAAGTTTCACTGCACCAACAGGTGGGGACGGCTGGCTCTGGTTTTCTGCAGCTACCGGATAATGCGCCAAAGAGCATGGCTAAGCATTAATTAATTACATGGGATAACACCCTCTATTTTTCAGAGAAGTAAAATTTGACCTTCTTAAAATGCCTTTGATCTAGCTCAAGTTCCATTTGTAATTAGAACAAAGAAATCCACCCCTGGATACTACTGGCAGTAAAATTAGACTTGAAGTTAATCTAGGGATATAAATAAATGCACGTGCTTGTACTCATAGATAAGAAAATTATGACATACTACTTAGGGAGCCGCTTGTTTGCGGGAATTTTAGATAACTGTGCAAGCCAGAAATTGTTTCTTTACATCTCTGTCGCCTGTAAAATCTAGTTGGGCCAAGTCTTAATATTTTTTTTGGGGGGGGGGGGCAGGGAATTCACACCCAGATAACCTATCATAGAAAGGCTGAGTAGATTTGTCTAGGGGATTCCATACGGTCTGAAGGGTGATTTTTATGTAACTAATTCCAAGTTGGCAAAGTTTAAGGAATTGTGTGTATGCTTTTGGAAAATCCCATAACCATTTAAGGAAATAAAAATACATAAAATGTAACAAGCTCATGGAAATCTTTATGCCCTATGAGTTAATGACATTTTATGCTTTAAATTTTCATAGAGTATGATTAATAATCATTATTACTTATAAAACTTAGGAAGGTATAACAATTTAAACTGTGAATGTTGCTTCAGGAGGCTGCCATTCTTAAGCAAATTGTTACTTCCATTTTTTGTGTTCTATTAACAATTTTATTCAAAATTTTCTGTTACAAATTTTATGGTGGAATTTATTTATGTGGCTGACTGGCTGGCATCGCCCAGCCTTTTTTTCATAGAACTATTACATGTGGTCTCTAGAAGATGACATTTTGGTTGAGCTGCACCTTATAGATGGCCCCATTTTAAAGGACAAATTAAGTCTTACGTGAGTAATCTGAAAATATCTAAAATAGCAGCATTCCTTTTCTCAACATTAAAGCATTAATTTCTCAAAATTAAAGCATTGGGTAGTTAAATTCACCATTTGGAAATGTAAAATCGCCAAGTTGATCTTATTGTAGTTTATACTCCTTAAAAGTTCAATTTTTAAGTGAATCATTAAATTACCTGGATCATTACAAGTTCTTAAGATTTTAAACTCCATTTCTTTAAAATGTTTGATACTTATCACACCTATTTACTAGTTTTTCACTTCTCTACATTGTGCTTTTTAATTATAGAATCATCACATTCCACTTCTAAAAGGAGCTTTAAAGATGGCCTGGTTGAACTTCCTTCCTTTGTGAGTGAGGAAATTAAGTGCAGATTAAGTGACTTGCCAAAGATCAAATAGTCCAATGGTGGCAGTGCCAGGAACAGAACTCAGCTTTCTTGCCCCTAGACAGTGTCTTTAACTTGAACCTTACTGAGTTTTGAACCTTAGAATTACTAAGATTGTTGTTGTTGTTGTTCAATAAAGAATAAAGCTTTGAAAAATTTCTTATTACTTTATACTGTGGGGAAAAAAAAGAACCAAATCATTCAACAAAAGTATCACTCCTCTTGGAAATGAAATTTGCAAAGAAGCACCTATTCCTGAAACTCTTCCAGGGCTCTTTGTGTCCCCAGAGAATGTAAACATTATTTCTTTGCTGTTACCCTGTACTTAAACCTTCTAACTTTCTATCTTTGTGTGCAGTGTGTGTGAGTGTGTTCCGATTTATTGACTTATTTGGATTGCTTCCCTCTTTCTCCAGCCCTCCTCTTCTCCCAATATCATCTACGCTTCAACAAAATAGTCCAAGTTAAGCATCTTGTATACATTTTTCTGTATTTTGTTTCATACAAAGATAGATTTACTCATACCTGTCCATGACAGATACACACTACTATACATGTAAATCCTTGATTTTTTTGTTGTTAAATTAGTTTCTCATTTGAGTTAGAGTCATAGGAGTGGAATTGCTATGTAAAAATATATGTGATAACAACAAAAACAAAAGTAGCCAACCTATCTAACTAACATACAAAATAGGTAATGCTTCTCACTATGTTTGCCAGGCACATTTAGTGTCTGTTTCCTAGCCTGTAAAATAGGAATCATAGTTACCTATTTTTTAGAGTTGTTGTGAGGAGGATTAGAGTTAACATATATAAAGCACTGAGAACAGTGGCACATAATAAGTGCTATCTATGCAATAGCAGTATTGCAGTTATTACTATAACTACTACAATAATGATGATGTTCCAGCAGATTACCAGGAGGTGAACTGCTACTATCATTATGGTACTAATCATAGTAATTGCTATTGTTATGATTAATACTGCTACTGTTGCTATCACTACTGCAATTCCTTTGACCCAGCAATCTTGTTCTGGGAATCTGTTCCCTAAAAATAAAAGCAGTAATTACCCCATTATATGTACAAAAATATTTGTTGCCATCTTGTTGGTAACATGGTACTTCTAAATTGTTGCCAATCTGAAACATTTAAAGTATTATCTCATTGTTACTTTATTTTGTACCTACCCCACTACCAGTGAGCATGAGCATCATTTTATATATATTTTTCATATATATCATTTCATTCCATATTCATTAACTATTTCATATTTATCATTTAGGTTTGCCCTATATTTTAAGTGTTAATTTCATTTATGTTATCTGTTTCTATACAATAGTTAAACAAACTTTTCTATATTCTTTGTAATATAATATTCTTTTTGCTTTTTTTTTTTTTTTGAGATGAAGTCTCACTCTGTCACCAGGCTGGAGTCCAGTGGCGCAATCTCAGCTCACTGCAACCTCTGCCTCCCGGGTTCAAGTGATTCTCCTGCCTTGGCCTCCTGGAATAGCTGGGACTACAGGTGCATACCACCTTGCCTGGCTAATTTTTGTATTTTTTAGTAGAGATGGGGTTTTAGTAGAGATTTCACCATATTGGCCAGGCTAGTCTCGAATTCCTGACCTCATGATCCACCCGCCTTGGCCTCCCAAAGTGCTGGGATTACAGGTGTGAGCCACTGTGCCCGGCCTGTAATATAATTTTCTACAAGATTTTATATGTATAAATATAAATACATTATGTATAAAAATAAATATAAATATATGTATAAATATAAATGTGTGTGTGTGTATATATATATATATATATATATATATATATATCTTCATT
>NW_016818327.1:1962369-2039869 GCF_001698545.2 Rhinopithecus bieti
TATGCCTTCATTTCTTGACTTGGTTAAGATTTCTTTTAAAAAATGTTTTTTAAGATTATTTTATCCAATTAAAAATACCAGTTGGGGCTGGGCGCAGTGGATCACACCTGTAATCCCAGCACTTTGGGAGGCCAAGGTGGGCAGTCCACAAGGTCAAGAGATTGAGACCATTCTGGCCAACATGGTGAAACCCTGTCTCTACTAAAAATACAAAAATTAGCTGGGCGTTTTGGCACCTGTAATCCCAGCTACTCGGGAGACTGAAGTAGGGGAATCACTTGAACCCGGGAGGTGGATGTTGCAGTGAGCTAAGATTGCCCCGCTGTGCTACAGGCTGACGACAGTGACACTCTGTCTCAAAAAAAAAAAAAAAAATCTGTTGGGATTTTTGTTAGAATAGTATGAAATGTATAATAGACTAATTTTAGGGATACTCATTTTACTTTTTCAGTGTTAAGGCAATGTTTGCAGATCCTATCATTACCAAGTCAGAAGTCATTTTCAGCCTGTGCTGGAGACATTCCTGGCCATTCTTAACACTACTCTCATCTAATTCTCATAATAGACCCATAAAATAGTTTTCTAAGTCTGTCTCTCTCTCTCTTTTTTTAGGTAAAGAAACTGGTACTCAGAGTAATTCAATAACTTGCTAGTAAGTAGCAGAACAGGAATTGAAAGTCCAGTTTTGTTTTTTATCCAAGTGTAGTAGAAGTTAAATTGCTGGGAACAGTGGTGGATTTATTTGCATGAGAGAAGTCAAGTAAACATCCTCAGAAGGAAAGGATTAGCTGTCCACCTGCTCATTCCAAGTTCTCTGGAACAGTGCTTCTAAAACCTCAGAGTGCATGCACATTACCTGGAGATCTTGTTAAAATGCAGATTTGGATTTAGTGTGTCCTGAGTTCTACCTGAGAGTGCATTTCTAACAAGCTCCTCTGTGATGCCAATGCTGCTGGTCTGAGCGTCGCACCCTGAGGAGCAAGGCTTTAATACTAGCTTTTAGTTCTCATTGGAATTACAAGTAGAACACATCAGTGTGGCATATGAACCCCATTTCTTAAACCAGACTTCACATTCTGACTATGAAGAGGGAGATTGTTCCTCCCTCTGGGTTTGCAAGATTGATCCCCATTACCCATGAGGTCAAAAGCTATAGGCTTTTACTCTGCACTGGCATTTTAAGTAGTCTTAGTTTTTTAAATCTATTTTTACTATATTGGTACCTTCTTACCTTTTCTACCCCACTAGGATTTTAGGGAAAAGAAAAATAAATCTTAATCACAAAAGCATTGGGAACCCATTCAATTTTGTTTTCCTGTTCTGAGAGTCAAAATCAAACTGAGAGTTTGTGTTTTTTAAGTTAAAAAGTATATATTGAGTATTTTTTTTAAAATGTAAGGCATAGATGTGTTTTTAAGTGTAAGCCATAAATGTCTTAGAAGAAACAATCCACAGCACATTCAAGATCACACATGCTCTACATTCTCTTTATTGTATGGATCCAGTCACCTTGATTTGCCATCTGTTCAGTGTTTTTTCCACATGATGAAGAAGCCAGATTCTAGTACTGTTGTACTGGAGTTGGCACAAAAGTATTGGGGCTTCTAGGTTTGTCATGAGTTTTGTGAGTTCAGGATGGGAAGGAGCTCATAGGAGATGGTGTGGGTAGGTGAACTGCCCGAGGGGTCTTTTGAGACCCCGATTTGCCTTCTCTCCATGGTGGAGTAAGGACGTGGGTTACCTTTACTTCAAATTTATACGCTTTTGTTACTAGTAACATTTCAATGGCGTATTATTTAAAGAAATGAGAGCTTTCCACCATTTTAAAGACAACTTCTGTAGCTTTTTAGTCATTTGTCTTTCTTAGATGGTAATTTTCTATTATTACAAATATAGATAAATATGGTTCTCCTTGAAAATTTCTGACATTGGCGAAAACTTAGAATTCATCAAATATGTGTTTGTTTCTAATTTTCTAAATGTGTAATATAAACTCCCATATCTCACCATTATATAAGAGCCATTGTTTTTTGCTTACCATTACTAAAGATAATAGCAATAGAGAAGAACTACCCTGATTAAAATATGAAAAGTAACTTATAAAAGAAAGTCTAAAAAAGTAGACAGGAAATTAGTTTATGCTTTTGGGATATATGCGCGGCAGATGAAATGACAGGAGGCTCAATGCTCTGTTTCTTTTTCTCTGGCCATCCGTAGTGAACCTTAGGTATTTGATCCATACAGAATCTGAAGAGTTAGATTCTTGGCAAGTAGAAGTTTGAATTCACAGGAAGGACATTTATGAATCATATTGAAATACTACATTTTAAATTGGTGTCCCCAGCTTTATGCTATGAACGGTATTCAAGAATTTTTGAACTCTTCCTAAGGAATGGTGGAAAGCCCTCCAACAAATATTTGTGGTCTTTTAAAATAAATTTTAACCATAAAAAAATCCTTTAGTCAGCCGGACATGGTGGTTCATGCCTGTAATCCCAGCACTTTGGGAGGCCCAGGCTGGTGGATCACCTGAGGTCAGGAGTTCCAGACCAGCCTGGCTAAAATGGCGAAACCCCGTCTCTACTAAAAATACAAAAATTAACTGGGCATGGTGGCGTGCAGCTGCCATCCTAGCTACTAGGGGAACTGAGGCAAAAGAAACACTTGAACCTGGGAGGTGGAGGTTGCAGTGAGCCAAGATTGCGTCACTGCACTCTAGTCTGGGCAGCAAAGTGAGACTCCGTCTCAAAAAAAAAAAAGTCTTTTAATCTCAGAGTAAAGCTGATCTACTTTTTTATATATACATTGTGGCTCAGCTGAGCAAAGACTTGAGCTGCTACATGCGTCTTAAGGAATGTTTTTTGAAAAGACATGGAAGATTCTTCACAGCACATTCTGCTGCGTACTGAGCAATAGGCTCCTCCCTCATTGACTCCACTCAGGGAATAATCCTGAGCTGGGATGTGGGGGAAGTGGAGTTTACTGCAGTTAGACTGCACAGAAACTATCCTGTAGAATGAGGCATTTTACTCTTCTTTTACCTGTAGTGACTATAGGGTGATCATATACTTTATCATGGAAACCAGGACAATGTGGAGACTGAAGAAAAGGGGATATTTCTGTTAACAATTATGAGCAAACAACAGAGGCTTATAGTGGATCTCTTCTGGTCAGATCAGGATGCATGGTCACCCTATCTATAGGAAAACATGATGGTCTAGAAAAACTATCAGTCAGAACAGCTCCAGGGTGCTATTGATTTATTCAGCTCTAATTAATTGATGTTCATTCTGAAGTGATACCCACTAGTAATCTCCAGACGGTATTTCAGCCATCATTTACATGGCCTATTCTTTCACAGCTTTAGCAAATAGTGTTGCCTGTTTGCTCTCTTTCCTTCTGCCCATCCCCTGGAAGAGGGAAGCTGAGAAGGCACAGACTCACAAAAAGGCAGAAGGGAGCAGGCCTGGCAACATGAAACACACATGTGACTCACTTTGTGTGACCAGCCTCCAAATAATCAAGGCTTGATCTTACTTTTACATTTTAACAAATAACAATTTAAAGGCTAAGTGTGGTGGCTCATGCCTGTAACCTCAGCACTTGGGAGACCAAGGCAGGAGGATCAGTTGAGCCCGGGAGTTCCAGGTGCAATGAGCTATGATCATGCCTGGGAGACAGAAAAAAAAAAACCCAAAATTTAAATCCTATTTTTAAAGAAGGAGAGCTTCTGGTCCACTTTTTCCATTTTCAAGATTAGCCAATAAAAATTATGAAAATTTGAATTATTTGTCAAAGTCCTTTTCTATATACACAAAGCTGTAACTAAGATTTAGATCTCTCTTTTACGTTCTTCTCTTTGCTAACAGGTTTGACATGAAAAGTTTAGGGAGGTGGTTTTAGACAGCCGTCATCCTTGAACAAAAATTATTTGTGTCACTGTCATCTTATGTGGGACTATATGTTACAGATGGCAGACAGTCGAAAGATAGAAAGGACTGTTTCTCAACTGTGACCTTACTATTTTATGGAAATTATAGGTACACATTCCATAATACACTGAGGAAATGCGCATACACATACAATTCTGATTCAGAAAACAACTTGATTAAAGAGTTGTTTTTATATAATTATATTCAAACAAAAGCAGACCATATCCTCAGCACTGCAAATTTTATGTTTCTAAATATTTGTTGAAAGCTAGCATTTTCTAAGTATTTTGCAAGAGAGATTGTGACAAATGTCCTGCCAAATAATATATTAAATATGTTTCTATCAAGTAATACTTCGTTTAGTTTTAAAATATCTCCTTGAGCTTCAAGTAACACGTTGCAATACTGAAGAAAATGTAAGAAGCTATAAAGCCTAGCTACATATGATAACTATAATGTTCCTAATAATTTAGCCAATGTGAGTAGCATTTGAAGGATTATTTTCATTGTTAATTTGGAAAATTAGCAGAAAATAACGTGATTAGCAAGGAGTCCTGAATCCCTCTCATAAGTTGCACTTCTAGGTTTAGTATCTGGGTTAGTTTTGAGTTGACCTAGTCTTGTTTTAGTTCTGTTTCTTGCTATAGGCATGCACTATATTTGTTTTTATTGTTATCATTTTCTCAAACCCAGTGAGTAAAGCCTCACCTGTTGAGGATGAAACTACTCTCAGACATTTAATGTTTCTGGAATCAATTCCTTGAGAAAAAGCCGCTTTATTCCCAGGGTTGCTTGTTTACTATAGAATAGGCTTGGTGTTATTATTTATTTTGACTAATGTTCTGTGCACAGCTGAAATGTTTGGGTATGCTCCTGTGAGAAAAACACTGGAACAGAGTATAATGCAAAGTTTTAGTTTAAAGAACTTTTGAGAACACTTTAGCCAGCTTCTAATCTGATATATAAATCTTTGACTTTGTTTTCCAGAAACCATCTTTCTATTGGAAAACTTCCAGTGATAGAAAGCTCAGTTCTTATTAAAGCATCTTCTAATTTGTTTAAAAATGTCTAACAGCTTATCTAGCAGGATGAAACCATCTCCCTTTAATTTAATTATTTTCTCATTCACTCACCTAACATATATTAGGCACCACTACTGAGCCTGGTACTTTTCTATGTGATGGGGAGATAAGCAATGTTCTGTGCCCTCTGCTGGGATGAGATGGATGGACAGAAACAAGAACAGTAGGATAACTGCTTTATGAGGTCTGTGCAAAGAGCATTAAGAGGGAAAAGATCTGTAGGTAAGGCAGCAGTTGGGAGAAAATCTTTACACTCTAGTTGATGTTCAAGCTGGCCTTGAAGGAGAAGTAGATGTTGCTCAGCACATGAGAACAGGAAAGCTGGGGCAGGATGGTATTCCTGGTAGAATGCACTGCAGGAGTGAAGATGTATAGGCAATGGGAGGTGCACATGGTGCATTTTGGAGATGTGCAAGCAGTTTCGTTGTTTTACATATATAGAATGTGTGTAGGAAAGAGCTGGCATGAAGCATGGTTTAAGAAAAAGGTTAAGGGGTAGCTGAAAAGGGCCTGGCGTGCCTGCTCAAGAGTTTAAACTTTGTTCTCTCAGAAGGAGTTGAGGGAAGATTAAATAAATGGTAGTTGAAGAAGAACCATAAAGGGTAGCTATAAGCAGAAGAATTTGATCTATGTTCTATAAAAGTAACTGAAGGGTGAATTGGTGGTGGAATCTGTGAGCTGAAGGGTTTTATTATAAAGTAATTATAATTGGATAGCAAGAGAGGATGAAGGCCTGAACCAGCCAATTGTGGCAGGAAAGGGGGAGGAATTCACCCGACGCCTTGCCAGTACAATTTGAAGGACTTGAGACTAATTAGATATAGAGCTGAGGAAAACGGAGAGGTTCAGCCTTCCTGCCAAGTCTCCAGTTTACATGATTGAAGGATTGATTGTACCATTTACAGGAAAAACAGTGGGAGAAACATGCAGGTTTAGGAAAAATGGAGATAAGTTTAGTGTTAGAGATGTTGAAATTGACCGCGATAATCTGATAGGTAGTTATATCAAAGAGCTTCCTCTCTTGTCCATCTGGTAGACCTTCAAACAGCTGAAGATTCCATTTCAGAATTGATTTAGGAGTAATCTAATCTTTCAGACTGACTGAGAAAGATTAAGTCTAAAGTGACTTGCAGTAATTATAGGTAATGTATATGAGAGTCTCACTCTTTTTTTTTTTTTGGTCATATAGATCTTCTACGAAGTAGGCCTTATTTTTATATCATTTTACAGGTGAGAAAACTGAGGCACAGGAAAGATTAAGCTGAATGTCATATGCTAAAAGGCAGTAGAGCTAGAATTCCTAGCTGAAATTCAAAATTCAGTGGCTTCTCATTGTCAGGCTGGTGAAGCCCATATACCTTGAAATGGCTTTCAAGACTCCATGCAGTCTCACCCCTGCCTGCTTTTTCCTTCTCACCATGTGCAAATTTTCCTTACTTTGTCATGTTGCCTTCCCTCATGGGGCCGTTGTTCTTTCTGACCAGAAGGTTGTTTTCAACCCTCCTCTTCCTGAGTAACTTGATAATTATCCTTTAGATCTTAGCTCTTTTAGAGAAGTTCCTTTGACCTCGTGGAATGGGTCAGGCCCTCCAAAAGGAATTCATACCGAAACTTGTACTATTTCTTCTCAGCACTTGATACAGTTCTGAATTACATATTTATATCTCTGATGAGTTGATTAACCTGTGTCCTCTTCACTTAGTTAATTGCACCACAGAGATAGTGTCTGTTACTGTTCATCAGTGTATCCCTAACACATAGCACAGTGCCTGGCAAAGAGCAGGTGACCAATATATGATTTTTGAATGGAAGAATGACTTCAAAGCCCAGGCTTTTAATCATCTTGCCATATAAGAAATGTCTTGGAATACACCATTTAAACGATATACACTTTTTTTTTGTTTGTTAAAAATGGAAGAAATATGTGTAGTAACTACACTGATAATGAATTGTACATGATAAAGAATGAAATAATGTGTTGACACGACTAAGAACTATGTTATTGAAAACTGAACATTCTATAAAGCCAGTATAGAATAGAGAAACCAACAGAAGTCATTACTTTGAAGAGTGATAAAAAGAGGAGATTTTATAACTGTAAAATAATTTTAGATAATGAAATAAAATACCACATGATATGGTTTGGATTGGTGTCCCTGCCCAAATCTCATGTCAAATTTGGATGAGGTACAAGGTGATTGGATCATGGGGATGGATTTCCCCCTTGCTGTTCTCATGGTAGAGAGTGAGTTTTCAAGAGATCTGGTTGTTTAAAAGTGTGTAGCACCTCCCCCTTCTCTCTCTTACTCCTCCTCTGGCCATGTAAGATGTGCCTGCTTCCCCTTCCACAATGTTTGAAAGTTTCCTGAGGCCTCCCTAGCCATGCTTCCTGTACATCCTGTGGAACTGTAAGCCAATTAAACCTCTGTGCTTTATAAATTACCCAATTTCAGGTATTACTTTATGGCAGTGCTAGAATGGGCTAATATAGAAAATTGGTATCAGGAGTGGGGCATTGCTATAAACATACCTGAATATGTGAAAGAGACTTTGTAACTCAGTAACAGGCAGAAATTTGAACAGTTTGGAGGGCTCAGAAGAAGACAGAAAGACAAGGGAAAGTTTGGAACTTCCTAGAGACTAGTTAAATTGTTGTGATAAAAATGCTGATAGTAATATTGACAAATGAAGTCCAGGCTGATGTGGTCTCAGATGGAGATGAGGAACTTACTGGGAACTGGAATAAAGGTCACTCTTGCTATGCTTTAGCAAAGAGATTGTGGCATTGTGCCCCTGCTCTAGGTATCTGTGGAATTTTGAACTTGAGAGGGATGATTTAGGGTAATCTGGCAGAACAAATTTCTAAGCAGCAAAGTGTTTAAGATTTGGCCTGGTTATTTCTAAAAGTATATGGTCATATACGTAAGTAAAGAGATGTTCTAAAACTGGAACTTATATTTAGAAGGAAAGTAGATCATAAAAGTTTAGAAAATGTACAGCTTGACCATGTGGTAGAAAAGAAAAACTAATTTTCTCAAAAGGAATTCAAGCTGGCTACAGAAATTTGCATCAGCAAAGAGGAGCTGAATATTAATATTCAATCCAATGAGGAAAATGCCTCAAAGGCATTTCAGAGACCTTCACAGCAGAGCCTCCCATCACAGGCCTGAAGGCCTAGGAGGAAAGAATGGTTTCATGGACTGGGCCCAGGGCCCCGCTACCCTGCAGAACCTTGGGACACTGCTCCCTATGATCCAGCTGCTTTAGCTCCAGCTGTGGCTTAAAGGGGCCCAGGTACATCTCAGGCTCCAGAGGGTGCAAGCCGTTAGCCTAGGCAGCTTCCATATGGTGTTAAGCATGTGGGTGCACAGAGGGCAACAATTGAGTCTTGGGAGCCTCAGACTCAATTTCAGAGGATGTATGCAAATGCCTGGATATCCAGGCAAAAGTCTGCTGCAGGGACAGAGCCCTCATGGAGAATCTCTACTAGAGCAGTGCAGAAGGGATATGTGGGGTTTGAGCCCCCACACAGAGTCCCCACTAGGGCACTGCCTAGTGGAGCAGTGAGAAGAGGGCCACTCTTCTCCAGACCACAGAATGATGGACCCACTGACAACTTGCACTGTGTGCCTGGAGAAGCTGCAGGCACTCAATGGCAGCCTGTGAAACAAAGCAACCACAGGGATTGTACCCTGCAGAACCATAGGAGTAGAGCTACCCAAGGCCCTGTGGGCCCACCCCTTGCATCATTGTTGCCTGGATGTGAGACATGGAGTTAAAGGAGATTATTTTGGAGCTTTTAGATTTAATGACTGCCCTGCTGGATTTGGGACTTGCATGGGGCCTATAGCCCTTTTGTTTTGGCCACTTTCTTCCTTTTGGAATGGGAATATTTAGTGAATGCCTCTACCCCCATTGTATCTTGGAAGTAACTAACTGGTTTTGATTTTACAGTCTCATAGACAGAAGGGACTTGACTTGTCTCAAGTGATACTTTGGACTGTGAACTTTTGAGTTAATGTTAGAATCAAGTCAGACTTTGGGGGACTGTTGGGAAGGTATGATTGTATTTTGGAATGTGAAAGGACATGAGATTTGGGAGGGGCAAGGGGTTGAATAATATGGTTTGGATTTGTGTCCCCACCAAAATCTCATGTCAAATTGTGATCCCCAATGTTGTGGAAGGGACCTGGTGGGAGGTGATTGGATCATGGGGATGGATTTTTCCCCTTGCTGTTCTCGTGGTAGTGAGTGAGTTCTCATGAGGTCTGGTTGTTTGAAAATGTGTAGCACCTTCCTCTGCTTTCTCTTTCTCCTGCTCTGGCCGTGTAAGATGTGCCTGCTTCCTCTTTCACCATGATTGAAAGTTTCCTGTGGCTTCCCCAGGCATGTTTCCTGTACAGCCTGAGGAACCATGAGCCAACTAAACCTCTTTTCTTCATAAATTACCCAGTTTCTGGTATTTATAACAGTGTGAGAATGGACTAATGCACCACATTAATAGACTTTTCTGTCCTGGCAATACTTACAAGGTTTTAAAGACCCACATATAGCCAAGTAGAGGGAGAACACGTGCCCACAGATTTCATCAAAGAGACAACAGTCTTCTGCTAGCTCTGTGTGTTTTAATAGGTTCTGCTGTTGATTAGGTATGCTAAGGCCAAAAAACCAGGAGATGGCTGCCATTGAGAAGACAGTTTATTATATTCATAAATCCCAAGACATGGAGTACACATCTCATTATGGAGGGTGGAGGGCAAGAGGGGAAACACTAGGGTCAGTCACAAGGCAGAAAGAGAGATGGGAACTGTGGGCAAGTGCTTATACCATGGTTTCTATGGGAAGGTATAGGTGAGGCAGGTAAGTGGGTTTAGGATTGGCCAGTTTGAACAATTGGCCTTGGGGTGATTAGGGCAGGTGTATAGTGGCCCCTAAGTGGGAGAGCCCCATAAGGGAGGTACTTAGGAGTGTGGATTCTGGATTGCATTGTTTGTATTTGAAAAGTGCACCCCTGGGAGAACATCTCCTCTTGAGGACGGAACAAGCAATGAGGGAGGCAGCAGGCCAAGGCAAGGTGACTTAGGCACATTTTTAGGTTCTCCAGAGCAGGATGTGTCTGGCATATGCATGTAGAACAGATGTTAATGCATCAGAAGAAGCTAGAAACATGACTAATTTACTGCGGCTGACCCACTTGTAACTTTTATGAGGTTTATAATCTGTTCATTTCTAACAGACATGAGAATAATAATAACTGGCCTAATTCTACTCTTGACTGTGGTCCCAGGGTTCTTAACCTACCTTATAGGCCATTGACTCCTTTGGCAGTCTTATAAACCTGTGGGCCTATTGTTAGACTATTAAACTGTATTCTAATTTGTGGATTAAAATACAGATTAATAGTAATGTAATATTAATATAATATTACTATTAATCTGTATTTTATTTCAGATCCATTATTTCAGAAAGGGTTGTTAAATGGTGATGCTCTAGAATGCTTCCTACAAATATTAGCAGAAATTCTTCCATAAAAGATTAATATAATTAATATAATATTACTATTAATCTGTATTTTAATCCACAAAACAAAATGTATTGGCTTACAAAGGAAATTAATTGTGTTGAAATACATTTGTATTTACAGGTTAAGAATCACTGAGCTCCCATTCACCAAAGAAAGTAGTTCAGACATTTAAACTGAACCTGACTTCTACAGGAGACGCACTGCCCCTTGCTAAGAAACATACCATGCCTATTTCTAAACTTGGGAGACAGTGACTAACCCTGATGCTTCAAAGCCCAACAGCTTGAATTTGAATCCCAGCTCTACCACTCAGGATCTGAGAGATCTTCAACAGGGTATTTCCCTTTTCTGTGCTTCATGGCACTTTGTTTAAAACAGTTTGTAATTGTTTTCTTTGTGTAATTGTTGCCTGTGTTCCCCAAGAGGTTCCAAGAAGGCCTAGATCTTATTTCTTCTATTTATTGTCAGTCTCTGAATCTTGCCCAGTCCAAGCACATAGAAATTGTTGGGTAAATATTTGTAATAAATGATGGAAATTTGAATTCGCTAGCAGATTTTTCAAGCAGATAGCCATAATTTACCGTTCAAAGCTTTAGAGCTCTACACAGTCTGTTTACCTTGGAGCCTTCATGCAGAAAGCACGTTTTATGGCCACCACTTGAGTTAGTGCAGACTCATTTCTACTTTCTATGTATTCATTATATCAGCATTTAAAGCTAAAGCTGTAGCACGTAATGGTAATTGATGTTCATTAAGATACCAGAAATTATTAAAAATCAGGGTAAGTTGAATTTCACTACATTGTACTTAAGAAGATAAATACATATTTCAAAAACATTTCCATCAAAGAAGGAAAGACATTTCAAACTTAAGAGTTAATAATATGCAGCTTTTAGGAAAACTTCCCAGGAAGACTTCTTCTTAATTTGTTTTAGTGTTTTTTTTTTTTTAATTTTTAAATAATGAAAATATTTAAAACATATACAAAAGTGGAAAAGCACAGTATAATTAATCCCCAATTATTCATTACCCAGTTTCAACAATTATCAACATGCCCTTCTCTACTTCCCACCTAACTTCTACCAGTCATGATTAATTATTAAACCATATCCCAGTCATCATTATGTTTCGTTTATTTTTTTCTTACAAGTATAGATATAAATATATTTCTTTAAACTGCTTCAGTGTAATAACGTCTGAAAATAAAGACCCTGGCCGGCGCGGTGGCTCAAGCCTGTAATCCAGCCACTTTGCGGAGGCCGGACGGCGGGATCACGAGGTCAGGAGATCTAGACCATCTGGCCTAACATGGTGAAACCCTGTTCTACTAATAAAAATACAAAAAAACTAGCCATGGCGACCTGGCGGGCCGCTGTAGCTCCAGCTGCTTGGGAGGCCTGAGGCAGGAGAAGGCGTGAACCCGGGAGGCCGCGAGCTTGCGTGAGCTGAGATCTGGCCCACTGCACTCCAGCCCGCGGCGACAGAGCAAGACTCCCTGAGTCTCAAAAAAAAAAAAAAAAAAAAAAAAAAGAAAATAAGAGCCCTTAAAATATAAACTTATTGTATTCTCATACCTTAAAATAACTCAAAGTAGTTTCTTAATATTTCCAAATATTCATTCAGGGTTAAACTTTCCTCAGTTGTATCATAAATGTTTCTATGTAGTTGATTTGTTTGAATCGGGATCCAAACCAGGTCAATGTATTGCACTGGGTAATCTCTATTTTAATCTAAAAGAGGTTCTCCTTCTCTCCTTTGTGTTTTAACTTGCCAGTTTTTTTTTTTTCAATTCAAGAAAGCAGATCATTTGTCCTGTAAAATTTCTCATATGTTTGATTTTGCTAATTGCTTCCCGTGGTGACATTTAACATGTTTAAATCTATTTCATATTTTTTTTATTGACTGATAGTGTGGGAGGGTTGATTTGACTTAAGTTTGACCTTCTGGTGAAAATACTTCATAGGAATTTCTGTGTGCTTCTGATCGTACCATGTTGGGAGACACATTATGTCTAGTTGTCTCTTTTTGTGACACTAAGAGTGACCAGTGGGTCCTGGATCATCCGCCTACTCTCCATTCTGACTCCCCACCAGCCTTTCATTTAATGCAGTGGTTCTCAGCCCTCCCTACCTGTTAGAATATCTGTGAAGCTGTTATACATTTCTGATGCCCAAGCCCTACTCCCTAGAATTAGTCCAGGGTAAACCTGTGCTCAGTAATTTTTTTCAGTCTTAAATGATTCAAATGTACAGATAGGATTGAGAACCAATGACCTGATAGAATTGCAGCCATTGAGGATCTTTTTTTTTGAGATCCATTATTTGAGAAAGGGTTGTTAAATGGTGATGCTCTAGAATGCTTCCTGCAAATATTACAGAAATTCTTCCATAAAAAGTTTAATCAAGTCCTTGGTTCTTCCTTTAGTTTGTTCGGGAAAAGTAGGATAAATAGAAATGACAGATTCCTGTCAGTTTTCTGAATAGTGAGTTGAGTATTCAACTTTCTACAAAGATGACCAGAGAATTTTGTTCATTACGAGTTTATATACTTTAGCACATATACGTGTTAGTATGCGTGTATATACTTTAGCGCTTTATGAATCAAAGGATTACATTTAATGTTATTACTATTACTATCATTTTCATGCTTAAATTGTTTGAATTTTAGCCAGTAGAAGTCGTTTTAAATTAACTCCTGTGACTTTTTTTTGACAGTATTTAATTGTTCAGTAATAGTATTTAATTGCTTCCTTGCCTTTAAGAATGACAGTGTGTTTTAGACACATCTTATATGTTTGATAATTTATTTGTTCTGTGGCCTCCTCATCTTGTGCAGTTTCTGTCCTGAACCTGGGATCAGCCACTTAGTAGTTTTGTTTTTTGTATCCCATTTGGGTGGTATTCTATTTAGTGCCTATGACATGATTACAAAATGGAATGGCAGACATTTATAGTAATAGTAAATTTCAAGATGTAGCAAATGGTAATTGGGAAAGACATTATGTAACAAAATCCTTAATTTTCCTGTTATTAATCCTGCAGTGAATGTTACATAAATCTTTGGTAACCAGTTTGTACTTTTTTCTCCCCAGTTAATGTCCATCAGTGTGTTGGCAGTTTCTGCTTGGATGAGGGACTACCTAAATAATGTTCTCACTTTAACTGCAGAAACGAGGTATACTTTCTAATTATTGATTGAATTCTTTCATGCTGATTTTAAGTAACTTTGCCCTCAGCTCTTTATATGGTAGTGCTCTCGCTTGGTCTTTTGGAAAAGTTTTTCCTGCTCATAGCAACCTTTGTCACAGACACTTGCATCCTCCAGAGTTCTCCTTAAGGTGAGCCTCTGGTCCTAGCGGGGATCAGGTGACAGCATGTTTATATAGATATTTCTGGGTATGGTAATAGCAGTTGCCTGTCCTTCTGGTTGTGTGTCAGCCATGTCATAGGTGCGTGTAAAGAACCAGCATAATTACTTTTCCCTAAGAAAATTACCATCAGCCTCCTCTTACCTTCATATTCTTGGGTTAATGAAAACCATACACCACAATGATTTTTTTTTTCTCAAATTTCAAGGGTTAATCTACTAATATCACAGGGGACAAATTACTTTTACTCCATCATCTCTGAATGGAGACTGTATTATAATATATGACATCTGAATTGTGGTAAGGATTAAATGAAAACATTTTTTTTCAAGTCCTTAACACAGGGGAACTTAGCTTAATAACGGTTAATTTTATCATTAATACTGGTTTTAGTTAGTGAATTTTCATCGTGTTCTAGCAAAATCATTTCTACCTATTCTTTTCTTCAAATGTAGACTGATTTTCCTTTGCATAGCAGTCTTTTACATTTTGGGGGAGGATCAATTGTCAGGGAAAAGAAACGTAGTGCACGTGGGGTCAAAGATTAGAGAATAGGAGGAGATTCCTCCCAGCTGGGAGATGGCAAAGGCTCCCATGTGATTTACTTAGGCTAAGGCTTCGGAGATAATTATAGATGGACCTTTTATCAAGGTCCCGTATATTATATATTAAATGAGTTGGGGTAGGAAAGCTACCACTTCTATTAAAAAAAAACCAAACACTGCAAAACCAAAAATAAAGCAAGTGAGCAAATAAACATAACAACAATAGCACAGTGATTTTGAAAATAACAATACAGTCACTAGTTTTGAGGCATCGTGATTTAAAGAATTATTAACACAAATCACAGTTGTGTCTTCTACTATGTCTTGGGTGCATTTTGATTATATTTTATTTCTAATACATTATTTTTCTTCTTTCAGGGTAGAGGAAGCAGTCATTTTGACTTACTTTCCTGTGGTTCATCCGGTCATGATTGCTGTTTGCTGTTTTCTTATCATTGTGGGGATGTTAGGATATTGTGGAACAGTGAAAAGAAATCTGTTGCTTCTTGCATGGGTATGATGTTATATTTTCTCTTTATTATAGTTAAAAAGATTAACCAGTAATGTATTATTTTTTAATCAGTTCACAAGATTAGGGAGCAGTGATAGCAGTAACAACATCCTGTAAGAAGGGAAGCTTTCATTTCACAAGAGATTATTTGAATACACGTATTTACTGTAGTCGGATGATGAGGTATGGAAATACATATAAGCAATTTAATTATTTCACTCCAGCTACATGTTGATATTTTCATTTGAAAGTATGAGTTTTTTCTAGTGTCCTTGTCGTTATTAGCACTCAAAAAGTCCCCTTGGGACTGGAACTGAGAAGCCATAAAGGAACTGTTTCTTTCTCTTCTATTTTTAAACAAATTCACCCTGTAAGCTCGTGTGGAAACTCAGATTGTGAGGTAGCAGACATAGGTAATAGCCCTGTCACTGCCTTTATATAGCTTAGAGAACATAAACGAGTCTCAGTTTCTATAATCTTAGTTTATGTTTTTAACTCTGAGAGTTGCACTAGGTACTTGTTAAATTAGTTTCACTATTTAAATTCTGTGCCTAGTCTTTTAATTCAAAATAGGTAAACATTTTAACATTAAAAAATTGAGTTGATTAAAATGCTGTTTATATAGATATTTTTAGAAGAGCACTCAATGTGTAAAATATATGCTAGTGGCACCAGGTAGTGAGATTACTAACATACAGTTGCAGACATGTAAGGCTGAAAAACTAATTCATTGAGTATATGCTTTCTTTGTAGTAGGTCTCAGCCCTGGCTGTGCGTTAATTTCATGTAAAGAACTTAAACAATTTGAGTGGTGTGCTGGTAGGCTGGATCACTGGGCAGAAAAAAAGCTCAGATTTGTAACATTTGAGGATGTCTGTGGGATAAATTCTCCAGCATGGTCAATTTTAAGTTACCAACATGAAATCATAACTGAATGTGGAGCTGAGGACAGATGAGAACAAATTGGCTCCAGGAGTCAACTCCCACACACTCGTGCTTGACTGGCTTCCATGCCAAGCCAATTAAAACAGTATCTTAGTGTGAAGTTGGACTAAAGCTTTGCATTTCACAGTATAACCTGTGCTAATGTATTACTTAGCTTCTTGGAGGGTAACTGTTCAGGTCAAATACTGGAAAACACAAAAATTAGCCGGGCGTGTTGGTGGGCGCCTGTAGTCCCAGCTGCTCGGGAGGCTGAGGCAAGAGAAGGGCGTGAACGTGGGAGGCCGAGCTTTCAGTGAGCTGAGATCGCACCACTGCACTCCAGCCTGGGTGACAGAGCGAGACTCTGTCTCAAAAATAAAAAAAGAAAAAAGAAAAAAAAAAAGAAAATAAACAACATTCAGAGATGGGGAAACATGCTTACTGCTTTATTTCTCTTCATATAGGTATACAGTGAAAGGAGAATGGTGGAAAAGTTTGGGATCTTATTTTGCAATTTTAGATATTTGGGCAATAATTTAAACATAAACAAAAGGACTTACTTTACATGAACCTTCTATAATTTGAGTAGAGTATAACATATTTCAAGCTTTAAGTGAAAAGTCACAGAATTCTTTTTGAAAACACAGTCTTACAATGATGTCTCTCTTGTATAACCAACTAAGGTCTGACTGCCATTTCCTCCCTCCTCCCAGCTTTTACTCTGCACAGCTCCTATGCAGTGGGATGCTGGAGGGCGGCAGGGCAAGTAGGGTCAGGTATTTCATGGAACTACAAAAGCTTTGGAAACACATTTTGAAAACTCTTTATGCATTCCCTTAGGCTGCTTAAATGCTAGTAATGCAAATTGACAAACAACAAAGTAATGTGGCCTGCTATTTGAAGTAGGGCAAATCTTAGACTTGTGAATCACAGTCCAGTTTGTAATACTGGAAACAGCATTATAATACAAACGTGGCATGGAGGACTGAGGTTCTACAGGCTACTAATTTACTCATTCATTCTTTCTCTAAACACTTACTGATCATATATACCACGAATTTTTGCTGTCAGACCTGTCTTTATGAGATAAGAACTCTAATAGGGTTTGCACTGGGTGCTATGAGGCCAGAGAAGAAGAGCTCTAAGCTCAGCCCAAAGGGTTCAGTGCCACCCTCTGGGAGGATGATGAGCATGGATTGATTTTGCCTTTTTCCATCTCCATTTTGCTTCTTGGATGTACTCTTTTACAAAGCATCTTTTTATGCATTGCTGTTCCATATGTCCCTAGGTGACATCTACATCTTGGTTCCTCCTTCCTGTTGCTTGCCTTTGGCAGTTCGTTCTCCATTCCCTTGGGGCTACCTCTCCTCTCATGGCAGGTTTCTAGTCCTTACTCTGTCTAGACCCAACATAGCTTCCCCCTTGCTAAAGAATGATCTGTGGTCTCAACTCCCATGTATCTGTCACTCACAACCAATTTGCATCTGGTCTGTTTCTCAGGCAATTTCCTCTCTGACTTCCTCCCCACATCCTTCTCCTCTAAACAGCTACCGACTCCTCTCAGTTCAGATTCTACAGTCTTGGGAAGTTGTCCTCTCTTTTCTATCCTCCTCTGGGATGCCCAAGTTCAGGTTTTCCTAACTTCCTGCTCAGACAGGTGTAGAGACTCCCTATTGGGTAATGAAGTATATACCAACACCTCAAACATGCACCAAGTCCTTCTACAATCGAGCCTTTATCTGCCATTTTTTGCTTTCTTATCTACTTCATTATTCTCTGGTTCTGTATTTTCTGATCCCTGAACAAACTTTCTTGCTTCGTTCTTCTCTACATTTATTCTTGCTGTCTTCTTAACCAGAAATTTCTTCTCAGTACTTTCATTTAAATATTACTAGCCCATGAAGACTTATCTGAAATGCTACCTCTTTAAGTAATAATTATGACACTGATGATAATTGAAGTAGTTAACATTTCTTGAGTACTTACAGTGCCAGACACTGTAGAGTTTTACCTGAATTTTTTTTAAAATGAAGAGTTCTTGTACACAAGTTAATCAATTTTATCCTCTCTGCTGAGTATGAAATTGGACTAAAACTTTGAATTACCCTTATTAGTCACTTAATATAGATGAAGAAATGAGGCATAGAGAGATTAAGTGACTTGCCTAAGTCTACACAGCTAGTAAAGAGAGGATCTAGTATTCAGACCATGGCAGTCTAGTTCCAATATTTGTAACAATTTTGCCATTTTACTGTATAATAGCTGATTTTTTGCCTAAGTGTTTACAAATGTATCCTGTAATGTATAAAACATTTTCATTTTAAACCTGACGACAGTTATCTGAGATAGGTAATTATTAAATGAAGTTCAGAGAGGTCAGTAATATGCCACAAGTCATTCAGCAGTAAGGATGGGAGCTTGGATTCAGACCTCGGCGTTCCTGATTGCGAAGCCCATTCTCACTGGGCCTTTATTGATGTCTCGAATAGACTTTTCTCAACTTTTGAAGCCTAGTGTATTTCCCTTATTATAAACTTCCTTTTCTTTTTAATAATCAGCCCAGACTACCAGACTACAAACAACTTAGTAATATGAACCATTCACCTTGCTCAGTGCTTTAATAAGTGTTTATTAAATCATTGAATAACAGACAATAAATTAGAATAGTGAACGTAGGAATGACCAGCACATCAGATTAAAGATGTTGCCTGGAAGGCAGTGATGAGCATGAGATTTTAGCAGAGAGATTTGGCTGTTAGAAAAGGTTAGATTACAAGGGAAATGGCTCATGGGGGTCTGGTGGTAAAATACTGCAGAGTGTGACATGATGTAAGGTCTTTGGCAAATATTTACAAAGTAACTTACAGTATTTTTTGTGTGCCCTTTAGCCTTTTATCCTAATTAAAAACAATTTTTTAAGGAAGTTTCTTACTTTTATTTTGGATGTAAATATTTAAACAAGCAGAATGCATTCATCCAACTTATCCATTTCCCTGTATTCAAAGCCTTGTTTTGCTTTTAAGACCTGTAAAACAGATTAGTGTAAGAAAGCTGTTTTTCAAAAGACAATTGGTATCTCAGAGAGCTGCCATATCTCTTGAATGATTATATATATTTAAAAAAAAAGAGCTGGCAGCTGGGCTGTTGTGCTGTTCAAGCAAAATAAAATGCCAATATTCAACAGACTGATCAAGAAAAGTAAACGAGCCTCCCTCAAAACAGGTCTTTGTAACCAACCTCCCCTCAGCCGTCACCAAAAAGCAACAGAAAACTTCTACAAGCTAGGCCACCTATTGGAAAACATTTCCGAGAAGCCTTGGTCATGAATTTCATCCTTCTTTTGAATAATAGATTTATAGATATAAGTTGTTAAAACACCCTAATTTAAGGTTCTCAAATAAAATACAAGATGCCCAATTAAATTTGATTTCAGATAAACAATGAATAATGTTTTAGTATGAGTTTGTCCCATGCAATATTTAGAATATACATATACTAAAACATTATTCATTGAAATTTAAATTTAAATGGACATGTTTATTTTATTTGCTTTATCTGGCAAACATACTCATTAGATATGTTCTTAGTAAGTGTGAAACTGTCATAGAACAGAAATTTTTATGTATTTATATGAGGAGATTAAGAATAATTAAATTCTAATTATAATGGGAAAACAAGCCAAAAATGACTAAGAAAAGAAACTGGAATATGCCATGCCTTTCACAGTAATTTCAGTAGTAGAAATTCCTTCTCCCTTTAAAAGAGAAATTGAAGCTACATTGAAATTGGTTTTAAGCCTTAGATGGGTACTTCCCAAGGCTTTAGCTGTAGACCAAATGAAATTCATTTGTTATTGCAGTTCTACCTTGCTATTAACATAGGCATTAGGAAAGCAGTGCCAGCTCAGGGGGAATGTCAGCAGATTGAACAGACATGTTTATGATGTTGACAACAGCTGAATGTCACCATCAGGAGATCATCATTTGTCAGGATGTGATGCAAATATATGCTCAACTGCCAGCAAACCACAAGGTAGTCAAGCGCTTGTCAGAAATTCAGCTGGACGTACCTTACGTATTTAATACAAATGAATCATTTTTAAAGGAGATGTGCTTTTTTTTTTTCAATTTTATTTTTCCAGAGACTTTGAATATAACTATTGATTGCTTGCACTTTTCAAACTTTCTTTAAATATAGAGTGATTGAACCAGATCTGAATGCTTTCCTTACTGGAAATCAAGTGAAATTTTAATGGCCTTGGAGAAATTTCCCCTCTTTTTTCTTTTGTTTGTTTAAAATCATAATGCAAATCAGCATATATTTAAGTAGTAATTAATTTTCTAAAGAGTCTCTGTTTAAGGCCTTCTCTTACATAGTCATGAATTTTATAATTATATAGCTAGTCATAAGTCCTTAAGTAAAAATTAATCAAGTTTTATGTCTTTATTATTTTGTTTATATTTTTGGTTGATAGCCTAAACTTTATTTCTAAATGAAGATTCATCATACCATTTACCGTATGTTCAGTATCTGCCCAATATTTTACCTTTGTTTTCTCAAAATGTACTCATAGCAACTGTATTAGACTAATTTTACAAATGAGGAAAAGTAGAATCCCCAAAGATACACAGCTGGTAGTTGTTGTTAGCATTCAAATGCAGCCTGTGCTCAAAGACCACACATGTTTCACTACACCACAGTACTGTTATAAGGCATTTAACTAATTGCTGGCATTGTTTCTAGAAGACTTAACTGTGCTTCATTTATTACTCCAAAGCATTCGGTAGTCATTTAATTTCTAAAAATATGGTCTTTTCCTATGCTTATTATAAAATGAACTTTAAAATTTCTACTGTGGTTATCATTTTTGCTTATCTTCTCAAAGAATCAAGCAGTTTCTCCTTTCCTTTTTACCTTCCTCACCTCTCATTCTCCTTTCCTTTCCTTTTGCCCTCCTTAATTGTGTATTGAGTACCCATCTGTGATAGATACTTGAGAGAACCAAGATGAAAGGGGTGAATAAAAAGAAAATTACAAAGCGAAATGTAATATTAAATGTATAAATAATTGCTGTGGGAACCCAGAATCAGGAGCAAATGGAGCTTTCCAGAATGTTTCACAGTAGAGTCTTTATTTGAACTGGATGTTGAAAATACATAAGGGTTTCCTGGTGGAGATGAAGAAGGAAGGAGATTTACAGCAACATGAAGAGTGTGTAGGGACAGGGAAAGCTTAGGCAAAACTTAGAAAGTCAGTGCGGCTGTGGTGTTGGTGCACAGTGAGAAGAAGATGAAGTTAAGTCCAATTGTGAAGGTCTTTATCAAAAAGTTAAATGTTATTCTTTGGGCTGTAAAGAACCAATGGGTATTTCCAGCTTGTGATGAAATGATAATTCACATTTAAGTGGGAGACAATAGAAAGCCCTGTTAGTGATTACATTATCATCCCCAGAAGCCATGGATAAAGGTGTGAACTAAGTAAGACTTTGGGGCTGGAGGAAGGTGGCTGAAATCAGTAAACTTTGCTGAGGTAGAATTATGGATAAAGCATTACATGATAGTAATGCTTTTATTGATTGATATTCAGGAAATGAAAAATTATTCAGCATTTATACTTTTTTTATATAGTAGAAACATATCTACTCAATACATGTACTTTATTTGACTTGTTAGCTAGAATTCTTTAAAAACTATAATTTAAATTTTTTTTTTTGTAATTGTCAAGTAATAATTGTATGTATTCATAGGGTACAATTTGACGTTTCAATGATGTATGTATACTTTTTGGGATTCTTTTTTTTTTTTTTTTTGTTTTTTTTTCGGGAGAAGAGTTCACTCTGTCGACCGCAGGCTGGAGTGCCAGTGGCCAGATCTCAGCTCACTGCACCTCCGCCTCCCGGGTTACGCCATTCTCCTGCTCAGCCTCCCCGGAGTAGCTGGGACTACAGGCGCCCCCACCTCGCCGGCTAGTTTGTTGTATTTTTTTAGTAGAGACGGGTTTCACCGTGTTAGCCAGGATGGTCTCGACTCTCCTGCTCGTGTTTGTTCGCTCGGCCTCCCAAAGTGCTGGGATTACAGGCTGCTGAGGCCACCGCGGCCGGCGCCGTACTTTTTGGATCTTAGATGAAGCTAATTAACGTATCCACTGCGCCCACTTATTGTTTTATGGTGTTTAAAGTTTACTATTTTAGCAATTTTGAAATATACAGCTTATCATTATTAAATATACAATTATACATCATTCTGTAGTCACCATGCTATGCAATAGGTCACTAAAAGTAATTCCTACTGTCTAACTGAAACTTTGTACCCACTAATCATCCTTTCACCATCCTCCTCTTCACCCTACCAGCCTCTAGTAACCACCATTTTACTCTCTATTCCTCTGAGATCAACACTTTTTTAGGTTCCACATATAACTGAGATCATGTGGTATCTGTCTTTCTGTGCTGGCTTATTTCACTTAACATAATGTCCTCCAGGTTCATCCATGTTACCACAAGTAACAGAATTTCCTTGGTTTTTTTTAGGTCTGTATAGTATTCTGTTGTATATAGGGGCTACATTTTCTTTATCCATTCATCTGTTGATCGACACTTAGGTTGCTTTTATATCTTGACTATTGTGAATAATGCTGGAATGAACATGAGAATACAGATGTCTGTTTGGCATTCCTATTCATTTCATTTGGATGTACACTCAGAAGTGAGATTGCTGGATCATATGGTAATTCAATTCACAATTTTTTGAAAACCTCCATACCGCTCTCCATAATGGCTGTACTAATTTATATTTACAAAAACAGTATACCAGGATTTTTTTCCCCCATAGCCTTACCAACATTTGTTATCTTTTGTCTTTTGAATATTAAACATTCTAAGAGCTATGAGTTGATATTTCATTGTTGTCTGAATTTGTATTTTCCTAACAGTGATGTTGAGCATTTTTTTGGGTATTTGCGTGTCATCTTTTAAGAAATGTCTGTTCAGGTCCTTTGCCTATTTTTTAATTGGGTTGTTTACTTTCTTGCTATTGAGTTGTTTGGGTCCCTTATATGTTTTGGATATTAGTCCCTTAACAGATACATGGTTTGCAAATATTTTCTCCCAATCCATGGGTTTCACTCTTCTAATTATGTCTTTTGTTATGCAGAATCTCGGTAGTTTAATATTATCTCATGTGTCTATTTCTGCTTTTTTTCTGTCTGTGACTTTGGGGTCATACTCAAAAAATCATTACTCAGATCAGTGTCCTGGAGCTCTTCTCATACATTGTCTTCTACTAGTTTTACAGTTTCAGGTCTTACATTTAAATCTTTAATACATTTTTTTTTTTTGCTTATGCTGTGAAATGATAGTAATTTTATTCTTCTGCATATGGATATCCAGTTGTTCCCCTTTATTGAAGATACTTTCCATTTCCCATCGTGTGTTATTGGCATCTTCGTCAAAAAATCAATTGGCTGTAAATGTGTCAGTTTACTTCTTTCTGGACTTTTTGTCCTTTTCCATTGGTTGATATGTTTGTTTTTAGGCTAATACCATGCTGTTTTGGTTACTGTAACTTTATAATATATTTTGAAATCAGGTAGCATGATGCCTGCAGCTTTGTTGTTTTTGTTCAAGGTTACTTTGGCTATTTGGGGATTTGTAGTACCATAGGAGTTTTAGGATTTTTTTCCTGTTTCTGTAAAAAATGACATTGGAGTTTTGATTGGGATTGCATTGAATTTATAGGTCACTTTGGATAGTATGGACATTTTAACAATATTAATTCTTCTCTTCCATGAACATGGGATATCTTTCTATTTATTTGTGTCATCTTTCATCAGTATTTTATAATTTTCAGCATATTGATCTTTTAACCCCTCAGTTAAATTTACTTTGTAAGTATTTTATGGTTTTTGATGCCCCAGGAAAGTATGTCAGCAGATGTCTTCAAAATAATGTTGTGTCAGAGACGGGCCCAGAATAACTGTGTGATATTCATGGCTTTAGTGTTGGGTCTTTATGACAGGATTTTGGCTGGTCATTGGACCTTTGTCTTACTTCAAGGTTTGAAATATGAATGATTCAAGTTTTTGTATGGTGTGCTATGTCACTGCAGGCATTTTAAACCTTATTATAGATTGTTTTTAGATATATACATTTGAGATAATGTTAGTTAAATGTAAGCAAAATATTTCAATATCCATTGATTTGGTGACTATCCTGAGTTTGTGGAAAATTCAAAGTCAGGTATTTTTCTGGCAGCACATGCTATTGAAATGTTCATTCCACCTGTGAATACTGGTCACCAATTCAGCGAATGTTTCCTTGAGGTGAATTCAGCAATTGTGCAGTGTTTTCACTTTCTCATTTACTTCCACATATCTCTCTACTAACTTCCTTTGGCAAACATAAACCAGAAAATATTCATTTAAAAGGAGATGACTCAGGAAACAGTATCCTAAATGTAGAGAGAGTTAAAACAAGAGGGCAGATAACGTTTGTAAAAGATGAGAGAATTAAGTCATTTAAGCCAGTGAGGAAAGCAGCTTTTAGATGGAATATTTAGAAAAAAAAACATGGTTAGTATTTGCTTTATGTGTAATGTCTAATGAAGTTGTTGGCTAAATAAGATTATGAGTTAAGGTAAGCTTTTTCTTGAAACTACATAAATTTTGAAAACTCACATTTTTAGAATTGTAATCTGTATATCTTTTCCCTTTTTCAGAGAAAAGGTGATAGGCTCAGGTGACATGCTCAGGCTAAGATAAATCTTCTCAGCTTAGATGACAGAAACAATAGTTTAAATTGTATTTAAAATGTATTAACACTGTAGTTGTATCACTTTGTATTTCTGTTAAGCAATGCATTTGAATTATTCTAAAATAAGTGGTTATTCCTGAATTTTCTTTATATTGTCATTATTTTAGTTAAAAAATTTTAAACTTTAGAAACAGCAAATTTCCTTAAAATAATGACATTTTAGAAACATTTTAAGAAGAATATTAATACAATTCTAAAGAGTTAATAAAATAACAGAATTTTATTAGATGATAGCAACTTAAAATAATTTCTAATTAAGTAAAATATGAATCATTGCAGTGTCTTTTCCACTAAACAAGCATTTAAAATATTTTACAGTTTCACATTCTGTGTAGGGCTTGCACAGCTGAGTTGAAGCACAGACTGAGAACTTCTAAGGAGACAATTAGGGTTTTTTTACCTTTTATTATGAAAATATTTTCACTCCAAATGTTCTCTCTTTGTGTTTTTAAAGGTACTGTAAAAAACAAAAACAAACAAAAAAACTCTAAGGAACAATAGTTGTCTTCTGTTAAGAACATTTAACAAAAGGACCTGAGGAAGTATTTGAGCTGAGATGTGATGGAGAAGGGCAAGCGGCAGTGAGTGGTTGTTGGACAGTGGGCCAGGGGAAAAAGGCGCTTTGGAAGACCCAAAGGCTGGTGGAAGGAACAATTGTGATAAGACTGGAAAGCTCACAGTGGGTTTGGAGAAAGGCGCATGTATGTCTTAGGGTAGATATGTACCAGATATGGCTGAGACTTGGCTGTGTGAACTGGGGCCAAATTGAATGTCAAGCATATTCTGTGATCTGAAGTTTTGTGAGCAGAAGCACGATCTGATCTATCTTTTGCTATGTATCCCTGATGGGAGGGTCTATTCCCTAATCCTGGACCTTCTGCTCATTTACCTGGGAAAAATGGATACCTGGTCTTGTTACTCTTGGCTAAGTAAGGGAGTATCACGTTTTGACAACCTTTTGTAATGATAGAAGAGAGAATGGAGGAGATGCTTTAATTCTGACAATATGCCTTTATTGATGAACGAATAAAGGTACTCATGTGGGGAAGGCCATCTAATGTTTTAGATTTTTTCCAGATGCTCTTTATAAATAAAATTCTATTAATCTAGATGTCTTTAGTTCACACTTGATACTAAAAATATAGTGACTAAGCTAAATTAGGCACCTAGACACTGGGTGCTGGGCTGAGGTGAGTTTAGGGAAGCAAGGCAGCACCACGAGGACCTTGCTGAGGTTACAACATTAGTTCTTTGGAACGCTGCAGTGATTTTTCAGCTTCAGGGAAAAGACTTTTCATAAACAATTAACTAGTGTCAGACGACTGTGGTAGAACTGCTTAAACAAACTTGGAGAACAAATTTTTACGAATAAACTTTTCAAGGATGTTAAAAACATTTACTTAGAGATAATGGATATGCTTTCCTCACGTCATCATTGGTTTATTTATAAAAGCAGTTCTTTACTTTTCAACATTGTTATATTCAAATATTTGTTGTAACAAAAGTGCATTTCTTTACAATTATTCTGTAATTTGTAGTTAATTCAAACTTCCTTCTATCATTTAGACTGAATTACTAATGTTTTGGCAAGTTTGGTGATTTAATTTTATCATTGTTTATACATATTTTTTCTTCTCTGAACATTGAGCATGACTGTGAATCAGAGTGTTACATTCACAAATAATAGTGTTCTTGCACTTTTTTTCTGTGGGAATAAAAATATTTATGATTTAGGAAGAAAGTGTATTTGCATGAATCTATTTATCAATGAAAAGAGCAAGCTGTTTACTTGTAATAAATATTTATATATGTGGATTTGTAAAATTTAAAGGAAACTATTTCCTTTAATACCCTTTTTTAACAAATAGGGTTTGTGATCATTCTGGAGAATATACAAAAATAAAGTATATATCTTGTTTGAAAATAAAAAAATGTGATTTAGAAGGAGATACTTTCACGGACTTAGAGTTATAGATAAGCTAAAAAGTTGTTGAGAGCTATTATAGTACGAGTTTTCTTTCTGCCTAATCAAACGTCTTTTAAAACTTCTCATTTCCTAACTTGTTGTCTTATGAAAGTGTTTTCATAAAGATGCTAACTATTAGCAGGGCGTAATGGCTAATGCCTGTAATCCCGGCATTTTGGGAGGCCGAGGCAGGTGGATTACTTGAAGTCAAGAGTTCAAGACCAGCCTGGCCAATGTGGTAAAACCTCATCTCTACTAAAAATACAAAAATTAGCCAGGCATGGTGGTGCATGTCTGTAATCCCAGCTACTTGGGAGGCTGAGGCAGGAGAATCACTTGAACCTGGGATGGGGAGGTTGCAGTGAGCCAAGGTCTTGCCACAGCACTCCAACCTGGGTGAAAGAATGAGACTCTGTCTCCAAAAAAATATTTAATAAAAATAAAGATGCTGACTATAGTGAACTCATTCCCCTCTTTTGTTTGGGAAGGATCTGGACACATTTGGTTAGGTCTGAGTGAGAGGCACAATAAGGGTCAGAATTTTGTGTGGTATTATTTTGACTGTGTTGCTTGAGATATTGCTAAGGCTCCTTCCTGTTTGCATGTTCATGTGTGGGTTTTGGTAATGGGGACCCCGTCTCACATTCTTAGGAATGGCCCAATGATCTGTATAGATACCCTTTTCAGAAACCAGTAACAGCCTGTAAATCTTTTGAGATAGGGCTGAGCTTGCACACTTTAGCTGACTTAGCTTACCAGGCAATAGACACTATATACATGGTGACCTCTCTAGTGTGTTTAGATGTTTTATTGACTGACCCTTAATGCCTTACCTCTCATGATGTACATCATTGACCCTGGGAACTTGTAGCCCTCAGCTAGACCGGCACATCCTGGCATAACACATTTCTCTGTCTAGTAGTTTGAACATCACGTGAAGCAAACCCTTACTAATTTGAATTTCACCAACATCTTTAATAAGAAATTAGCTCAGCAATTAATGTAAATTAAACTCAAAAGGGAAGTAAATTAAGATACAACTTTAGAAAGAATCTTCAATATTGATTCAAGTACAAGCATGCACAAAGGACCGTACATTTTTAATCTGAGCTTAAATTTCTGCATGTCCTGAGTAGTTATTGATACTGGTGGATTTGGGACGGTCTCTAAGACAAGACTCTTTCTTTAACCATTGGTCTATAGTTCTAGTTTATTTTTCCTATCAGGCTGACCTGATTCTATTGACTTTAAAAAAAAATTGTAGAGAGATATTGGACATGGTGAATGAGTGGCCTTCAGAAATTACCAAGTGTGTGCTGCTATAGCTAAAACAGAGGCTATGTGTGTATATGTGTTTTCAGCAGCAAGTACTCTTGAGGTTGTTAGTATTTTATTCCCCATGGATTCCTAATAGAAGGGCAGCTGTTCCATTATCTTGTACAAATATTTGGCAATGGAATTCCCTTATTTACTAACTATAAGTAACATAATATTTTTAAACCTCCAATCACTGGGAAAGGAAAAATAAACAACTGCCATAAAGATACTTAGCACTGAAAGTTTGCAGAGTTTAGTATTTGACAGGATAGAGACTGGAGTTTATCATTTATCATTTAGTGAACGTAGGCCTTTCATCAAACTTTTTGTTTATTAAAAGTGTTGGCTATGTAGCATGTAGATAGGAGTCAAAAGGCCCCATGTTTTAAAAATATTAAAATGTCCAGTAAAGGATGTTATATTTTGAAATAACTTTTAGTTGGGGGGAGATAAATCACAGGTTGTATCAATTTTACAAGATAAGCAAATCTGACTTTTGTGGTTTTAAATCATGTTGAACGTTACTTATGAAAAAACTCTGAGTTTTTAGTTATAAATTCAGAGAACAGTAAGTTAAAATAACTTTCTGTTGTTTATACTTTTACTTTTCTTTCAGTGTAGTAGATTCTTATTGAGGGGATTCTGTGATACTTGGTTAATTATCTGCTTGCTTGCACAAAAATAAACTTATGTAAAAGTGTTCAAGGAAAACATTACAATTCTTTTAATGTAAAATTCATTTGCAGTGGCATTTATATAGAAAATCAGTTTGGAAAACAGTTGCCTTTTGTATTTGTGGTGAGTTAGATATAGGGTTTTTGTTTTCTTTAGATAATATATATCATAGAGTCCTCCCTTTGTAAAGTTGAAAGGAATGAGGGTGTTAAGTTTTATATGTAGAGAGTATATTTTCTCTAAACACGCTCTTAGTGATTGAAAGTATCTTTTCCTATGTTCTTCAACTGCTTTTACCAAGTTTAATACTTTCCACAATACAGGCACTCAATAAATTGAATTGGCCTTTGTTAGAGAAGATTGCTTTTTTTTGCTCTTCATTAGATGAATAAAAGTTAGAAATGAAAATTTTAAAAAGTCAGCTTTTCCCCCCAAAGGAAAGTTATTGGAAATACTTAATACAAAAGCACAATATTGTCTTTTTATTAAAGGTTTGTTAATACCCATTATTATCAGTAAAGAAGCACGTGAAAGGAAAAAAATTTCCACTTTTCATTCATTCAGAGGCGCAAGAGGAATACAAATAAGGCAAAATCCAGACTATCATTGAAAGAAATTGACAATAAACAGAATTCTAAGCGTTCTATGATTTTGTGGGACTGAAACTGAACATGGAAAATAAACTCAAACTGATTTGGGCAAACTGCTATGCATAGTTGTTTTTTTGTTTTTTTTTTTTTTTTGTTTTTTTTTTTTTGAGATAGAATCTCAAAAAAAATGGGAGTGCAATGGCGCCATCTCGGCCCACTGCAACCTCTACCTCCTGGATTCAAGTGATTCTCCTGCCTCAGCCTCTCAAGTAGCTGGGGCTATAGGTGTGTGCCATCATGCCCAGCTTTTTTTTTTTTCATTTTTAATAGAGATGGGGTTTCACCATGTTGGCCGGGATGGTCTCGATCTCTTGACCTGCTGATCTACCTGCTTTGACCTCCCAAATGTATAGTTTTAATAGGCAATATTGCAGAAGAGTTTCACATTTCAAAGCAGGGTCTAGCCTCAGTATACACTTTTTATATTTTTGTTATACCACTTCTATTTTGAATTACTGAGGATACATTTAGGGAAAGGAAGATTGTACCTGAGCAGTTAGAATATTTCCATTCTCCATTCACCTCCTTTACCTCCCATAACCCTGAAGTATAATTGCGCCACTTACAATTTTCTATGTAAAGCATATTCAAAGTCCTTCAGCTACGAAGTCTTTTCTCTTTGGTGTCAAGGCCTGCGGAGGGCTATTGTTTGTTTTAATTTTGTTTTTACTTTTATCAGTGTGCTCCAAGCACATAATTTAGAGAGCTAATTTAGTTCCAAAAGGCTTATGATGAAACATTGCAGTCATTCATCCTGGCGTTTTTCCATACCCAAGAGGCAATTGTTTTCAATTTTGTTTGAGCAGATTCCTTTGGAATTTACTTCCGTATCTCCAAATCATATATTTATGTAATATCTTTTAGTTTGTATAGTTTTTAGTTTTGGGCACTATCCATTGGCTTCCACTTATGGAAGATGAAGAACTGGCAACCTTTCCTGCTCTGCCTCCCACGATACTTCCTATCTCACCTCAACTCAGGTATTTCATAATTATGGTTAGATTGGTGTTTACATGATTATGGCCATGTAAATGCTGTTTACAGCTGGATCCGATGAAGTACTGGGTTTACATTTTCTTTCTGGAACGATCTGTTGTTTTTCTTGAAATTCATCAATTTCTTTGTTTTTTGTTTTTATGTGTTTGTGTTTAATTCAACTCTGAATTACTTCCTTCTGTTGTAAGTTTTTTCTTTATATAGTCAAATATATCGGGCATTTCATCGAATATATATATATATCTTGAATATATATATCTCGAATATACATATATATCGAATATATATATATATATCTCAGAACATTCTAGACTTGCTCCAACCTAGGCTTCCTGAAGCTATTGCCATCATGGGATATCCTTTTACTACCATTCTGGAATTTCCTTTGCCTCCCTTTTGTGTTAGTCCCTCTGTTTCCTGGATTCCAAGTCATTGTCCTTCACTGTTTAGTCTCTCATTTTAGGAAGCATGTCTTCCAGTAATTTCCAGAAAAAAACATTCATAGGAGGTTTTTTAAAGTCTCTGTCCCTGAAAATGGCTTTATAAACCCTCATGCATTAATTCTGATGGCTATACAATTCCAGATTGGAAATTACTTTTTCCTCAGAATTTTGAAGACACTCGTCTGCTGTCCTTAAGAAGTCCACTGCTATTTTGGTTTGATTTGAGTCTTGAACCTTTGTAGGAAATGTATGTAAATTTGACCTTCAATTCTGTGTTTCTAGTAGTGTACTTTGTCATCTACTATACCTGCTGTCCCCAGTCCTGACTCTCTGCTTTAGTGTCTCCACTTCCTCAAGCACCTCTATTGGTGAAGGTAGGGTAGTCACCCTGCTACATAGGATGGGAGAGGGGCCTGTGTTGGGGGGGAGGTCTAACTTCTTCCTAAATGGGGTTTTCAACAAGTCCTTCTCTCTTTATCCCCGCCTCAGAGCTGCCAATACGTGAGTATTTTGGGGACTCTGTGATGTGAATCAGGTCTTCCCACTATTGCTTTATCATTCACCCTTTGGGGGACTGCTGAGAAATTTGTCACTCTGCTCTCTGCTTTGCACTTTTCCAAAATATACTCGCTGTTGTCTCCTTTTCCTTTTTTCAGTTTTCTCTGGGATTATGCCTTTTAAAATATCCCTTTACTATTGTTTTAGTGAAGTTTCAAGGGGAAGAAGGGATAAAGGCAAGTGTTGAATCTGCTTTCTTTAGGGGGAAATCCTAAGGGGTGGTGGTATCAGGGAAGCAGATCATTTTTATAAATAAATGTTTCTTTAAGAGAAGGGCCTTCCTTGAGATTTTACTATTTTGACTGCATACATCTAGTGATGTGAAATAACTTTAAAAGTGGTGGGGGAGTGGGAATGAATCCTCTTTGTTTCTACAAGGGGATGCATTTACCCACACATCCCCAAGGGCTTAATAGGAAGGTGGGTGTCCTGCCCTTCCTTTCCTCCTCAGATACTTCCAGCGGACAAAGGGACTAGTAACATGTCATTCTGGTCATTCTGTGACCAACCTCAGTTTATTTAAGATAACAGACAAATTGATTTCACTACTTTTAAAAAAGAAGTGGCGTTCCCCACCCTCCACACCCATCCTGCTTTAGTTTTGTAATAAAAATGTTTTGGAAAATACCAAATACAGTCTCACTGGACAAGGGTTTTACTAAAAGTTCATGTAATAGCCTTTGGGATTAGACACCCTTTTGTGGGGGTGACACTGATAGTCTCAGGAGGATGAGCAATTTTATACACTGTCATTCTCTTCCTCTAATCCTAATTACCTCTACTCAAGAAGCATATATTGAGTGTCTGCTATGTGCCAGGTAGTGTGGTAAGTATTTAAAACACAATGATACCTCTTGTTCATGTTGGAGTTTGTGTTCTAGTAAAAATTATGATATGGTTAATAATGGCTACTTTTTAGGAACTGCTTACAAGGAAGCAGCACTTTACCTTATGGATTCTTTTTCCCAGCATTGCAAGGTAATTTTAACATTCTCACTTTACAAGTGAGGAAACTGAGGTGTAGTGGTTTGCCCAAGACTAGCCAATGGATATGTCAAGTAGCCAAAATCTGAAGCCAGCTCTATTTTACTTCAAAGCCTATGTTCTTCCATTTTTACAGCTTATTTTTTTTTTAAGTCAACAAGACAATTTCACATACATTGTTTTATTTAATCTTCTATTACCTAAAACATGAAGGCACCCATCTTTGAACCGAAAGTTATTTATTCTCAGCTTCAGTGACTTGGTGAAAAAATATGATTGATTACATCATTTAGGGGGTGTATCCTATGATCAGAATGCTGTGTTAGATGCATTTTTTTTTTCCTAAATGTAGGTTTAGGAATAAAACTTATTTGTGGAACACAAGTTTTAGTTGATCTGTAGTAGGGAGCTTAGGTATTTTCAGGAACTCTGTATTGAACAATTTTTCAAAGCAAGTAAAATAGTTTGTAATGGAAATAATGACATTCTAATTTCCTGTATAGACACACATTTATTCATTCTTCATTTGTTTAAAATGTTTAGATGGTAGTAGCTTGAGATGGGGAGAGTTTGCATGTTACTCCCTTTCTTTCACTTGTAAGTTGCGTTAAATGTTTAAAGGCATACTGGATTATTACAGCATAATCTACAGAAAAGACACTGGTAAAAGAGAGGCAATATTGAAAATAGAAATGTATAGGCAGAAGTTAAGGGGAGTCAAATGTTAATAAGACACTCAAGTTTCAAATTACAGAAACCCAAGGGAATGCTGAAATTGGTCTTAGTTGGTAAACTGGTCATTATTTCCACTGACATTCCACCTAGTACCTGCTGTGTGACAGGTGCTGCTTGGACAATGGGGATAAAATAATGTTTAAGAACAAGATCCTTGCCAGCCAGAACTGATGACCTGGCAGTGGAGGGAGCACTGTGACTTATGAGTAGGGCAGCCAAATGGTTTGTAAGCCAAAGTCTCTGAGACCTGAAATACAGCAGACAAGGAAACCCCAACACACAGAGGGAGGGAGAAAAGTAAAAAAATAAAGAATAGGAGGTAAAATACTGGAAAACAATGATGAGGAAGACACTGTGGCACACTGCGGAGAATGAAGGCTACGTATGGAAAGAGAGGACAAGTCATTATGGATGTTGTTTCACAGACTAGTACAGAATAGCATTTTTTATAATGCTTTCCATTTTCCAAAGCATTTTCACATGTATCAAATCAACCTTGATGGAAACTATAAAAGGGGGTTCTTTTTTATCTTTATCAGGCAGATAAGCAAACTGACACAAAGATAGTTAAATGGTTTGCTAAAGATCACACAATATGTTTCAGAGCTGGTTTTGAACTGAAATCTAACTCCAAATTCAGAACACTTTTCATCGTTCTAGAAAGAAAACCCACTAGGAGAAGAGAGGGTGAGTTGCTCTGCAAACTAGACTGGTACATACCATCTCGTTAAACCATATGCATTGGGAAAGCAAGAAACACGAGGAAGACTTGCTGCCACCATCAGGGGAGATACATACATTTTCCCAGAAATGTTGAAGATAACAGGTGTTTGTGTAGTGAAATTGATATGGATGTACTCTTTATACCATAACACAACTCAGCAGGAACTGTGTTTAATTCTGGGCTAATTTTGTTATTAAATTAAAGATTAGCATCATGCTTTATAGATGTTTCAAATCTAGCTCTTAAACTAAATAGCAGCTGAGTGATTCTCAGTGCAATAATCAGTATGAGAATGACTTTATCAAGGACTCAGATCTCGCCACAAAAGAAAATTTAGGGGTAGATGCAGATGGTCTATTTATCCTGTATTAAGGATGAATTTGACATTTAATGTTTTCCTTGGAATTAGAACACTGGATGTTTCAGGCTACAGCAATAACAACAAAGAAAAGACAGCTGACCGTGAAGCTGCAACATCATTTGTAAAAATATTTTATTTGAATCAAATTTTAAATTTAATTTATTCCAAGAAAGTGTTATAATGTTGATGAAACTTGTCTTTTCAACCTCAAAGTCAAACAAATCAGCGTTCCTGAGTGTTAGTGGAATAAAGAAAAACAATTATTTTGTTCGGGAGAACTGACATCATATGAACCCATTGGAAATCTGAAAGATACAGTCATTTTAGAGCTTTCCCAGAGTTAAGAGTGTCCAGCTCATAGGAAACTTAGCCCCTCCATACCAATCATGGGCTACATTTGCAAACTGATTAATGACTCCAAGAGGCAGAAAATGAGAGAATATTCAAGTAGGATTTAAAAGGTTATAAAACCTGTCTAGAAATTTACGTGGTTATCCTCCAGGCAAAGTCTGGGAATTTCCTATTTTCTTTATAATCATCATCCATGTCCGTGTTTTATTGATAAACATAGCTTGCCTTTTCAGGGATGCTTTGGTTTTCATTGTAGCCAGACATCAAATATGAAACGAATTTAGGTTAAGAATCTGAGATGCAAAAAATGTCTCATAGTTTAATTTTTCTCTGGAGACTCACTGTCTCTAAGGGCCTTTTCTTATCAAAGATTAGAAAAGTGATCTAGTATGTGGTTACTGAACATTTGGTCTCTTTGTAACATAAGATGCAAATATAATATTTTTTATGTCTAGAAATCTCTTAAGTAAAGCATTAAAGAAAGTTTGGAGAAAAATTGGCTTGAAGTACTATGCTCACAAAATTTCTTCTAATCGTACTTTTAAGGCTGAAATCTTTAAAGTAAGGCCTAGAAATAACAATACTTTGAAATGATATCTGAGTATATTAAAGCTGACCATGAATACTATGTATGCCAAAAATAAAAGTAGCTTGCAAAATGAGATCCCCTTAACAAAGTACTACTTTATCCTTTGAACCAACAGTTATTTTGAAGCTGTGTTATTGTCTGAGAGATTATGCAGTTATATATTCTTTATTTTTTATATGAAAGAAATAGGAAGGAACCATATTAAAACAATAGCAATGATTTATATTTTTAAATCATAGGAGGTGTGTTATGGTAGTAGAAAATCAGCCCCGTTTTCTGTATCTTATACTCCACTCCCCCTTTTATTAGCAAATATTATAAACAAAGAAACTTTAAGTTTGAATCCTGATGGCTCACAATCCTAATTCAGTCCACTTTTTCCATCTTCTTTCCTTCATTCTACTTCTGCAATCTTTTATTTGATTTATCAGACCTTTCTTTTCTACAGGTCATTTTTTCACAAAATTGCTAGAATTATGTTTTTATAGTGTACATTAGATCATGCCACCTGCTAATGGGTTTGAATTACCCATGGAATAAAATCCAAAATCCTTTCCATGGCTCATAATGATCTGTTTCTTCGCACCTCACAACGTCTACTTGCATACCCTGTATCCCATCCCACTCTTTCTGTGTGCCAGTTACTATTGAGTTTTTAACCAGCTAGCCCACCATGTAAGGCCACACACGTCACACTTGGTATTTCCTCTTCCTGGATTGCTTTTTTTAGAAGTCTTAACAGCATTGCTTCTTTCTTGTCTGTACTGACTCATTTTAAAGATCACCTTTATAAAAAGATCACCCAGTCCAAGGTAGCTCCGAGTCCTACTCAATATCATACCACTCTGCTTTGTTTGCATTTATTCTTCTACTTAACAAATACTCATTGAACACCTATTATGTGATGAGGAATGCAAGAAAGTACCTGCCCTTAGTAGAGCTTTCAGTCCATTGAAGGAGGATATTCACAAATCGTCACTACCTGGTACTCCCACCCTGACCTCCCACTTTACAGGGGGAATAGAATGGAATATTCATAATTGCAATGAAGTTTTATTCCTGCTGAAATTAGTGAGGATGATTTTTAGAGAGCTTGTTCTTTCTCGTATATTTGCGGCTTGCCTCTGTAAAATTACCCCCACAGCTGGGCAAGGTGTGACACAGGAACACAGCTACAGTGATCCAGTGCTCCCAAATTCATTATGCCCATTCTTGTGGAAGTCACATTATCTGCTGTTTGTGTTAATTTTCTTGTTTGTAAAATGAGGTGGCCTTCTCTATTTCACAGGATTCTTGAGTGAATTAATTGTGAAACTACTTGATAAACAGAGCACTATCCAAAAGTTGTTGTTTTTTCCTAATCATAATAATGGTTTTCAATTCCATCTTTGGCTATGTAGGCTTCAAATCTACACTTTTTTTTTTTTTTTTTTTGAGAGTTTCTCTCTCTGTCACCCAGGCTGAAGTGCTGTGGCATGATCATAGCTCACTATAGCCTCAATCTCCTGGGCTCAAGTGATCCTCCCACCTCAGCTTCCCAAAGTATTAGGATTACAAACACACACCACCATGCCTGGATAATTTTCTTTGCTTCTTCTTTTTTTTCTTTTTGTAGATGTGGGGTCTCATTATATTTTCCAGGCTGGTTTCAAATTTCTGGGCTCGAGCGACCCTCCTGCCTCCCAAAACCCAAACGTTGAGCTTACAGGCCTGAGCCACCACACTCAGCTGAGTCTACATTTCTGATAGTTAGATAGACATTTTTATGTTAATCAAATAAAATTAGATTTTTTATCTTCCCACAGAGCTATTTACCCCTCCCAATTTCTCTGCTTTGGTGAAATACATCATTCTCCTCCATTCTAAATTCAATGAGTCTAATGCCTTGTCAATTTTCTTTTCCTATACCTTTTAAAATGATTCTTTTCTGCCTATTTGCAAGGCTACCATCTAAGTTCAGGTGCTCACTTCATCCCTCCTCTTGTGCTGCCTTCTAAGGGATCTTCACCCTCCCCCTTAGCAAACTTCCTTTTTCCAAATCATTGAGAACTTTGCCTTTATTTCATCAGTTTATAATGTTGTTCCCCTATTCAGAACCTTTGAAAGATGCTACCTTAATGCCTACATGATGGATTTAAAATTCACTAGTGTATTATTTAAAGTTCACCATAATCTGGCTTCAGTCCATCTTTCCCATTTGATCGCTTCTCATTCCTCTTTCTGACCACCCCACTCCAGCTAGATGGATCTGTTTCCTGTTCCCTGATTCTTTGCTTGACTTTGCAGCTGCCTCTGCACACTTGTTCATGGCTTTTATTTACCTGGTATTCTCTCTTCTCTTCTTTGTTCCAATTCTTTTCACCTTTCGGAGCACTGCATATTTCTCTATTTCATAGGAATCTTGAATTTTTATCTCCATTTCTGTTTTTGACATTGTATTAAACTTTGTGTTGTTTTTTGCCTATGCATGCCTTATCACAATTTTGATATTCTTTTGTATATCCCAAGTGCCTTCCCCATAATAGAAACTTACTATATAAAGTGTCAACAGTAGTTGAGATTTTGTTCTATGTTGTGCTTTTTCTAAGAATGCAAAGGAGACGCCCCACCCCCATTGCCTAGAAGAGTGAGTTAAAGTCTGCTCATGGGCAGAGCGTTGAACTTGTTGACTGCACCTCGTCCACTTTGAAAGGACTTAGGTCCCCTTTCTTGGAGAACTTGATTGAAGTGTATCAAACTAGAACATGTAAATTCTTATTTATCCTAATGAAAGTAGTGGCATTTATAAAAGATTTTTCTCAGGAGATGGCTAATAAACTATGACTCACTGAGATGAATATTAAATGTTATCTGCAGATATTTCTAAATTTGCTGAAAATTTCCCCATCTGCTTCTGAGGGGCTTCATGGAAACTCGCCTCTGTATTCTTGTTCACTAGGTAAACATAATACCAAGTTTGTCTTTGAGGAGCCTTTATTTTGGTACTATAATAACAGCATACTTTTCTGTTTTTCTACAGTACTTTGGAAGTTTGCTTGTCATTTTCTGCGTGGAACTGGCTTGTGGCGTTTGGACATATGAACAGGAACTTATGGTGAGTTCAAAATAGATATAACCATAATCTAAAACAACAGTTCAACCTTTTAAATTAGATACTTGTATTAGTTCATTTTTACACTGCTATGAAAGAACTGCCCAAGACCGGGTAATTTGTAAAGGAAAGAGCTTTAGTTAGCTAACAGTTCAGCATGGCTGAGGAAGCCTCAGGAAACTTACAATCATGGCAAAAGGTGAAGAGGAAGCAAGGCACTTTCTTCACATGGTGGGAGGAAGGAGAAGTGTTTAGCGAAGGGGGAAGAGCCCCTAATAAAACCATCAGATCTCATGGGAACTCACCCACTATCAAAAGAACAGCATGAGGGAAACCGCCCCCATGATTCAATTACCTCCACCTAGTCTGTCTCTTGACATCGACGTGTGGGGATAGGGGGATTACGATTCAAGATGAGATTTGGGTGGGGACACAAAGCCTAACCATGTCAATACTTTAGAGTAATTTAGGCACATGATTATTAGTTTGAATGTTTATGCTACATGATAAGTTAATAGTCCCAATACTTCTGAAAGCTAACACTTTCTTTTCAGTGTCTGAAGCACATTTCCAAGTCATATTTTGTAAAATTTTCTTTGGTATACTCTGTATATGTCTTTAATTCCACAGGCTGCTTAAACATGGGTATCATAGACTAAAAATAGTATATGTTCTAAAATAATTTTACCAATTTTGGAGTTAATAATAGAAAAGATTCATATTCGCAAATGATTAGTCTGAAAATTCTTGAACACCTACATAAAGTCTTTTAAAATGCTGACTGCAATAGTGAACAGATGACTAGGAAACCTACATCTCCCATTTGCAACAGGCAGAACCATTTTCCACCTTAAGTAAGAGGTGTATTTGAAGCGTTGCTGTGTGTTTAGCACAATCTAGAAGTACTCTCACAGTTCCACACTTGGCTACTTGAATATAGTTCTTCATTTTTTCTCTTTTATTTCAGCAGTTGAAATGACTGGGACAACTTTTATAGCTAGCATAAATGAGCATGAAATTTCTCAGTCTTAAGATTTTTACTAGTCATGTTTGGCTTACCACTTGCACTTCACCCTTGCACTCACTGGGTATTATTACTTATTAACATTTGCTTACTTCATTGAGGGAAATTAGTGCATTTATTGCTAGTGATGTCAAACGCTTTTGCATGTCTGTGAATGCTCTTTGTTTTCGTCGAGGGAGGCCAGACTTTTTCCCCATAAACTTTGTAGAGTAATTCTGTTTTAGTAAAAGGGTGTTTTTCCATGTGTAGTTCTTGGGCCATCTGCAGTAGGAGCCACCCAGGATGATTCTTAAAAGTGTGCATTATTGGGCTCCAGCCCAGATGTGCTCAGTCAGAATGGAGGGGAAGGCAGGGAGGAAAGGGCAAGGACTTGGCATTTGCATCTGTGACAAGTTCCCTGGGACGTCTTCAACATTTTAAAATGTAGTGACTCTCTAGAAGGGAGAGAGATTATATTGTATTTGTTTCAGAGTGAAGAGAGTCATTTGGCAATTGAACAGTAAAATAGAAGTCATTTCTGGTGCTGATATACTCTTCAAAGATTCTTTGGTGAATCTACCATTGTGCTTTGAGACTGTTTTGAATACTAAGTAGTAACCACAGACCAGTGGCTACTCTACACACTCCAATTTACATGTCAGTGATGCTTTGGCACACTCACACATATGTTTCTCTGTGAAGACACTCATGCTTCCGGTGTTCAGCAGCACTAAGCAAGTAGAGAGAGTTCCTGAAAAGGTGAAAAGTTAGCTCAGATTCTAACTAGTTGAATATAAAGTTCAGAGCTCTTATTAACATGAACTCTCCCATTAATATAGGAACTTGTTTGCTGTCTTTGAAAATCATGTTTTCTCCCCATCCCTGGAAATTTTATTAGGGGAGTGAAAAAGTACTCAGCTCCAGAGAATCAGTTTCTGTGGTTTACTGGTCAAAAGATTGTCTCTCTTACTTTTTTCTGTTTTCAAGTGATAAATGTGTCTCCCTGACATTTAAACCATAGAGAGTACATCTTATCGTTAGTTCTGGATCTTGTTACCTCAGCTTTTTATTGTGTTCTGTTTGGTAATTAAAAGGATTTTAGCAATTGGTTTACTTTCTTGTGGATTTTAAACATGGGCATTAGAGTGTATATGCCATACTAATATTTGGTAAATCTTCCAAGATACAGCAAGTTCAAAATGAATTAGCTTAAGATGGTTGAAATGAAATGTTTTGATTTTAAAGTCATTCTAAGAAATACGAGGAAATTGAAATGAATGTATACTTGTTTAGATACTTTCTTCTATTCTGTTAAGAGACCATCTACGATTAGCTCCTGAGTACTGCAGTACTAAATAGGTGTCCACTACCATTCCAGTTGAGGGCATACATCACTGTTTTGCTTTTGTAAATCTTTCCCATTACATCACCAGAATGGAGCAAGGGCTGTTTAAAAGTGAAATGTAAAAGCAGTTCTTTAAAAAAAGTTTGTCAGGTTTTTTATTGCTTTTGCACTAATAGCAGTGTGAATGAAAAGTACCATTAAAGTTTATTATCTGCCAAATTTTGCAGAACCCAGCCTTTACATAGAATGGGCTTTGTGCTTTTAGCTGTTCCATGCAAGGAACCAATCAACCTGTGTGTTACTTTATGGCCAGACCTCAGTATTTGTGCCAGAACCTCAATGGTCTCCTCTGTTTTCTTCCACATTTGGTCTCAGATTGATTGTGGTCACAATAAGGAAACAACCTGTATTTATTTTAGAAGGTAAAGTTTTAAAAAATTGATATATTAACTAAATCAAGTGACTTGAATCAGAAAATCTGCTTTCTCATTTCTGTTTTTTTATACTGTTCACTTTCTATTCGTTATTCCTTCTCTAGATAAAATCCGTCAAAGATATAGTTTCAGATTGTACATTTCTAGATAATTTACTTCACTTCCATTTATTTTATGCCAAAGGGTTATGAGATAATACTAATTTATGGTGAGTAGTTTGACTAGTTCCCTGAACCTTGTTGAAGGCATATGAACACAGAGTACACCCATTTTGCTCATTATTTGGGGAAAAAATGTGTGGCCAAGTGTTTGGATGTTTTATTGTGTATTTCCAAGTAATCAAAAAAAAAAAAAAAGTTAACAAAGAAAAAAACGAAGAATTTCTGTGATCAGGAATTTTGAACTGCTTCTATTGATACGATTATCTTAAAAAATAAGATTTCATAATAATCTTAATCTCTAGTTCTGTTGGAGCCTTATTTGCTCATGTCTGCCTCTTTTCCTTTTTGGTTCTTGATCTTTGTGTTATTTATTGAATGTCAAGCTTGCTTTACTAAGCCCAGTCTATATTACTTCATAGATCAGATGGGAATGTCCATCCAGTTTCCCATAGTTGCTTTAATACTATGTGTGTAATGAGATTAGCATTTGTATACCTCAATTTCTCATGGCCCCGGAGTAAAATCATAGCTTGATATACTGACCAGATTTCTGGCCAGCAATGACTGTTGTATTGTATTGCATTACAACAATGACTGTGGTATTGTATGCCTAAAGCTCTGTCATGATTAAATACTCTGCAATAGACATGGTGCTAGGTGATTGGAGAATAGAAGCACAAAAATACTTTAAGAACTGTTCTTTCTTTTTTATTATTTTTAATTTTTTTATTTCAATAGGTTTTTGGGTAACAGGTGGTGTTTGCTTACATTAATAAGTTCTTTAGCAGTGATTTCTGAGATTTTCGTGCATCCATCACCTGAGCAGTGTACACTGTACTCAATGTGTAGTCTTTTATCCCTTGTCCCGCTCCCATCCTTCCTCCCAAGTCCCCAAAGTCCATTGTGTCATTCTTACGGCTTTGTGTCTTATAGCTTAGCTCCCACATGTGAGTGAGAACATATGATGCTTAGTTTTCCATTCCTGAGTTACTTCACTTAGAATATTGGTCTCCAATTCCATCCAGGTTGCTGTGAATGCCCTTCTTTTTCTCCTTTTTATGGCTGAATAGTATTCCATGGTATATATATTTTCTTTATCCACTCATTGATTGATGGGCATTTGGGCTAGTTCCACATTTTTACAAATGCGAACTGTGCTGCTATAAACATAAGTTTGCAAGTATCTTTTTTGTATAATGACTTATTTTCCTCTGGGTAGATACCTAGGAATGGGATTGCTGGATCAAATGGTAGGTCTACTTTTAGTTCCTTAAGGAATCTCCACACTGTTTTCCGTAGTGGCCGTGCTAGTTTACATTCCCACCAACAGTGTAAAAGTGGAGAACTGTTCTTTCTGAAATTCTAATATACCTCCTAATTACAACTTTTGAAAAAGTGTTGACAGAATTATCCCAGAGTGAGGCTTAACTTGAGTCAAAGTCTTTCCCTTTTTAATTATTTCCCCTTTGTTTTAGTACTATTATCTGCAGTTGCTTAAAGAGCAACAACTTCATAGCATTTTGAAGTCAAATTAAGGGCATTTCTCTGCAGAGGTTATTTGTTATGTGAAAGTTTTCAGTATGTCTGTAGAATGTACAGTTAATTACTTGTTTGTGATTTCCTTGAGCATTAAAGTGATTTCTCATTTTTTTCATTAGTACAAAATACCTAATCATTTATCACAAAAATCTACACACTGAGATTGTCCAAAAACTACATTGAATACTCTGAGCTAAATTTAGGCCACAAGCAAATATAAATTTAAAATAGTATTTGTCAATTATAAGGCATTCTGAGTGTGTGTGTGTGTGTGTGAATCTGTGTCTGTGTGTGTGTGTGTTATAGCTGTTGATATTTTGCTTTTTATTACTAGGTTCCAGTACAATGGTCAGATATGGTCACTTTGAAAGCCAGGATGACAAATTATGGATTACCTAGATATCGGTGGCTTACTCATGCTTGGAATTTTTTTCAGAGAGAGGTAAGTGCTGCAATTTCTGAGGTAGAGAGAGTGAAGTAAGTGGTGCACTTTCAAACCAGATGTTTAAAGCTTTGGCTTTGGTAATTTCCTCTGTGCTGAAAAATTAAGCCTATGATTCAGTAACCTCTGGTGCAATTCTTTCTTGAAAAATATCTTAAGTAACTTCATGGCCTGGTTTTCCTCCCATATATACCATTTCCCTCCCATATATACCATTTCCCCTTTATTTCACATGGTTCACATATATTTAAGAACTTCTGAAAAGCCATTTTGCTAAATTATTGTGAAGTTTTCTTTTTATGAGGGTTAACTTGATAAATATCCAAGTTCCAGACAAATAGATTTTTCATGACTTTGAGAGCTCTCAATATTTTAAACATAATTTTAGTTTTAAAAAATGATTGTTCTCATTTGGTACTTTGAAGTCAGTATATCATTAATGGCATGGTCTAGTCAGAAAGACCTTGGTTAAAATCATAGCTGTGCTGCTTACTGTTAAGTGAGCTTCTATGATATACATAACCCCGTTACGTCTTGGTTTTCTCACCTGTGAAATAGTGATAATAAAAATACCTATCTCTTCAGGTTGTTGAGAAGATTAAATGATGTCATAAGTTAGATTTCATTTAGCGTATGGCTATTAACAATAACATTACAAAGTATAGGTGCTTTTAACATTTCTTACCTAACTGCCATGTAGCACTGCACCCAACCATCTTCTCAAGTGGGGACTGTATTCAGATGTTTAAAATTTGGTGACTTGAAGTTAACCATTGATCTTGCTTCAAACCAAGCTCTTCTTCCAAGCAGTTTCCTTGTAATTGAAGTGGCATTCCCAGATGGATAAGTATTTAATTTCCTTTAATTTATCTTAGTGTTAGGCCACAAAGCATTTGAGAATTAATATCTTACATGATAGACAGCAAGATCTCTGCTCACTTGCTTTGTCCTGGATATGGGCAGAGGTTCAAGTCTAGGACAATCTCCAAATCTGACTCTCTGTGTACAACTGTTGAGATGGTAAAATTATCATTGTAACACAGATTTCCTGTTTATTTAAGTGCTTCCTAACTTTGTTTATTTATTGTATATTTGTGCTAAAAACAACACAAAGAGAAAATAAGCATTAGGAAATTTATAGTACGTTATGTCAGCTACTGTCCTGAGTAGATGCTGCCCAGAGCTTGTTATTTTCTGGAATTTGTGATGTAGACAGTGATAATCCAGGTTAAAAAACAAAGTGAGTTTTTTTTTTTTTTCTGATGGGAATTCCACCTAGATGGACAATGTACAAGTACTGCAAAAGATAGCACACTTATTTTTAGATTTGTTACATGGTAAGTTTCCTCCTCCATTATCATAAGACTGTTTTGTGTAAATGGAGATCTCTGAGAACGTGAGTTTTTTAAATCCCTTCTATTAGTTTGCTATGACTGCTTGCAGATGGCCATCTTCTGCCCTGTCTTCACATTGTCTTCCCTCTATATGTGACTATATTTAAATATCCTCTTGGAATAAGAACATCAGTCATATTGGATTAGGGCCCACCCTAATGACCTTATTTTGACTTAACAATCTCTATTAAACACTCTATTGCCAAATGCAGTCACATTCTAAGGTACTGGGGCTTAGAATTTCAACATATGAATTTGAGTGGGGGACACTATTCTAGAATAACCTATATTGCAGAAAGCAACTTTATCAGGCGCCGGTTTCCTTTGCTCCTCATTCAGTGCAATTCTGTGCACGTACCTCAACTTAGCAGACTCTCACTTAAGCCCCATTGACGTTTATTTAATGCCTTTTTAGAATACTAACTTTAAAAAATGTGTTCATTTATTTATTCTAACATAGTATTTGGAGCATAGGCTTTGGAATAGACTGTGCCACACTCTGGCCTGTAACTTTAGCAAGCTACTTGACCATCAAAGGGCTCAGTTTACTCATATGTAAAATGGATGGTATTTTCTAGAGCTTGACACATTAGCAAGAGTGGTACTATCTCACAATACAATATTAAAGGAGACAGGAAAATGGCAAGGAGATGTAGACTACAGCAATATCTTGGTATGATGTTGGGCTTACTTAAAGGAATTCTCAGAAAAAGTTTCAGAATAAATTCAGTATCCTCTGTTGAAGACGGGCAATTCTATACAAATACTTACTAAAATAAAAATAAGTTCATCATTGAACATTATATACTTATAATAAGAAAGAACATTATATACTTATATTTGAGAAAGTCATTTATGTAGAATATCTCATTCCCTGACAAAGCCATATAAATAGGCTGTTCCATGCTGGATGGAGTTAGAGAGTTCCAAGAACTGTTCTGTCATCAACACAGAAAGGACTCATGTCATTAGCAAAGGAGAGAAATGAATTTTCTCTGAGTGTAAGGATTTAAAAAGATGGACGTGGAAAGTTAACCTTTCCTTGTTTATGATTTTTATGAAGTGAAGTCTTTATACTACATATATTATTTAAGGATATTTAATGTATCGTGTGAAATATGTGATGTCAAATTATTGACTAAATTTGTGATGTTTATAGTACACTCATGACTTTGAGAGCAAGTTTAAAGAAGAAAATATATAGAAAGTATTTTTTAAGTTTCTCAAAATTTTAGTATTACCCATACCTTTCAGTAATTCATCATTTATAATCCCCTTAAGATGATTTTTCTTCTGTTTAAAAATCAGACATTTAGACCAGTGTAACAACACAGAATACTTTGTAGTATTTTCGTTGTTTCCTTTTGCATGAGAAGTCCAGAATTCTTCAAAATTAATTTTAGTTAAATTTTGAAATGGTGGGGGATTGTGATATTTTATGATACAATGTTAAACCTGAACATAGATTGATCTGTTGGACTGCATAACTTGCATAGCCAGTCACTCAGCAAAGTTCTCAGTGACTGCCCATAGTCCTTGTTTCTGGCTAGAGGGGAAAGAGCAACCTCCCTCTCTACTCAAGGACAGAAAATTATTCATCATAGGTAATTGTTCTGAATCTAATCTATAGAGGTCCTTAAGCAGTGTTTTCAAACCTTGATCAGAGAAAGCTTTTGCCAATCTTTGGGGAAGTGAGATAAAAAAGAAAAAATGTCAATATAGTTTTTCTTAACTCCAATTTTATTCAAGCTAAAGGCACACCATTTCTTCTGAGATTATGTAATAGAGTATGAACATTTATTTCAAGAACCTTAGTTGAATCAACACTAGTTGGCCAGACCTATGTTTTTTTCTTAAAGTTTTTGGATATTTTACTGGCTGAGGAATCGATGTCTACTAACTTTTTGTGATGTGGGCTTTGGTCGACACATGTTTTTACAAAGATTACAGAAACTTTTAATATAATATTTGAATATGTTGAACAATAGAAAAATTTGTTTAACTGGCCCTTGGTGGTTAGAGGTTTAATAATGAAGGTAAGGTGTCACCTACTTGGGTTTGTTAGTGTATATGTTCAATCTGTTGCTATGTATAGTCCCTTGTAGACAAGCTTACAGTTAGAGAGTAAGTCTCAGTCATGCCTGATTTGTTTTTATGTGTTATGGGCATTATTACTCAGAATTCTTCCATTATGCAATGGTTAGCCATGGTGTTCCTTTACTACATTTCTATCATCAACATAGACTGTACACATATCATTAGGTGATGACAGATGTAGCTCTGGGTACAAAAATTTTAAAAAACTGATGTTTAATCTCCTATAAGTTAAGAAAATAGTTTTGTGGTTTCTGAGGCTGACTAGTGATTTTTTTTTTTTTTTTTTTTTTTTTCAGTTTAAGTGCTGTGGAGTGGTATATTTCACTGACTGGTTGGAAATGACAGAGATGGACTGGCCCCCAGATTCCTGCTGTGTTAGAGAATTCCCAGGATGTTCCAAACAGGCCCACCAGGAAGATCTCAGTGACCTTTATCAAGAGGTAAGGCCATATATGGTTAATTTATTATGCATAAATGTTTTCTTAGGAATAACTTTAAAGAATCAACAATATGCCAATGAAAGTTTCCTTCTCTGTCTAAATATAAAGGGTCTTAAAATTTTCTCTGATATGGGGAGAAGAAGAAGAAAGCTAAAAAAAGTATAAAAATCTAAACACTAATCACATTTTAACAAAGGGAAGTGGGAAAGACCAGGTTTCGTAATTAATTGGATTTTGAACTGTTTTGTTTTGAATCAAGTTCCGACCGCTTGGGGATCCTTTGAAACAGACACAGACAGAGTATGTAGCTCACACTGGATATGCAAGAAATGCAGGGTTTGGCGTTCCTGGACAGAATACGTATTTTAAGAGCCTCCACATAGACCACCAGCGCATAGAAGGGGGGAGAAAAGAACCTCTCCAAAGAAAACGCTACCGTGCTACTCTTCAGCGCCCCCTGCTGGCTAATGATTAGTGATGCCAGTTTTAGTTCACTAAGTTTTATAAGTCAATCCTCATGTGCCCAAGAAATGTACATACTTGTGTTTTCTGGGAGAACTGATCAGAATAATCAGTTACTCCATTTTAGGAGAAGTTTTCCTATTCATTCAGTTTTACTGGTGATTTTCAAACTTTGTTAGCTGTAACATTCTATTTTCAAATCTAAGACTGCACTGTCCTGTACCATAGCCAAATAGCTACATGTGACCATTTGAATTAAAATTAATGAAAATTAAATGTCTGTTCCTCTGTTGCACGAGCTACATCTCAAGTGCTCAACTGCCGCTTGTGACTAGTGGCCCCTGTCCTGGACAATGCAGATATAAGACATTTCCATCATCCCAGAAAGTTTTGTTAGGCAGTATTTATCTGGAATGGAAATGCAAAATGTGAATCAGATAGAAGGGAAACTGCTTAGGCTAAGGGGTTGGGATCATTCCCCAGATACATCTCTAGTCAAGTACCTGGTATCACAAGGTGCTGCTCACACTATTCATAATATGAAGCATGTATATATATATATAGTAGGGCTACAAAGAATGAACACAAACTACATCAGGATTTATAACACATGCATTTTGATATATTTCAAGGTAGTTATCTTAGGAGGTTATACTTTTTTTCCCTAGGAATACTACCATTCAAAGCATCTCTTAGACTGTTTGCCAAAGCAGTTGTTGAGATGGGCAGTCAATTTATATTGTAAATTAATTAATTTGGATATTGTAATTAATTAAAAGAATGCTGTACTACCTACACAAGTGATCCATTATATTCATGTCCTAGATATGAGTAACTCTGGGCTGTTACTCATATCTCAGAGGACAAGAATATGTCACCATTTAAGGATATCCAAAATAAAGTGCTTTGGACTCTGAAGGCATGCCCCAAAGGAGAGTGCCAAGTATTTTTTAGGAGTTTAAAAACTGTTATAATTTCCTAGAGCTGCCATAACAAAGTCCCACAAACTGAGTGGTTCCGACAACGTGAATTTATTGTCTCAGCGTTCTGGAGGCTAACTTCAAGATTAAGGTGTCAGCAGGGTTGATGCTTCTCTCCTAGCTTCTGGTGGTGTGCTGACAATTTTCCTGGTTCCTCGTCTTTTAGAAGCATCACCCTGATCTGTTTCATCTTCACATGGTGTTCTCCTTGTGTGTGTGTCTCCAAATTTTCCCTTTTTATAAGAACAACAGTCATATTGGACGAGGGGCCCACTTTCCTCCAGTCGGACCTCATCTTAGTTACATCTGCAACAATCCTATGTTCCAATAAGATCACATTCTGAGGTACTAAGCTCTTTAACATATGAATTTTGGGAGGACATAATGCAACCGATCACAAGAATTATGGAAACAATTGAATAATTCAGGCTTTTTATTTTAAAAGATGATCAGAATACTTTTGGTCACACACTGCTGAGAAGCATTGTGTTTGGATGTTACTGTTTTATACATACATTGTGTAGAAACATTTGGCTTTGAATGAGAACGAACACACAAGATATAGTTTATTGAACAGAAAGTTGTTGGGTTAGTGTCTGTAGGTTCTTCAGTGATTATGGCACTGAACCTAGTTCTTTTGTTTTGTGTGAAAGCTAAATATTGGCTACTGTTTGTAGTAGCAATCATCAACTAATAAATGCAGCAAACTCCTGCTTATTCCGTAAAACAGAAAACAGTACTAATATTTCTGAGGTAGTATTATATAGAAATATATTGTGGATATTCAAATATACTATAACTCACTATTAGACATTAAAAGAACAGATGGCTACAGTACAGTTAGAAGTATAGATGTGTAATTGAAACCTACTAAATTTCCTAGTGTGAATTGTCCATCTGCTAGTTTTTACCAGTAGTAAGTCAATATGGACAATTATTGGGCCACAACATTATGATATAATTTGTATCTGCTTTAGTGATTAATACTGATGATATGATTATAACTACTATTGATCATGAGATCAACTTACCAGATCTTCCCATAAAGTCTGAATATGGACTAATTCTCTTCAGTTTTACTTCATTTAGGTGAAGACTGTCCTGCATTAAACATTTAATATAATTTTATTGTTGTAAAACTACAATTCATCTTGACTAGTTTGTCTTAGATTGTTTTTACTAATCATACTACTTTATAAAGGGATGCTTTACTTTCAGGATATCTATAATTGCTTGCTCCATGAATTTTGAAATTGAAACAAGCCATACTATTGTACATGTGCAAGTTGATAGCCCAGATTATTTTGAAAATTTCTCATATTTTTATCTAAAGAATTTTAATAGTAAGCTGGCATTGTCAGCCATAAGATGTTCTTCAGACACAGACTTCTAGCTAAGATGGGGGCTTATTATATCAGAGTAACCTGCTTTTGCATTTTACAACTAATAACATATACTGATATTGGTAGTGATATAGTATGCAATTATATGCATAGTTGACTTACAAAAGAGGATCATATAGTAGTTTTATGGCATAAGTACAATTAAATCCATAATTAAAAATAAGACATAATTCCACTTTGCCCTGGAGAACATATGTTTCCTAATTACAGTGTGTCCAGAGATCGTTCAGTAGGAAGATGAGGGTTCTAAAGGGAGAAATAAGTGAGGAACAGCTGGAGGTATTTGGGATGTTTATTCAGAAGTTAAGAGCACTGAATGGAGATAGTTGAGATGTCTTCAAATATTTCAAAGTTCATAATTCAGAACAGGAACTAGACTTACACATTGTTGCTCCAAGGGCCAGAAGTTACAGGAAGGAAATTTTGAATCAATGGAAGGAAGACCTTGCTCATCAAAATCCATCCAATTGTGAGACAGGTTATCTTGTAAAATAATGAGTGTCTCATCACTAAAAATATTGAAGTCAAGGTCAGATAACCATGTCATTGGTAGTGTAGAATGGTTTTTTAAATTAAAAATGAATCCAGACTAGATGAACCACAAGGTCTCTCTTATCTTTCATATTTTGTAAGCTCAGAGATAAAAACTGGCTTTCTTCCTGCAATCATTCTTCAGTAGTCTGAAATCAAGGAAATAAATCATTCTCAACCATCTGGTGGCCTGCATGGTCCCTGACCCAATAATATTTTATGATGCATTTGGAAACCTGTGAAAAATGACAGCAGAAATATAGCGACAATTGCACATTTAGAAACATTCAGGAGCCTTGTTAGGTTTGGCACACAGCTCTTCAAATATCCATAATAAGCTACAAACATGTATTAAAGTATACGTTTAAAAATCTGTAATGAAAATACCTCTGACCCTCAGTTTGGAACTATCACATTCACTCATTCAAAATGATGATAGGATAACCAATATTCATTCAGAATATTTTGTGATTGCCTACTGGGTTCCATTTGCTCTTCTAAATGCTAGGGATATAGTGGAGAGTGTTGCAGACAAAAATCTCTTCTCCTATGTAACTTATATTCTGGTTATGGATACATAACGTTTAACAAGAAAAACAAACAGCAATAGAAAATAATTTCAGGTGATGGTAAGCACTTTGAAAACTGAACAGGGTAATGTGCCGAAGTTTTGTTGGTGAGGGAGTTACTTAAGATAGATTGTTAGGAATAGACCCTCTTATGTGTGGGTGATATGTGAACTGAGACCAGTTGAAGCAGCCATGCTGGGGAACAGTGTTTTTGGCCGAGGAAACTGCAAGTATAAAGCCCCACCCTTGAGTGGTCTGGGCCCGTGATTGCTGACAGCCCACTCCCATGTTCTTTGGAATCACCTGTGTAACCACACTCTAAATGCAAGGTGTAAGACTTGGCCTTGGCAAAATATCAGACTCAGATTTAAGTTGGCAAAGCACAAGCCTATGGTATCTCTTGTCTTCTCTCACGTGCTGAGTTTTTCATCATATCAGTTACTGAAGTGCAGTGTCTTGACTTGATCTGGAGAAGAGAAGCATAAATCAAAGACATAAAGACAGCAGTTGGAAAATAAGTCTTTGTAGAGCAGGGACTCTCAACCTCTTGCCCAGGGACCGGGGCTCTTCTTGGATGAACTTCAAGGGAAAAGTGATACTGCAAAAATTGTTTTCAACATTTTATATCCATTTTTTTTTTCTAGGAAATAAGAGCCATAGCTTTCATCAGCTCTTCTTGGGGTTCCATATGTAAAAGAATGAAAAAACACAGTTGTAAAGAATAGTTGCAGCACTTACTGTCTCAGATATGAAACTTAGCATAAATAGCCCCTCACAAAGGCTGAAATGCCATTTTCCTCTTCTCTGTGCTACCTCAAGGAAAATAAATGGAAGTAAACAGGCTCACAACAGGCTCTGCTTCAAATGGACTGACTCAAAATGTAAAACAAAGAGGGACAGAACGTCAACTAAAATATACCTCTAGAGACACATTTCTTTGTTTAGTAGTTAGAAGCTTTCTTCTGTTCAAATATATTGGATGCTTCTTCAGAAAAGTAGTATTCCCACAGATTTATCTAAGGGCTGTACACAGACATGTCCTCCACACTTGTGTGCCTTTGGGACACTTTTCCTTTAGACCCTTAGACTTTCTGTGTTCCATGTGTTGGGTTTGAGTTTTAAATAATCTTAATAATTTCTACTTTGACAAACCCATGTGTACCTCTTTATAAGTTTATTTCCCTCCCAGTGCTAGAAAACATCGATGAATAAAGGAAATTGGGAAGTACAGGGACGTGGTTGTGAAGGGACGTGACCTTCTTCCCTGAGTCTTGGCTTACAGGAAAAAGAACCTCATGATGACAAGTGGGTATGGGTTACCAGTGCTCACAGAAGGTAAACAGACTTGTAGAGGTGCTACTCCAGGTTAAAAGTGAGGGTAGCTCATGTTGCTAAAGAAAAAATAAATCTTTTAATGACACTTGTTAAAGATGATAAGGAGCCGGTTACGGTGGTTCATGCCTGTATTCCCAGCACTTTGGGAGGCTGAGGCAGGTGGATCACTTGTGGTCAGGAGTTCTAGTCCAGCCCAACATGATGAAATCCTAACTCTACTAAAAATACAGAAATTAGCTGGATTCTGTGGTGCATGCCTGTAGTCCCAGCTACTTGGGAGGCTGAGGCAGGAGAATCGCTTAAACCTGGGAGGTGAAGGAGAATCTCCTTAAACCTGGGATGTGAACCTAGGTGGGGAAGCTTGCAGTGAGCCTAGATTCTGCCGCTGCACTCCAACCTGGGCGACAGAGTGAGACTTTGTCTCAAAAAAAAAAAAAAAAAAGATGATAAGGAAAACTTTATTTCAGCGGGGATTATCGGGATAGGAATAAGGCCACTGCAGTGTGGTCTTGCAGTAGGGGAGACAGATTAGGCTCAATTCAGAATACAACATGGGAAAGTGGGAATTTATAGTCAAGGAACAGGTTGGGGGTCAGAGGATGGAAAATCATTAAGAGGAAACATAGTGGTGAGGGATGGGATTCTGGCAAACCTTACCTAACAAGACTTGTACTGAAGGCAGGCCAGGGTGATCAGACATCTCTTGGACAATGGGTGGAGAAGGAAGAAGCCAGTTAGATATCAAGGATGATAAAGTATGAAGAATGGGGAATCTCAGTAAACCAACTTACCAAGATTCTTGCTAAAATTGAACAATGCAGAGACAAACACCAAAGTCCAAACGTCAAGTTTCGGTTGAAAAAGAACTCAGTGGAACCTGAATAGAGTTTGGTCATGGAGAGAAACTTTATCAGTGGTGAACCATGTGGGATGGGCTGTTTGAGGGTTTTATTCTCTCAGTTGAGTGTTGTACAATGTTTGAGTTGAAGGTCATGAATTCACACTCTGAGCCCTCATCCTGATTAGAAATACTGCCCTCACCTGTCTCCTCTATACTCTGCTGTCCTTGGCAAATGATATTTGTTCTATAACCAATCTTTTTTTCTGGGCAATGTTTTAGTTCTCAACATTTTTTGTTAACACTCCTTTCCTGCTAACATCTTTGACCAATTAGAAAGATGAGCCAATAGTGTATGTCTATTTGTTTTGACTGATAGAAATAACTTTTGCTTTATAATTTTCATATATAACATTATATTATCATAAATGTTTCCTCATCACTCCTGAACTATAAGTGGAGACCTGACAGAGTGGTGTGGGAATAAAAGGCCATGATTGGGGGTGGACTTGGCCTTCTGGCAAGCTCCACCTAGATATAAGGTCAATTGTTTTTTCCCAGACAACCCAGCTCTCTGGTTATTAGTAGGATTCTACTTCAGACCAAGTAAATTGCCACACTTGAAACAAAAAATTAGGGGCAAGTATTAAAAGAGAAGGCCGACACAGGGAGTGAGAGGTCATAGCTTAGACCTCCAGCTAGGTACTGGCTAGTTACACCAACATGGAAGTTGGTCAAGTCTGCCTAGAACAGATTCCCCACATCAGTGACTAAAAGAAAAGGTAGGAATTAGAAAATCTTTAAGTCGGGCACAAAAAAAGGGAGCCTGACACACAGCAGGCAATCCTGAATTGCCATTGTCTTTATGATTGAGATACACAATGGGAACACATAGCAGTGGTAGTAACTCTTTGGGCTTCTAATCTTAATGAATAAGTAGCTATAAGCCACATGCAGAAAATATTAGGGTGGCACAGGGCCGAAAAGGGCATTCCCAGCCAAGAAACCATGGGGCAAAGTTAGAGCTGGAAGCAAGAGAGCATGGCTGGAGCACGGGGTGTGAGAAGGGCCACATTTACATGGATACAGAGGGCACGGGTTGGATTCTGAAGAGTCCTGTACGTCCTGATAATACGTGGGTATTTTATACTGAAGTCTGTGAATAGTTGCCAAATAGAAAGGGAAACATATTCACAAATTTGAGGCATTACTATAAAAAGACAGTTTAGGACAATGTAGTCATAGGATTCTGATTTTTTAATAATGAAACTTTGTTCTCAGATAAACATCCGTAAAGCCTCCTGCTCAGACAGTCAACGGTAGGTAGTTTGCAGTTTGCAGGCTCAGTGATTATTTAGATGGAATACCTCAAGAATTTCCATTCTCAGGGTTCTTTTATATAAAGTCAAAGATGCTCCCTCCTGTCTCTCTACTGATTTCATTATCTCCTCTGCAAGTAGCTGCTGATGGGATCTGGTTGACTCTGACTTGCGGTGGTATTTGTTTTATCATTCAAAGCCCTGCGGGATCAGTTTGGGCTTGGTAGGGGGGAAGATCCCTTTTTATCTTTGGGCTTTGCTTGATCATATCAGGTCTTAAACCATTCTGCCAGTTTTGTTTCAGGTATACAAATGCATTCTTCTTCTCTTTCACTCTCTTTCTCGCCATCATTCAATTGTGAGTTTCCTGTTCTCTATTCTCTGTTCCATCAAATGATATTTCCTTTTGGACTCTATTAGTAGAGACTTGCAAATTTTGCCCTTAAAATTTATGGATGTGAAAGCCATGATAGTATTTTGACCTGAAAAGCTACCTTACGAAATAACAGTTTTAGATTTAAGCTTAAACATCATGCTGTTGGCATTGTAGAGAATGAGTTGAGGTGGGGAATTTAAGCTGAAGACTGGGTCTTAAGGCAGAGAAATTGAGGTAGGAAACTGTAGCAGATAACTCATGCGGTGGTAGGGGCTGGAATTCAGGTTGCGGCGTTTAGTATGGAGAGGAAGGAATGAATGTGAAAGATATGTCAGTGGTAGAATAAACAGGACAAGGTTATAAACTGGCTGTGGGGAGTGAATGACAGGGAACTTGCAAGCATTCTTGACTTTGATTTGGACTCTCACAGATGAGGAAGCCATTTACTGAAGGGAGAGGTTAGAGTTGATTAATTTCATTTTGGAAATACTGCATTTAAGGTTCTTGTCAGGTATTCCATTTGCAGAAACCCAGGAGGCAATATGGGCTTCAGAGACAGAACTTAGATAGAGATTCGGATTTTGTGTGTACTAATTAAGGAAAGTGCTAACTCAAAATACAATGGCTTGGATAAGCTGGGAGTTTATTTCTCTTTCCTAGACCAATGACCTGATTTATGCCTCCAGGCAACTCTGCTGCACAAGTTCATCCAGGGGCCAGAATGAGGAGACAACTTTGCCTTTTAAATACCTTGTCTTCGAAAGTTGGTCTCCAGTTCTAGTCATGGAGAGAAAGAGAGTGAGAAAGAGAACTCCCAATGCATGAAGGCCTACACTCATCACCACTGTTCAGATTTTGTTGGCAGGAACTCACATGGCTTTGCTTAGCTCCAAGGGAGGCTGGAAAATGTGGTCTGGCTAGGAAGCTATGTTCCATTTTTTCTTTGTTTTTTTTTTTTTCTTTTTTTATTTTTAGATGGAGTCTCACTCGCTTTTTCACCCAGGCTTTAGTGCAGTGGCACGATCTCGGCTCACTGCAAGCTCCGCCTCCTGGGTTCACGCCATTCTCCTGCCTCATCCTCCTGAGTAGCTGGGACTACAGGCGCCCGTCACCACGCCGGGCTAATTTTTTTGTATTTTTAATAGAGTCAGGGTTTCACCATGTTAGCCAGGATGGTCTTGATCTCCTGACCTCATGGTCTGCCCGCCTCAGCCTCCCAAAGTGTTGGGATTACAGGCATGAGCCACTGTGCCTGGCCAGAAGCTATGTTCTTATATAAACATTAATTACTGTGGATCAAATGGAGGACAGACTGGGTGGGTAGGTAGGTGGATGGACTAAGTTTACACAGGTGTCATCAATGTACATGAGGCAATGAAGGTGTGGAGGGAAGTAAGACCACACCAGGAAATGATGCAATACATGCAGCCAAGGACAGAACTCTGTGACCTGCCAACACTTAAGGGCAGAGATACTGAAGTTTTGAGATGGTGACTACATGGTAAAGAGCAAGCTGAGTGTAGAGATTTTTTTCTTCTACATCCCAGGTCCCTTATCTCTACTAAGATGTTAATAGTACCCACATCATTGTAATATACAAAGATAAATTGAGATATGACATGAAAAACTGTTAGTATACCACTTACCACAGTGGTAGCTTATGACAATAATAACAATAATTTATTAAGGTATTTATTGAAGTAAGTAGAAAATGTATTGATCTTTGATTAGATTTTTAACTAGCTAAATTGCCCTTAGTTTTGCTTGAAATGACAGGGAAGTGTGTATTTTCTGGTTATGTGCATTTGTGCTGGCTGAAGGTAGATTTTCAGGTCAAAGTTTTTGGGACTTGGTCCAGTTTCTCACTTTGCTTGTTTTAACACCCTCCAACTTCTTATAGATGCAAATTTAAGGTACCAAAATGGGCCCCCATGAAAGAAAATGTGTGCAGGAGGGGTTTGTGAATAAACTCTGCTCCGTCAGCCTGCTGGAACTGACCTAACTAGTGAGCATGGAGCCTTCTGGGTTTTCTGACTCTAGCCTCTTTGTAACTACATTTTTTTGGTTAAAATGAAAAATGATCAGTAAATTCAGTCTTTTACATTTCTTTATTCTACCTATGTAATAGGGATATTGTGAGGGTTAAATGAGATATGAAGATCTTTCATATATTAATAAATAATAAGATGACTTTTTTCTACTGCATTTTCTATGCACAGATTTAGTTATCTTTCTGTTCTCCTAAGAGACAGCTAAAGAACAGAAAGTCTTGTAGTGAATTTTATTGCTTGCTGCTTTTTTTAAAGGAAGCATTATTTCCCTGCAGAGCTTAAGATTATCAGTGGAGAACTTTTGCTCTAACCTGTTTAAATCTTGTGAACTCATTAACTGCTATCATTGACTTCAATTCTAGAAGAAAGAGGATTGAAGATTGTATATTTGCATCTGATAATCAATATAGTTATTTCAAACTTGAGATGATGTTCATTTACAAAAACATTAATATTGGCATGTATTGGCACCTAGATTTTATTTATACTTTATCTTGGTAAGCACATTAAAAGGCTGCCCAACTTTTTGATGTGGCCTGTGAATATTGAGTACTGAAAAGCCATGGGTGTTCTTCCAATTTTAGAAACTCATTTTGGAGATAGATCAGAGAATAATTTCAAGTGTATAATTTCCTCAAGTGAAATGAGGCATCCTGACATGCCTTCAAATAGATTCCAGGAAATGTAGGGGATTTGTGATTTTTCTCTGATAAAGGTAGTGTTATTATTTACAGCTAACGGTTGACAAGAATTTTAATATTGTAGCAAGTAAAGTAGGTTGGCCAACGTGTCTTATTCATACCTTTGAATTATCTGAAGTTATTAACATAGGGCTAACCTAGCTTTTTTTAGGAAGAAAACATTTTCAAGTAAAATTGATTCAGAGTATTTTATTTTGAGAAAAGCAAGTAAGTAAACTTTGGTTCTTTCCTATTCTGAATAAAATACTCTTTGTGAAATGAAATGCAGTTTTGAATTTTATCATTTGTGTCCTCTTTTTACTCTACAGAAATGTTTGTTTATGCAGCTAAATATTTATAAATAGTATAATCAATACATATGAACACATCTATGTTTTTTATCAAGACTTAATGTCTTACTTTTCAAGACAAGCTCACACTGAAAAATGTAAACCTTATGCATAATTATTTGACTGGCTCAAAATATGCTCAGGGTTATTATGTTCAGGTTGAATTACTTCAATAAGAATGATTCAGAACAGAAAGAAAACCCTGGAGCTATTTCAATGAAGAATTTACAGAGTGACTGAGGAGGTCAATCATCTTATACAGACAAATCTAGAAACATACTGACTGTCCTCTCAAGAAGAGAACTATTCTTTGCAAAGTTGGTTCTTAACTTTAAGTACTTGTGAAAATGATTCACTGATATTCAGCATGACACCTGTGTTAGGCAATTCTTGCATTGCTACAAATAAATACCTGAGACTGGGTAATTTATAAGAAAAGAGGTTTAATTGGCTTATGGTTCTGCAGGCTGTACAGGAAGGGTAAATGATAATGGCTTCTGCCCCTGGGAAGGCCTCAAGGAGCTTTGAGCATGGTAGAAAGCAAAGCAGCAGCAGGCACATCACATGGCCAAAGCAGGAAAAGGAGATAGAGATGGGGGGCGGTGCTATGCATTTTTTTTTTTTATACTTTATGTTCTAGGTTACATGTGCACAACGTGCAGGTTTGTTACATATGTATACATGTACCACGTTGGTGTGCTGCACCCATTAGCTCGTCATTTACATTAGGTATATCTCCTAATGCTATCCCTCCTCCCTCCCCCACCTCACAACAGGCCCCGGTGTGTGATGTTCCCCTTCCTGTGTCCAAGTGTTCTCATTGTTCAGTTCCCACCTATGAGTGAAAACATGCGGTGTTTGGTTTTCTGTTCTTGTGATAGTTTGCTGAGAATGATGGTTTCCAGCTGCATCCATGTCCCTACAAAGGACATGAACTCATCCTTTTTTATGGCTGCATAGTATTCCATGGTGTATATGTGCCATCTTTTCTTTATCCAGTCTGTCACTGATGGACATTTGGGTTGGTTCCAAGTCTTTGCTATTGTGAATAGTGCTACAATAAACACACACTTTTAAAGAAACAGATCTTGTGAGAACTCCGTTATCACCAAGAGGATGGCCATTCATGAGGGACCTACCCCCGTGATCTAAACACCTCCCACCAGGCCCTGCTTCCAACACTGTGGATTACATTTCAACATGAGATGGGTGGGGACCAATGTACTAATTTTATCAACGCCTGTCTGCTGCGAGTTTCTACATGCCTAATGAGTAAGCAAGGAAATATTTAATTGCATGACCATAGAGAAATTTGTGCTTTTACTTATATAATTATACTCTGTATCTTTTAAAATTGAATTTATTAAAGGATATAGGGCAGTATACAACAAAAATACAGTAAATTAATAATAAAATAGAAACAGAATTGGAAAGTCAAGGTTAAAGGAAAGAGTAAGTAGATGTGCTTAACATGAAGACAGACACAGTTGCTGTGGTTGAGTGTCCTGTTTGCCTCTCAGCTTTCTGACAGCCCGGGTGAAAAGGAGATACAATCATCACCGTAATTCTAATGTTAGGAGAGCAAACATTCTAACCTCAAAGGGAGCAGAATTCTCAATATTTTATCCAGTGGGATTTTATATCTACTACTTTATCGAGAAAAAATATCTTCAATATCATTTTTCACAACTTTTATAGAGCAGTTTCTTTATTATTATTGTTGTTGTTATTATTATTATCAGTATATAGAGCAGTTTCTTATGGTGTTTTCCAATACAAAACCTTAAAATACACCTTGGTAGAAAATAATATGCAAAAGCATAAGTTAATATATTGCAAGTTGGCACATTTTGGTGACCCGGTTTGACGGACGGACATAAAGTACTATAATGTCAACTGGTTTCATTTCTTTTAGATAATCTGTAGTTGACACCTCTTTTGGAGAGACTCTTGATAGAGAAGCATAAAATATAGTTTAATGAATTCTGATGACAAGTTTAAGGACTGAAATTCTGCCTTGTTTGAGGAGTTATCTGTATGCTTTTTAAACCAAATGAGGAAATGATCACCTGATATTTTGCCATAAAAATGGAGGAGTCTAACTAGGACCTTTGCTTGGAATAAAGCATACTTGCCTACCTGAGTGTGAAGATAATCTTCAGGGACCAGTGATCTGGAAGGACACCAAGTCCCAACTATGTGACATGTCAATACAATGATGCAATTGTATAATTGTAGACTATAAATGTAGACATGCTCTACATTTCTGGGCAACCGAAAAAGCTTTTTTTGTCATTGGAATCCAAAGTCATTTTCAATAACCTTGATTGTCTTAATATTTCATTGCATTTTGTATATTTTTAAAGTTACAAATCAATGTCATTTTCAAAGAAACATGGACAGAATCAACACAGTCTAGAAAAAGGATCGACAGAATGATGAAGTGTACATATTTTGGAAAACTTGAAGACTAGGACTATTTAGCCTGGAGAGGAGAATAGTTAAAGGGAAAGAGATAATTAATTCTTCAGCTGTGACTCTCTACCTTATGGAAAAGGGAAGGGTTGAGAGCAGAGTTAGAACCAGTGCATCCTTCCTTACAAAGAAGTCAGGTTCCAACAAGGGAGTGCTTGTTAAAAACTAGTGTTGTTCCAGTGTGGACAGGACTGTCCAGTGAGGCGGGAAGTCCCTCTCATTAGAACTACAATTTCATTCATTTTTTTTTATTCCCCTGTGAGTCATACTTTCTTGTTTCTTTGCATGTCTTATAACTGTTTTTGTTTTTTTTTAAGAGAACAGGACGTTTTAAATAATATAATGTGACAACTCGGAAAATCAGATTTTTCCACCTCTCCAACGTTTGCTGTTGTTTATTTGTTGGTTCGATAGCATTTTCTAAACTAATTCTCTAAAGGCTGTGTTCTTTGTCACATGTGCTCATTGAAGTTTCTGCTCAATTAGCTTAGTGGTCAGTTAATGAACGGAGATTTCCTTAGATGCCTAGAACCAGCGAGTCTCCTGGCCTTTACCAAGGGTGCACAGAGCTTCAAGGTCAGCCAGAGCAGAGATCTTAGGATCTTTGCGGATCTTTCCTGGGCCTATGCAAAACCCCTGAATCTAAGCAGAGCCCTATTCATGTGTGTAATTTTCGAGATCCCCACGAATATGTCAGAGCTTTGTCAAACCCCCTTGTGCACAACTGTTACCAACTGCCTCAGGCAGCCTCAGAGATCAATAGTTACCTCTAACTGTCGTTGGAAACCTCCTGGGGGGGAGGGACCAGAGGCTTTCCCTAGTCGAGCTTCAAGTTCAGGTCAAATAAAGACATCCTTCTGAGTGGGGTCTTCCAGGGAACCGCCAGATCAGCCATACAATAACAATCCTCTGGGAATGGGGCCTTGAAGGAGCTGCAACCCCATTCTGCGCCCTCTGGTGGCGGCTAGGCTGCCAGTTCTCACCAGGATTGAAGGCTCTTGGATTTCCAGGCTACCAAGGGGGAGCAGGGATGGGAATAGGGCAAATGAAAATTGCATAGCGCTTGCTGTTCCTAATGAGATTCGGCGGCTTTTCGTGAATAAACGCTCCTCAGATTGCTGCAAAACTTTGGTTAATTTCCAGAATTCTAGAAAAATTGAGGCCAACAGTTTTTTGCCAGTGTTTTCATTGCTTACATGAGTAGAGATTCTTTGGAGGTCCTTTCCATGCCAGTTTTGCTATGTCACTCTACAAGTGCTTTTTTGCCATGTTTTAAAAGATAAAAGTTGAATTCATTACTTCCAAGGACCCCTCCCGTTCTAGAGTGTTCCGTATTAATGGGTCTCATTCCCCAACCATCCTAGGTGATAGAATTTACTGCACCATTTTAAAAATAAATGTGATTGTTTAAGATACACTGAAATAGACTTTAAACAGTGCCAAGATATGAAACATAATAAACTTTACTTAATTATCAATTTCTGCCTTGTTTTATTTCCAGATTTGAAAAGGAAACATTACATTTCTAGCACAGTTTCTTAGCTTAAAATGAATTAGTGTAAAGGGGTAGGAGATCTTAAGACAATAGAGATACAATTTAAGCCCCAGACACTATTGAAAGGGTAAAAATCAAGTAATTTACTGATAGCATTTCACAGAATTGAATCATCAGCATATATATTTATTGAATGGGTTACTTTTTTGAATAACTAATACATTGTTATTAATTATAGTCACCACATTGTATTGTAGACCTCTTGAACTTATTCCTCCTAACTGGAATTGTGTATCTTTGGTTTACCTCTAATTCTTTTGTTGTTTTTTTTTTTTTGAGACAGGGTCTCGCTGTGTTGCCCAGGCTGGAGTCCAGTGGGGCGATCTCAGCTCACTGCAACCTCTGCCTCACGGGTTCAAGCAATTCTCATGTCTCAGCCTCCAGAGTAGCTCGGATTACAGGCATGCACCACCATGCCCAGCTAATTTTTGTATTTTTAGTAGAGACAGGGTTTCACCATGATGGCAAGACTAGTCTCAAACTCTAGACCTCAAGTGATCTGCCCGCTTTGGCCTCCCAAAGTGCTAGGATTACAGGTGTGAGCCACCATGCCCAGCCAATTTACCTCTAATTCTGAAATCTGTTATAATTATTATCACTAAAATATTAATATATTCATGCTAATTCTTTATTCACTAAAGGTCCATTTTTGTACTAAGTACTGAGAACATAGGTAAGGAATCAGCTAAACATGATCCAAGGCTGTTTTACATCAATTTCTTCAAAGATAGATGTGAGAAAGTAGTGCCACATTATTTGGTAATGATGTTAAATGAAGTTGCTATGCAAATTAATTTTCCAGATGTCTGAAGCCAAACCTTTTTAACTTAACAAATTTTGAGGTGACTCTTCCCAAACTATGTAAAACATTTCTCTGCTTCATCAGGAAGCTAATGATCTAATGTCTCAGTAGCAAGTAATCATTTTGGACAGTTATCTCATTGTCCTGTAAAACAGTGGCAGCCACCTTGCTCTTGTAGGGTAGAGCTGAGCAGAAGTACTCACTGGTGACATAATGCTGTGCTTCTGGTATTTTCATACTCTTTTATGAAGTGTTGTACCTCATATTTTTCCATTAATATCTGCTAATCATAGATTTTCCATCTATTTTTAATTTGATCTTTCTACTTTATAATCTGTGAACTGACATATGAGACAAGAGATTGTACCTATTGGGTTCTTAACATTTATGAGGCACTATTCTAAGTGTTAAAATGTGTCTGTGCATTTAATCCTCCCAACATCTCAGACAGGTAAGCACTATTATCATCTATGTTTTTAGACAAGAAAACTGAAGCACAGAGAGATGAAATAACTTGCCCCAAATCACGTAGCAGTTCATGATCTTAACCATTATACTATACTGTTGAAGTGGCACTGTCCATCCTGGGTAATACCCAAGGTTAGTTGTCTCAGGCCAAGGAAATCAAGGATGTGAACATACAGGGAGTGAGGTTAAGAGTGGAGGTTTAATAGACGCAAAAAGAGAAGAGCTGTCTCCTGCAGAGAGGGTTCCTGAGTGGGTTTTCTGGTCCACAGCAAAATGCAGCAGGTTTTATAGATAATCTTGAGGAGGCAGAGTCTGATGTACCTAGGGCACGAAAGATTGGTCGGACCAGGTGTACCATTTGCATGGTGCGTGAAAATCTGGCCACCTCCACCCTAATCTTTTATTATTCTGATGGGTTCTCTACTTCGCTGGCACCATGTTACCTGTTTCTTTACTTTATACACAAAGACAGGGGAAGGTGGAGCCTCCATGTTGAACATACCTGGCCCCCAGGTAGCCCTTTTCTGTTGGCACAGCTGCTGGCATTCACCTGTGCAAGCTTCCAGCTTGCTTGTCTATGTCTACAGCTCGATTTTTCAGGCAGTTCTTTTAATGATTTTGGAGCTGCTTTTTGTTAAAAGGGAAATTCCGCCGAGGACTCTTTTACCCTCACTATCTGCCTAAATAATTTCTATCTGCTGTATCACTGTGTCATTTAAAAATGCTTATTAAAATGACACATAAACCTAAGAGTGAATGAGCTCTCATAGAATATTTGAGTGGAAGTCTTTGAAAAATACTTAAATTTTGGTGAGTTGTCTTTGTTAGTTTCCCACAGAATGTATGTGCATGTCTGTGTTTGTGCGAATTTCTTGTGTTTGTATCAAATAGGTTAAGGGGGCCAGAGAAGCAACTTTACCAAATCAGTGTTAAGTATTATTAAATCATAAACATTGTGTGCCAGATCTGGCCTAATGCCTTTTTGTGTGTTTGAAGTTTCACTGGAACCCAGCTACATTCATTCATTCACTTACCGTCTATGGCTGCTTTCTTGTGACAGTGGCAGGGATGAGTAGTTGCCATAGAAACCATATGGCCCACAAAGCCCAAAATATTTACTATCTGGCCATCTGAAAAAAGAAAACAAGTAAATCAACCCCTGCTTTAGATGTTGAGTTTTATACCAGTGGGTCTCAACTTCAGGTTTTGAGAAAGACAAAAGAAGGAGTTGGCTCATTGAAATCAGCTGGACAGGCTTTTCAAAAGCTATACACCTCCCTTTCTGAACCTCCTTCTCATCAGCTTTCCCTGTTGAGAACCACTGTCTTAAACTTTATGATCCAAATAGTCTGATTTCATTAACTGATACAGATTGTTTGCTTTCATTAACTATTCTTGGCCTTCTGTAACATATATAAAGTAATGTTGACCGTGTATTTCTTTTACAGGGTTGTGGGAAGAAAATGTATTCCTTTTTGAGAGGAACCAAACAACTGCAGGTGCTGAGATTTCTGGGAATCTCCATTGGAGTGACACAAATTCTGGCCATGATTCTCACCATTACTCTGCTCTGGGCTCTGTATTATGATAGAAGGGAGCCTGTGACAGACCAAATGATGTCCTTGAAGAATGAGAACTCTCAGCACCTGTCATGTCCCTCAGTAGAACTGTTGAAACCAAGCCTGTCAAGAATCTTTGAACACACATCCATGGCAAACAGCTTTAATACACACTTTGAGATGGAGGAGTTATAAAAAGAAATGTCACAGAAGAAAACCACAAACTTGTTTTATTGGACTTGTGAATTTTTGAGTACATACTATGTGTTTCAGAAACAAGTAGAATAAAAATGTTGTCATAAAATAACACCTAAGCATATACTATTCTATGCTTTAAAATGAGGAGGGAAAATTTTCATGTCATAAGTCACCACCTGGACAATAATTGATGCCCTTAAAATGCTGAAGACAAATGTCATACCCACTGTGTAGCCTGTGTATGACTGAACACAGTTATGTTTTGAGGCAGCATGGTTTGATTAGCATTTCTGCATCCATGCAAACGAGTCACATATGGTGGAACTGGAGCTACAGTAAAGGTTGATTTACTTCTACCAACTAGTATAGAAAGTACTAATTAAATGCTAACATAGGAAGTTAGAAGATACTAATAACTTTTATTACTCAGCGATCTATTATTTTGATGCTAAATAAATTATATATCAGAAAACTTTCAATATTGGTGACTACCTAAATGTGTTCTTTGCTGGTTACTAAAATATTCTTACCACTTAAAAGAGCAAGCTAACACATTGTCTTAAACTGATCAGGGATCTATTTGTATATAAGTCTGTGTTAAATCTGTATAATTCAGTAGATTTCAGTTCTGATAATGTTAAGAATAACCATTATGAAAAGGAAAATTTGTCCTGTATAGCATCATTATTTTTAGCCTTTCCTGTTAATAGAGCTTTAATATTCTGTCCTGGGCTTATATTACACCTATAACTGTTAATTTAAATACTTAACCACTAATTTTGAAAATTACCAGTGTGATACATAGGAATCATTATTCAGAATGTAGTCTGGTCTTTAGGGTATTAAAAAGAAAATTTGCACATAATTTAGTTGATTCAGAAAGGACTTGTATGCTGTTTTCTCCCAAATGAAGACTCTTTTGACACTAAACACTTTTTTAAAACTTATCTTTGCCTTCTCCAAACAAGAAGCAATAGTCTCCAAGTCAATATAATTCTACAGAAAATAATGTTCTTTTCTCCAGAAAAATGCTTGTGAGAATAATTAAAACACATGACAATTTAGAGATTCTTCGTTTTGTTTCACTGATTAATATACTGTGGCAAATTACACAGATTATTAAATTTTTTTACAAGAGTATAGTATATTTATTTGAAATGGGAAAAGTGCATTTTACTGTATTTTGTGTATTTTGTTTATTTCTCAGAATATGGAAAGAAAAATAAAATGTGTCAATAAATATTTTCTAGAGAGTAATGACTTGTCTGTGCCTATTTTTTAATACATTACAAGCACTTAAGCCACTTGAGAAGATTATCACGGGGAGAAAAACATGAGAAAGAATGATTGCATAAAGTATTAACATTGATTTCCAAACTATAGAACAGACCTATAAGAGTATGTATTTTCGTTGAGAAGAGTCAAAAGATGCCCATTTATTTTCATTTTGCTTTTAGCTAAATGTTAAATAATATACTTGTTTGAGATAATATAAAAATATGCCCATTTGTGATCATTTATCTTTTCAATGTTTGCATAATCATAGTTTTATAACTATTATTAATTTTTAAGAGAATATGAGTCTCTTAGTTAATTTCAAATTCTCTTCAAATGAGTCAAAGAATACAATACTTGAAATTGACTGCCATATTTAAAATCTTCCATAGATTTTAATGAAAACTGAGTACAGTACTTGTTCAATCAGAGCCAAAAACATCCCTTCTAATAACTTCCTCAATGCCCCAAATCCCTGTAATTTCACCTAAAATACCCACGTAACTGAGATAGATATCTATGAGTTTTGTTTGAATTATTTGTATAATGGTCAAATTTAGCTGCTGCTTTTTTTAATATGTCTTACAGCCACAGCAAGAGCAAGCATATAATATGTCGGGCTCAGTAAAATGGAAAGTCCTCAAATTACAAAAGTTGCTTTCTACATGTTTAGACCTCGGATATTTTGATGTATTACCGGATTTACTACCCTCTAGAATGGTCAACATAAATTTAGACAATCATTTTGTATATAATACACTTGCTTAATGGGAATGAATGACATTTATAGCAATAGCCCACAAAGCCTCTTATGGTAGCAGTGCACCTGGAATAATAAAACTGCAAGGGAGTTAAAAAAGTGTATTTAATGCAGTAGAGCTGAGGGAGTTCACTGTTTGGGTACATTGCAAACAAAATTGTTAACTGTTTCTTTGGGTATTTTTAAGAGCTGGCTTTGGTTAAAAAAAATCACCATTTTTTAAAAGTAGAAATTTAAGAAGATCATTTTTAGACTGGTTAACAGTCCATTCAAAGTGCCCTGGAGACTCAGAGATGGCAACAAGAGATGATGTCTGTCCTTAAACACTGTAGAATCTGGGTTAGAGACACTCATGCTAACCACAGGAAAAAATAAATAAGGGAATATGCAGCAAGTAGGGCCCTTCTTAAGAATAAGAGATGGAGTAGAGTGGAATTAAGGCCGCTATGCCAAGGAGATGGCCTTCAAGCTGGATCAGAAGGAGCAGTGGAGTCTAGCTAGCTTGTGGAAAATGTTCCATGAGCCATGAGTTTGAGGTTAAAAAGTATACATTATTTTGGAGTTATGACTTATGGTTCAATGTGGTTAGATCATAGAATGTTTGAAGAGATGCCATGGGAGAGCAAATGAATGAAATTTGAGTTTGGGTGCTTTGTTCTGTAGGCTCAAAGTAAAGTCACCGAAGTGATTTCAGAAAGAGAAATGATGAATATTTCATTAATTTAACTGGATTAGCCAAGTAAGAAAGAGGGGACCAGGAGACAGTTATACTCATTATGCAACTCCTGAGTGGGTGGGCCACCACTGACCACAGTCTAGGTAAGCGGAGCGCTGGAGAGTTGTACACACTGCAGGTCCCGGCGGGAGACTGGATAGTTTGCTGTTACTGTGGTCCTGGAGAGGGATAAGGATCCTCACCAGGACAACGGACGTCAAAAAACAAGAGTGCATAAAACAGGTCACACCAGGATGAATCCGCAAAAATTGGCAGTAGATAGACCTCAGGGAGTATGGGACAAGAAGTAAAAGAACTGAAATTTCTGGATTTTGCGCCTGGCCAATTGGCAATGGCATTAACCTAGATGGAAGACTGGAGGGGAACGAGTATGAGAGGGTAATTAATTTGGTCTGAGACACAGAGTTAGAGATGCCTGCAGGACATGCAGATGGAGATGTCTACAGGCAGCTGTAAATTTCAGTCTGGAGCTTTGGAGAATTCACTGTCAAGCCTGAGAATTTTTATGCATTGCTTTCCCATCTCAGGAAGCCTGACAGAAAATGGGCTGGGAACCAAATCTTATATGAGGAGAATCTTAAATAGATTGCCACAGAAGCTTCCTTTTGTCTGAACTCCCACTCCTGTGGATGAGTCAAGGGAGGTAAAAACAAGAAATGATTATACTACTGAATCTTCTCTGGCAAAGGAGCTGCCCCTTTTAAAACACTGCCAACTGCTATGCTGCTTCACCCAACCCTCTTCCTATTGTCATTCTGAGATTTACAAGTAGATTCGTCTCCCCTATGAACTGGGTTCTTATTTCCTCACATCCTAGAAACATATAGAATCTTTGGTATCATCTTGATCTTGAAAGCTTTTCTTTTTCTATTTTTATGTGTTAATTGCAGTAATTCTTTGTCTCATACTTTCAGGGGTGCGTACTAGGTACCAGGCACATGTAGGAGGTTCTTTACACTTATTTTCTCTGTTCTTTGCAACTCATTTGCAATTTGCAGGCACCCCACTTTATTTTACAAATGAAGAAGAGGGACTCCAAGAGACTGAATAAATTTACTTAGCTAATATGTGGCAGAGCTGTACTTCCACTCTCCCCATTTTGTGGCATGGTATCTTCACCAACCCGTGGTGAAGCTCCGATGATTCTTTATGTAGAAAAGCCAAATTCCCCTCCATGTAAATCAATATCACCAGGCCTAATTGATCTCCAGATTCTATTACTACTTCTTTCAAAATGATGCTCTTGTCTAACCTCATTCCTACTATTATTTCCCAAGAACAAGTGTTAATTATCTAAAGTATCTTGTACACACACATACACACACAGGCAAATTAAGTTTTTTTTTTTTTTTTTTTTTTTTTGAGATGGAGTCTCACACTGTCGCCCAGGCTGAAGTCAGTGGCGTGATCTCGGCTCACTGCAACTCCTGCCTCCTGGGTTCAAGCGATTCTCCTGCCTCAGCCTCCCAAGTATCTGGGACTACAGGTGCGCATCTAATATTTTGTATTTTTAGTAGAGATGGGGTTTCACTATGTTGGCCAGGCTGGCCTTGAACTCCTGACCTCGTGATCTGCCCACCTCAGCCTCCTAAAGTGCTGGGATTACAGGCATGAGCCACCGTGCCCAGCCCAAATTAAGTTATTAAATCAACTTTATTGAGATTTTATATACATATGTATAAACACATATACACACACACACACACATATATATGTATACACACACACACGCACACCTAGTAAATATACCCCTTTCAAGTATACAGTTAATTAGTTTTGGCAACTATATATACTCATGTAACCACAACCACAATCAAGATCTAGAACATTTTCATCATGTCAAAAAGTTTCCTCTTGCCCATCTGTGATAAATCCTGCAGTCCCCACTCCTAGCCCCATGCAACACTGATCTGCTGAATGTCACTCAGATTAATTCTTGTGAAACTTTATTCTTATATTGCTGCTTCCTTACTCAAACACTTCCAGAGGTTCCTTGTTGTAAGAAAGGCAGAGCTTCCCAACTCATTCATGTATATATTATTTATACGGCATGTTAGGATGCGTGAAGCTCAGGGGCCACTGGCCACCCTAGGCCTTGTCTGGCTACCATAAGGACTACGAGGAAGCAATAGCTCAATTCAAAATTTTGGCTGCTGCATTACAAATCTCAAAATACAGTGGCTTAAGCAAAATAGAAGTGAAATTTTAGCTCATAAGATGCGTATGTGAGTAGCCCAAACTATGGCTGCCCAAAGGTGTCTGGGAGTCGGGATCCTTCTCTCTGGCTACTCTACAATGCTGAGGTGTTCGCTTTGCTCACATGGACCCTAGTAGCAGCCTGCTTCCACATTTCACACAATAGGCCAGACAATAGGGAAAGTTAAAGGGAAGGAAGAATACCTCTTCCCTTTAAGGACCTACTCAGAAGCACACACCACTTCCACTGACACCACATAGCTACAAGGAAGGGTTGTAAATGCTTTTTGTTCTGAATACCCATGCATCCCGTTAAACCAGGAATTTCAATGACCACACAGAAAGAATGGGTAATGAGTATTGGTGTCAACTAGCAAATCTCTGCCACACTCCTCAGTACCTGCAGAATAAAGTCTTCCACTACCTGAATTTATTTTTCCAAATCTATCTCCCATAATACTTTCTCAAATATCACTAGAAACCAGCCAACAGGACCAGTCCTAGTCCACTCATTGCCTCTAACATCCCACATATCCCATGTCTCTTTGATTTTGCTCTCATCATGGTTTTTCGTTGGCACAACCTCATCTCCACAATTTCAGCTTGTACTCAACTTTGAAGTCCCAGCTCAGCAGCCACCTATTACATAAAGTTTCTCCTGACTACTCTAGTCCACAACAATTCATTCTTCTCGGAGCTCAGCATTAATTTGTTACTATGACATCTAGTTTGATGTTTGTATTTTCAATTATATCATCTATATCTATCTATCTATCTATCTATTATTATTTTTTTTTTTTCCTGAGACAGGGTCTCACTCTGTCAACCAGGCTGGAGTGCACTGGCATGATCTTGGCTCACTGCATCCTCTACCCCCTGGGCTCAAGCGATCCTCCCACCTCAGCCTCCTGAGTACCTGGGACCTTAGGCACATGCCATTTTTTATATTTATACAGCTAATTTTTTATATTTTTGGTCAAGACAGGGTTTCACCATGTTGCCCAGGCTGGTCTCAAACTCTTGAGCCCAAGCAATCCTCCTGCCCCAGCCTTCCAAAGTGCTAGGATTACAGGCATGAGCCACCATGCCAGGCTACACAGGGGGTCACCATCTTGCCCAGGCTGATCTCGAACTCCTGAGCTCCAGCAATCCATGCGCTTCCTTCTCCCAAAGTACTTGAGTACAGGCGTGAGCCACTGGGGCCCAGCCTTTTTTTTTTTTTTCTCTTTGCTTGTCTATGTGGTCTTTCTTGGGAGCAAACATCATGCTATTTTTTCCCACTCAGCATTTTGCATAGGTCTAGGCAATACATCTTATGTATCGGTTGCATATCTATTTGTTGTGCACATAAATTAATATATGCATGAATTACAAGACAGTTAAATGAATCAAAAGCCATTGCCTAAAATGATTCCAACAAGGTGAAACAGCTGTAAAGGAGGCTATCTGTTTTTCTTGACTGAGACAGAGGACACTGGGTTAGCATGGGCTAAGTACTCACTTAGCTGTAAACGGCTGTAGATTGCATCTGCAGAATGCATTTAAAGCTTAGTCAAATCTTATAAATGTCTGAGTGAACTATCAGATGGTACTTTTAGTCTAACAATATAACAGTGTCCTAGATTTACAAAATGCTTTCACACCTAACCCTAAATCCTTTAGCTTTTAAATATACAAATTTCTTTGACTGGTAGTGTACAAAGTAAAAGCTGAGTGCACATCTCTGAAAAAAATCCATGGAGAGTGAGAAATTGGAGCAGATCACCACTAACTTTGCAATTTCTACACAATTCTAGAAAGTAACTTAAAAAAATAAGTGACATTCCAAAACTTCTGGGCAAATGCACCAAACAGTGCTTTATTTACTCTTCTTATAATCTTAATGAGGTCCGTTTTTTAGCCAAGATAAAGTGCCTATGAAAAGAGATAAGAAATATGCCCCAAATTACATAGCAAGTAAGTGATATTGTTGGGATTTGAACGAGTTTTGTTAAAATTCCAAGTCTGTACTCAAATATTTTATAAGAGAGTTATACAATGTTAACTGATGTCCAAAATTATTCTTAATTTTATGGTTATAGCATATTGCTATTTTAATAGATTTCTGCCTTTTGCTAACTAGTATTTATGAATTTTTTGTGTATATTCAACAGTTATATTCATTTGTTTTGTGTCTGAACATATTTATTTTGAAAATATTTTATAAAGGACAATCTAGAGTCTTGTCAATATGTTTATTTATTTTATTTTATTCTAAGAATTTGGCAAGTATATATATCTCATCTTTAATTCTCTACGATAAAAATATCTTAAATCTATTTATCTCCATCCACATTAAGAGAAACAAAAGAGGACTTCTACTTCCAACCAAGATAAAACAACAAGGAACAGATTTACCCTCCTGCTTAAAATAAACAAACCAACAAAGAACAAAGACTAACATACTTGAAACAATAATTTTTAAAACATCGGCCATCAGGGAATAAAGGACAGTGAATTTTAATTTACTGGTAACAAATGAGGTGAGTCCTATTGCTTCCCCCACTTGTTGCTTTGAGAGAGTTTCCAGGATGTGGTGAAGGGAGGGAGAAACTGGGTACAGCCTAGGTGCATAAATAAAGAAGGCATAAAGAACCACATGCATAAATAAAGACCCCAATGGATATGGAGTTTCCTCTGTGAATATTCAGCAGGGTACAGATTAGCATATCCAAAAGGATTACAGAAAAAACTACTGGTACTACAGGGGGCTGGGAATAGTGCCTATTCTCACTAGCCAGGCTGGAAAACATCATAATTCACAAGGCACTGGGTGAAGTACTCAGAAAAGTCCCATCTCAGTAATAAGAAATAATTAACCTTGGAACAAATGTTACTGGCATCTAACAAATCATGAAAACAAGAGCTTAGATTTTGTTTCCACATAATTTAACTGTATTCAGAACAAACCTCAAGAATATTTATAGAAATACATACATATTCAGCACCCAACAAAGAAAAAATTCACGTTTGACATGTCCAATCAAAGATTATCAGGCCTTCCAAAAATTAGGAAAGTGTGATTCATAATGAGAAGAAAATAATCAATTGAAATAGACCCATAACTGGCACAAATGTTAAAACTTGTAGATACAAACATTAAAAAGAGTAATTATAGAGGTTTTCTATGTGTTCAAAAAATTAAGTAGAAAGAGGAAAGATAATTTTTAAAACACTCAGACTTTTAAATATGAAAGCTACAATGTGTGACATTAAAATATGTTAGATAAAATTAAAAGCAGATTAGCCATTGCAGAAGGAAAGATTAAGAAACTTCATGACATAGCAACATAAATTATACGAAAGAAAAGAGAGAGAGAAATAAAAAAAAAAAAAGGAAAACAGTGAAAAGAGAATCATTGAGCTATGACAACTTCAAGTGGTCTAATATATGAGTAATTGGAGTCTTCAAGGGAGATGAGCAAAGCAAAGATTAACGAAAGAATACTAGAAAACATTTCAAAATTGATATTAAAAGATCCAAGAATATCAAAAGACCCAAGTACACTAAGGCAAAATATAATCAATTTGCTCAAAACCAGTGATACACAGAAAGTCTTTAAAGCCTTCAGAGAAAAAAGTCACGTGATATGCAGAGAAACAAATATGGGATGACAGTCAATTTCTTGACAAAAACAGTATGCAGGATAACATCTCACATTGAAAGGAAAAAAGTTCAACCTAGAATTCTCTACTCAGTGAAAATATATTTCAAATAAAATTCATTTAAAAAAACTTTTCAGACACACAAAACTAAAAAAAGTATCACCTGCAAATCATACTACAAGAAATGTTAATAGAAATCTGTGGAAAATGATGGCAGATGGAAATACGGATTTACAAAATGGGATGAAGAGCACAGGAAATGGTAACTAGATGTGTAAATATATAGGACTATGTTCTTATTACATAAGGCAAGAAAGGAAATTAAGGCCATCCAAACTGCCTGCTTTTGCAGGCAACATGATTACCTATGTAGAAAACCCAAAGGAATCTGCAAAAGCACTACTAGAACTAATAAGTGATTTTTGGCAGGGTACAAAATGCAAAGCCAATATGCCAAACTAAGTTGTTATACACTATCAATAAACAACCAGAAATTTAAATTACATAAAATGATACCATTTAGACTAACATCAAAAATATAAAATCATATGAGGTATTTCTGGATTAAAAAAAAGATGTGCAGGATCCTGCACTTGGAAAGCTCTAAAACATTGTTGACAGAGATTAAGGAAGACCTCAGTAAATGGAGATACATAGCATATTCATGAACCAGAACACTTAATATTGTTAAGATGATAATTCGCCCCAAATTGATCTTTAGGTTAAATGTAATCCCAATCAAAATCTCTGCATGTGTTTTTATAGAAATTGATAAGCTAACTGCAAAATTCATTTGAAAATGTCAAAGATCTAAGATAGTAAAATAAATAAAGAAGGAGAAAAATTTTTTAAAGATAAAGGGATAATACTAATGAATTTCAAAACTTGTGATGCTATCAAGAACGTTATACTGGTAGTGGTGTCAAGACAGAAAAATAGATAAATGAAACAGTATAGGGGGTACAAAAATAAGCTCTTATGTACATGGACAACTGATTTCTGACATGTACACAAACGCCATTCTTTGGTTAAATAATAATCTTTTCAATAAATAGTGCCAGAACTATTAGAAATCCACATATAAAAAAATATTTTTAAAAGGACTGTAATGTATACATTACAACATGAACAAAAGTAATTGAAACAGATCACATACATAAATGTAGAAATAAAACAATAATTAGTTTAGAAGAAAATGTATTAGAAAATCTTTTTGACCTCAGCTTATGCAAAGGCTCCTTAAACATGATACTAAAGCACAGTCCATAAAATAAGAAATTGGTAAAATGTAGTTTATCAAAATTTTAAAAACAGTGCTCATTAAAAGGTACCATGAAGAAAATTTAAAAAGTCATTGACTAGAGGAAAATATTTATAAGACACATATCTGATAAAGATCTGATTAAAGATCATATCCAGAATATATGAAGAACTCTCAAACTTCAATAATACTAAAGCAAATTCCAATTAAAATAGGTAAAATATTTGAAGAGACGCTTCATAATGAAGATACACAGATGGAAAATAGATGTATAAAAATGTTCAGTGTAATTATTTATTAGGTAAATTTAAGTTAAAACCACAATAATCACTATACACTTACTAGAATGGCAAAATTAAAAAGTTTGACAGTACCAAGTGTTAGTGAAGTTGTGAAGAAACTGAATTCTCATATACTATTGCTATAAACATAAAATGGCCAAGCCACTTTGAAAACAGCTTGACAATTTCTTAAATTGTTTAATATATGCCTAAAATATTATTCAGCTAACTTATGCCTGAGAATTTACCCAAGAGAAAGCAAGGTGTATTTCCATACGTGGGCTTATACATAATGTTTATGACAGTTTTATTAGCAATCGCCAAAAATTGGCAACAACCTAAATGCCATGAACAAATTAATGGATAAAGAAATTGTGTAATATTTATATAATAGACTATTACTCAATACTAAAGGGAGTAGACTATTGATATATGCAACAACATGGATAAATTTCAAAGAAATTATGCTGACTGAAAGCAGTTTAGCAACAACAAGGAATGACCCATTGTTATATACGATAATATGGGAAAAACAAAAAGAATTATACTGAGTAAAAGTAGCCAACCAATAAATAGTGCATACTGCATGATTCTATTTATGTAAAACTCTAGAAAATTCAAATTAATCTATAGTAACTAAAACAGATCCCTGGTTGGCTCCAGGAGGATTTGGGGGTTGATGTTTATATTCACTATTTTGATTATAATAGTGGTTTCATGGATGTATACATATGTCACAACTTATCAAATGGTAGACATTAAATTTGTGCATTTTGTATGTCAACAAAGCTTTTAAAAAATGGGAGAGCTTATTATTATTAAAATAAGATTTAACAAAGTGGGCCAATAAATAATGATCTTTGATTGATCTACTAGGAAAGATAGAAAGCATTTATTACTTACTGGGACAGGAGAAATTTCTCTCTGTTTTATAATTCATTGTTCACAAGCTTGTCAAAGGGCAGGGTCCTTTAGGTAGAACAGTTAAAAGAAAAATAATAGTTGCATTTTTCAGAATTCAAAATTAAGCTCTGAGCTATTACCTTTTATAAATTATGGACTAAGCATGTGAGAATTTAATTGCCCTGTGTTGTTAAGTTCTCCACACATGCATAACTTAAAAATCTCTTTCTTTCTGGAAAGTTATGTTCTGGCAAAATTTGAAGAAGGAAATTACTGTGGTGAAGACTGTGCTATTGTTCTGCTTGAGGTTTAATATGAATCAATCTAACAATCTGATAATCAGATGTCTATTGATGATTCCTAATTCCATTCTATTTTCCCCTATTAATTCAATAAATTAATCTTCTTATTTTCTTTTGCCAAATTTGAGACCAATTTAATACAATTTAGTAAGATCTGCTGAACATCTTGTATGTAGAATAAGTTGGGCTGGACAACATACAGATCATAAGAGACATGTAAGATATAATCCCAGCCTCAAGGAACTCATAGTTTAGGTGGAGAGACCAAGCAAATGAACATGGAGTATTTAAGTAGTGCCCAGTACAGTTTCTGGCACAGTGATGATAATCATTAATGAGTGAATTAAATTAAACAACACTGGAAAATAGTATAAGGATAAATGCAGAAGTATTTGTTAACAGATCCGGGATTTCAAAGAAAGCAAGGCATCAAAGGAGGCTGAAGTTCTGGCAGATCATGGGAAGATCACACTTGAGATGGGGCAGATTTTGATGATAAAAGATAATAAGAGCATTGCAGTTCATGGTAATTATAAATAAATCAAAGAGATGGACATTAGTACAGTGTGTTCACTGCAGAGAGAAGCCCATTATGACTGTCAGAGATAAAAACACATAGGTAAGTTGAAGCAGAACAGAGGGCCTCAGGAGAATTTTGGACTTTATTCTGAGGACATGGAGAACTATGCAAGGGTTTTTATCAGCAGAGCCATATTTTTGAATCTAGACTTGCATAGCATGCAGAAAGGCTGATAAATATACTGCAAAGGCATGGAGATCTGAATATAGAAATATAGGAAACGGGTAATTATAACTTAAAGTATTATGCTTGCAGCATGGTTGAGAAGAAAGAAATCAACTATGGAAAGTAGAAAACAATGAGATTCACAGATTATGAAAAAGAAGAAATAAAGTTTGACCTCCTGATTCAAAAGTCAAAGACTGTGGAGGATACAATCCCGGTATCAGAAGAGAAAAGCGGAAGACAGACTATTGTAAAGAGTTTGTTTCAGATTCAAGTTTGAGATTATCTTGGCAAAATCAGAATGATACCTTTTGTTTTGTTTTGTTTTGTTTTGTTTTGTTTTAAAGGCTCAGATTAGGGATGAGTGTTTCTGGGGTGGTGGGTTTATATCCTTGAAAATAACTGGGTTGTTTTTTGTCAACTCAGCAGCGCTCCTGTCTGTTCTCTCCTTCTCCT
>NW_016818327.1:2041065-2112456 GCF_001698545.2 Rhinopithecus bieti
TTTTTTTTTTTTTTTTTTTTTTTTTTTTTTTGAGACAGAGTCTCACTCTGTCAGCCAGGCTGGAGTGCAGTGGCACGATCTTGGCTCACTGCAACCTCTGTCTCCTGGGCTCAGGCAATTCTCCTGCCTCAGCCTCCCAAGTAGCTGGGATTACAGGCATGTGCCACCGTGCCTGGCTAATTTTTCTTTTCTGCATTTTTAGTAGAGATGGGGTTTTCACCATGTTGGCCAGCCTGTTCTCGAACTCCGACCTCAGGTAATCCCGCCTGCCTCGGCCTCCCAAAGTGCTGGGATTACAGGCGTGACCCACCACACCCGGCTGGTATTTCTACACATTTAATTCCAGGTGCAATTAGAAGGATGTTACCAATATCCTGGACAAACATAATGTTCAGTGGGATAAGGCGATCCAGATCTTTGGAACTTGGTTATGACAAAGAGCCAGAGAGTTGCCAAAGCCCCTGCGTCAATATAGGGAATCCACAGTACTGTTTCTGCCACATGCCAAATTGCTTCTGTGGTCTCAAGAAACAGTCTAGAGAAAAAGCATTTGCCAGATTTAATAATGGCATACTAGGTTTCCAGTAAGAAGTCACATTTGAGCAACCATGCAAGTAGCAACACTACCTGATTACATTTATGACATTCCACATAATTCTGTAAAAGCCATCTGTTTTTTTCCATTGGCCACATAGGTGAATTAAACAAGGAGGCAGCAGAAATCTTTACCCCTTAGTCTTTCAAATTTGATCATGGCAGTGATCTCTGTAATATTTTTTGTGACTTTCTATTTTCAAAAAAGGGGCTATTCCAGCCACTTTCATCTGATCTTCCTACCTTATAGCCCTTACTTCATAAAACAAGGAGCTGAAGTAGGTATACTTCCTATTGTTGAATGTACACTTTGCATTCAGAAACTGAATAGTTAGCTAAGCATGAGGCGATTCACAGAGCCACGCATTCAACTGTGAGATGGATTCTGATTGTTGTATTCCTTCTTCTGAATTGCAACAAAGACTTTCTGCTTTCTCAACTTTATTTAATGTAGGTCATTGGCCTCGGTAAGCCTCCACCCATGACTACTGGACCACACTGACATATAGGATCCATGGGAATTTGTAAGCTCTGAACAAGTGCAATAATCTCTGAAGAATCTGAGTACTTCTCTTTCTCCAGTGTACAGTCACACTACTGTTACCAAACTGAACTGGGGTTCACTCACTCAGCACTTGCATAAGGCCAAACATACACATTGAGGTTTGTAGCAGGTGAAAGGAGGGCGTTTATTTGCAGGGCACCAAGCAAGGACAATCTGGCAATTCCTGCTTAATACCTGACTTCACTGATGGCTTGCAAGCACAGGTTTTTAAAGGCAGGGATCAATTTCAGGAGAGCTAAAGTTACAGGCAAAATTCAAAATCAATACATGTAAGTTATACAGTGGTTGGGACTAAAAAAGTGGGATATCTTGAAGCAGGTGCTTCCAGGTCATAGATAGATTCAAAGATTTTCTGATTTGAAACTAGTTAAGGAAGAAAAGCTTTGTTTAAAAATTTGGGATCAGCAGAAAGATACATTAGGTATGGCTCATGAGTGTGACTACCTCCAAACCCCTTAGGAAGAACCTTAGAAAGAACAGCAGTTGGAGTTCAGTCCACAATTCTTTCTTATCTGAGGTCTATGTACCAATGGATCCATTTAGTGTAGGCCCAGGTTTCTGAAACACAACTCAGGGACATATGTGAACATGTTATTCTTAGTTTCTGCAGGGAACCAAACAGCTTGTGACTCTAACTTCCTTGACTATTGTTTACAGCTACTATTACCTTTTTATTTATCAAGTTGCTCATTTACTTCTCAGAGCTAGCTAAGTGCCTAAAATTTCTTTCAAAGCAACTCAAGATTTTCCTTTATTTCCATACTTGGGAGAGGCCTGGAAGGCACCTACGTGGGGTCCTTGCTCTGTGCCTTAGAAGGAACTCAAGAGAGAAATTTTATACAAACTTCTTGTGTTAGTGTAACAGTGGGAATTATTGATGGTATCTGGTCGTCCCTTTATCGAAGGGACTGTGAAATGACTCAAGTCTGGGAACTTAGTGAGAAGTTGTGATTCTCCATTGTGTTGCTTGAAGTTAAGACTCTGTTCACAAAAATAAAAGTTCTAATTTTTTTCATATGTTATAGATGGTATAGATATCTATATCTGTTCTAGGAATACCATAATCAATTAGTAGCTCTCAATGATATCTGTGGTTAAAACTGTTTTGGCTTGTGCTTCTTCTTGCCCATTTTGTAATTACCAACTGTCCCTTAAGATTGGGAATCAGGGAGGCCATGTCAAGGAGATCATTTTCAAACACCATCACTGATCTGAAGCCACTGAACTTTTCTGGGATGTTGGTTCTTTATTTACCAATATATTTCTCAATACATTGGTAGAGGTAGTATTCCCTGGGGATTCCTTTGGAACAGAGTTAGTGGGTGGCTGAGTGGTTAACCATGGTAAGAAATATATAAATTGGTTTCTGTCTTGGATCCTGAGACAGGGCTCCTATAACCTTTGTAAATGGAGCACTAGGAGAACATTTTGTTCTAATATTTGGTCTTTGATCATTATTCCTGGCACGCAGCTAGTAAAACCCTTGGGATTTTGGGATTTCCAAAGATTGGAGTGATAGCTGGGAGCTCCTGGATAGCTTTAGGGTGGGGCCTGGTTGCCAGGGGAACCAACCCTGTGATCAGAGGGTTGGAATTTTCAGTCTCATCTACTCCCAACCTCCAGGCAGGGGAGCAGGGATGAAGGTTGAGGTAATCACCAGTGGCCAATGATTTAATCAATCCTGCCTACATAAAAGCCTCTTTTTGTTCATAAAAGTTCAAAGAGCTTCTGGATTGGTAACATGTGGAGGTTCCTGGAGGGTGGTGCCCCAGAGAGGGCATGAAAACGCTGTGTCCCTTCCCCATACCTTGCTTAATGTGTCTTCCATCCGTCTGTTCATCTGTATCCTTTGTACTATACTTTATAATGAATAGATAAGTGTAAATAAAGTGTTTCACCCTGAGTTCTGTATGCCATTCTAGCAAATTAATTGAACCCAGGGAGGCAGCTTTGGGAAGGCCCAATTTGCAGCCAACTATGGGTGGGCAGAAGCACAAATCATACCCTGTGGTTTCTGATTGGCATCTGAAGTGGGAACAGTCTTGTGGGATTCTAGTTCCCTTCTTCCTCTGTATACACAAACATTATCCTGAAATGTGTATGGGAACTAGAATCAGAGAATCTTCGCTTGTATTTGTTGTAATTCTTCATTTTTTAAGAAAAATTGAAATATCAGAAACATGACAAAATATTACCATTTGTTGGACCTTAGTGGTGTGAACACATGTTTATTCCTTTTACTTTTCAGTATTTTCAAAATATTTCATATTATAATATTTAAAACTGAAACAATTGAGATGAAGCTAACAGTTGTAACTAAATATGTTTGATCACATTACAAAGAAATGCTGAATGTAGAAAAGGTGATTTTTACAATGAGGGCCCTTATATAAATAACCAGAATATTATACGGAGCTCAAACTGTTCACTAGGAAAAAATAATCTAATTTAAAAATTGGCAAAAGATATAAATAGACATTTCTCAAAAACATAGAAATAACCAACAGATACGTGAAAAATGCTCAACATCACTAGTCATGAGAGAAATGCAAATCAAAACTACAATGAGATATCATCTTACCTCAGATAAAATGGCTTTTATCCAAAAGACAGGCAATAACAAATGCTGATGAGGATATGGAGAAGAGGGAACCCTCGTACACTGTTGGTGGGAACGTAAATTAGTACAACTGCTATGGAGAACAGTTTGTTGGTTCCTCACACAACTGAAAATAGAGCTACCATATGATCTGGCAATCCCACTCCTCAGTATATACCCCAAAGAAAGGAAATCAGTACACTGAAGAAATACCTGCTCTCTCATGTTTATTGAAGCACTATTCACAATAGCCAAATTATGGAAACAACCTGATTGTCCATTAACACATGAATGGATAAGGAAAATGTGGTCTATACACAATGAAATATAATTCAGTCATAAAAAAGAATGAGATTCTGTCATTTGCAACAACATGTATGAAACTGGAGGATATTATGTTAAGTGAAATAAACTAGAAAGACAAATAACATTGCATATTCTCATTCACATATGGGAGTTAAAAAAATGGAGACTAGAATGATGGTTATCAGAGGCTAGGAAGGGTAGTCTGGGAGGCAGTGTGGAGATAAAGAGGGGATGGTTAATGGATAGAAGAATACAGTTAGAATGAGTAAGATCTAGCGATCAGTAGCACAATAGGCTGACTATAGTTAACAACAATGTATTGTATAAGTTAAAATAACTAAAAGAGTAGAATTGGAATGTTACTAACACAAATAAATGATAAATATTTGAGGCGAGGGTTACCCCAATTATGCTCATGTGATGATTATACTCTAACGCCTATATCGAAATGTCACATGTCCCCCATAAATATGTACAGCTATTATGTATCCATAATAATTAAAAATTAAAACATTAAAAGTTAAATAAAAGCTGTTAAAAATTGATTACTAAAAAACTCCTTCTAAGAAGGCAAAGACAAAAGGGAATTAATAAATGAAATTTGTTTCTAACTTAATTTTCTTATGAAGACATGCTAATTATGCACATTTCTTTGAGTAGTTAAGTGAACCAGACCAATCCTGCCATTACGATGGTTTTATTCATCTCTTCCTGGAGATCTGCAGCGTCCTTTAAGGATGTCATTGTTCTCTTTTATGTTGAAAGTCGGGAGAAGAAAGCAAAAGAAATGAAAAATTTATGTCTAATACCACAGATATCTCAATAATGAAGAGCACATATATTTTGCTTATGTGTGCATTTTATTTTCATTTGTAAGAGATTTTTCAAAGTGTGAGTTTATGAGGGAAATGTAAAAAATTTGATTATCTGATTATAATTAGATGCTATGATTGTGCTGTGGTCTGAATATTCCCCCAACTTTATGTGTTGAAGCTGAATTGCCAATGTGACGGCATTAAGAGGTGGGGTCTTTAGGAGGTTATTAACTCATGAGGGTGGAGCCTGCACATATGAAATTATTGACCTCATAAAAGGGCTGGAGGGAGCTAGTGATAGTTCCTTTTGCTCCTCCAGTTTTTGCCACGTGAAGTCACAGCATTAAAGGCATCATCTTGGAAGCAGAGAGCTGCCCTCATGAGAAACGGAGCCTACAGAAGCCTCGATCTTGAACTTGCCAGCTTCCCGGATTATGAGAAACAAATTGCTGTTTATAAAGTACCCAATCTCAGGTATCTTTTTTTTTTTTTTGAGACGGAGTCTTGCTCTGCTGCCCAGGCTGGAGTGCAGTGGCCGGGTCTCAGCTCACTGCAAGCTCCGCCTCCCGGGTTCACGCCATTCTCCTGCCTCAGCCTCCCAAGCAGCTGGGACTACAGGTGCCCGCCACGTCGCCTGGCTAGTTTTTTGTATTTTTTAGTAGAGACGGGGTTTCACCATGTTAGCCAGGATGGTCTCGATCTCCTGACCTCGTGATCCGCCCGTCTCGGCCTCCCAAAGTGCTGGGATTACAGGCTTGAGCCACCGCGCCCGGCCCAGGTATCTTACTAGAGCAGCACAAATGGACTAAAACCAATTAGTATCGTCGTTTTCAATGATTTCAATAGAGTAAAATAAGTGTCAAAAATGAATACTGTAGAAACTAGCTATCCTGATTCAGATTCCACAGCTACCCCCTGAGAGTTTCTGTGACTTTAAGATTAAAAAACAAAACTCGCTGTGTGCAGCAGCTCACGCCTGCAATCCCAACACTTTGGGAGGCTGAGGTGGGTGGATCACCTGAGGTCAGGAGTTCAAGACCAGTCTGTCCAACATGGTGAAACCCCATCTATACCGAAAACACAAACATTAGCTGGGCGTGCTGGTGGGCACCTATAATCCCAGCTACTTGGGAGGCTGAGGCAGGAGAATTGCTTCAACCCGGGAGGCAGAGGTTGCAGTGAGCCGAGGTCATGCCACTGCACTCCAGCCCAGTGACAAAGTGAGACTCCATTTCAAAACAAAACAAAACACCCCACAAAAAACCAACTTATGCCAACAATTATTAAAAAGGAGAAAGAATAGCTCTTAATATTCACTCAGAAAAGTAAAATACAAGGATAGCTGGGAGAGGAGGCAGAGCAAGACGGCCGAATAGAAACCTTCAGTGATTGTCCTCCCAACAAGAACAACAAATTGAACAACTATTCACACAACAAAACACTTTCATAGGAACCAAAAATCAGGTGAGCAATCACAGTGCCTGGTTTTAGCATTATAATAAAGAAAGAGATAGTGAAGAGTGTAGGAAAAACAGTATTGAATCGCATACACCAGCCTTTCCCCATTCCCTGGCAGTGGCTGTGTGGCACACAGAAAGAATATGTGTATTTAGGGAAGGGATAACTCAGTGATTATCAGACTTTTTGTTGGAACCCAGAGCTGCCCTATGATAGCAGAAAGCACACACAGGGCTGAATTCAGCTGGCACCCATGGAGGGAACAGGGAGACCAGCTTTAGCCAGAGGAGAATCATCCATCCCAGTGGTCTGAAGCTGAGTTCCAGCAAGGACAGGCTAAAATACTCTGGGGTTCTATGTAAACTTGAAAGGCAGTCTAGACCACAAGGATTGTTATTCCTGGGCAAGTCCTGGTGCCGTGCTGGGCTTGAAGCCAGTGGACTTAGTGTACACACAACCTACAGAACCATCAGCTGAGGTGTCCAAGAGTGCTTGCACCACACTTCCCCCAACCCCAGGAAGTGCAACTTGCAGCTCCAGGACTGACACCTTCTCTCTTCTTGAGGAGAGGAGAAGGGATAGTGAAGAGGACTTTGTCTTGCATCATGAATACCAACTCAGCCACAGTAGAACAGGGCACTGGACAGAGTCTTGAGGTCTCCATTCCAGGCCCCACCTTCTGGAAAATATTTCTGGATGCATAATGGGCCAGAAGGGAATCTGCAGTTTTAAAGCGAAGGACCTAGTCCTGGCAGGATTCGTCACTTGCTGACTAAAGAGCCCTTGGGCCCTGAATAGTGGACAGTGGTTGCCAGGCAGTACTGACCTTGGGCCTTGGTTGTGAGTCAGAGCCATGCTGGCTTCAGGTGTGACCCAGCACATTCCCAGCTGTGGTGGCTATGGGAAGCAACTCCTTCTGCCTGAGGAAAGGATAGAGAAGTGTAAAGGGGACTTTGCCTTGCAGCTTGGGTACCGGCTTGGCCACAGTGGGGTAGAGCACCAAGTGGGCTCTTGGGGTCCCCTATTCTAGGCCTTGACTCTGGAAGGCGTTTCCGGACTTTCCCTGGACCAGAAGGAAGCCCACTGCCCTGAAGGGAGAGACTCAAGACTAGCAGCATTCACCACAGCTGACTGAAGAGCCTTGGGCCTTGAGTGAACATTGGATGCTGACTTTTGGTCCAGGATCTTAGCTCCTCTCCACATGGGCCACCTCACCATGGAAGCTGCAGTCTTTTTTTTTTTTGAGGCGGAGTCTCGCTCTGTCGCCCGGACTGGAGTGCAGTGGCCGGATCTCAGCTCACTGCAAGCTCCGCCTCCCGGGTTTACGCCATTCTCCTGCCTCAGCCTCCCGAGTAGCTGGGACCACAGGCGCCCGCCACCTCGCCCGGCTAGTTTTTTGTATTTTTTAGTAGAGACGGGGTTTCACCATGTTAGCCAGGATGGCCTCGATCTCCTGACCTCGTGATCCGCCCGTCTCGGCCTCCCAAAGTGCTGGGATTACAGGCTTGAGCCACCGCGCCCGGCCAGCTGCAGTCTTTTTATAATCTAATCCTGATGTGCCATCCCACTACCACTGCCAGATTCAATTAGTATTGAGTCATTCAATGTAACCTGCACACAAGCAAAGGGAAACTAAACTCCATTTGTTACAAGGAGGAATATCAAATAATTTGTGAACATATCTTTAAAACTTTGCTTGCCAAAATTCTCAGTTTTTGCAAGAGAAACCACACAAAAAATTTTTTTTTCAGTTGGTTCACATCCTAGTAAAACTAACGAAAATGGATAAACACTTTCTCGCTGCTTCTCATCCTTTACTGACAATTCCTTCTGCTTTCTTTGCTGCCCCCTCCTCCTCTGTAAGCCTTACAATGCTGGAGGTTTCTAGCTGCTCAGGGACTCTTCTTCACGGACACTTTCACCTTACAACTTCATCCAATACCATGCATTTTACACCATCTCTGTTCTCATAATTCTTGTATTTCTATCTTCAGCCCTGACCTAGCCTTGCAATTCCAGTTTTATATATCCAGTCTCTCTTGAACATTGTCACATAGATCACATGAATTTAAAATCAGCCACAGCTAATACAGAACTCTGGATTCTCCCTTCTCTCCCAGATTTCTCTTTCTAAGTAAATCTATCCACTTATGTTTTGTTGTTTTGTTTTGTGTTTTGACACAGTCTCTCTCTGTGTTGCCCAGGCTGGAGTGCAGTGGCACGTGAGTCTTGGCTCACTGCAACCTCTGCCTCCCGGGTTCAAGCGATCCTCCAACCTCAGCCTTCCGAATACCTGGGACTACAGGCATGTGTCACCACATCCAGCTAATTTTTGTATTTTTAGTAGAGATGGGGTTTCGCCATTTTGGCCAGGCTAGTCTCTAACTCCTGACCTCAGGAGATCTGCCCACCTCGGCCTCCCAGAGTGCTGGAATTACAGGCATGAGTCACCCAGCTTTGCCTACCCACTTATTTAAACTCTTCCTTATCTTGTTTCTAATCCCTGGGCAAGTCCTGTCAGCATGTCTTTCTTCCAAAGAATCTACCTGAATCTACCAAACTTTCTTCTCCATGGCTGCCAGTCCAGTTCATCCTTCCTCTATTTCCCACCTAGAACAGTGTAATAGCCTCCTAATGGCTTTGCTTAGTAAGTCTTCTCTGTCCGCTGTAAGCATTCCCCATTACAGCCATGGCAGTATGTCTGGAATTGGTGGGTTCTTGGTCTCAGTGACTTCAAGAATGAAGCCACAGACGCTCTTGGTGTTACAGTTCTTAAAGATGGTGTGTCTGGAGTTTGTTCCTTCTGACGTTTGGACGTGTTCAGAGTTTCTTCCTTCTGGTGGGTTTGTGGTCTTGCTGGCTTCAGGAATGAAGCCGCATACCTTCGCAGTGAGTGTTACAGCTCTTAAAGGCGGCGTGTCTGGCATTGTTCTTTCCTCCCAATGGGTTTGTGGTCTTGCTGGCTTCAGGAGTGAAACTGCAGACCTTTGTCATGTTATAGCTCATAAAGGCAGTAAGGACCCAGACTGAGCAACAGCAAAATTTATTGTAAAGAGTTAAATAACAACGCTTCCACATGGTGGAAGGGTACCGGAGTAAGTTGCCCTTGCTGAGGAGGCAGGCTGCTTTTATTCCCTTTTCTGGCCCCACCCACATCCTGCTGAGTGGTTCATTTTACAGAGAGCTGATTGGCCCATTTTACATAAAGCTGATTGGTCCGCCTTGATAGAGTGCTGATTGGTGTCTTTACAATCCTCTAGCTAGACATAAAAGTTCTCCAAGTCCCCACCAGATTAGCTAGATACAGAGTGCTGATTGGTGCATCCACAAACTCCTAGCTAGACAGAGAGTGCTGATTGGTGTATTTAAAATCTTCCAGCTAGACATAAAAGTTCTCCAAGTTCCCACCCGACTCAGGAGCCTAGCTGGCTTCACCTAGTGGATCCCCCTGCATGGGCTGCAGGTGGAGCTGCCTGCCAGTCCTATGTGCCTGCCCGCACTCCTCAGCCCTTGGGCAGTTGATGGGACCGGTGCCAAGGAGCAAGGGGTGGCTCCCATGGGGGATGGGGGGGGGGGCTTGGGCCGTGCAAGAGCCCACAGTGGGGAGGGGAGCTTGCTCATGGTGGGCTGCAGGTCCCGAGCCCTGCCCCGCAGGGAGGCTGAGGCCGGTGGAGAATTCGAGCTCCGCGCAGGCGGGCAGGCAGTGCTGGGGGAGGCGGCGCACCCTCCGCATCTGCTGGCCCGAGTGCTAAGTCCCTCACTGCCTGGGGCTGGTGGTGCTGGGCAGAGGCTCCCAGTGCAGGGCCTGCCAAGCCCGCACCCACCCAGAACTCGTGATGGACTGCAAGAGCTGGGCGCAGCCCTGGTTCCCACCCACGCCTCTCCCTCCATGCCTTCCAGCAAGGAGAGGGAGCCCGCTCTGGCCTCGGCCAGCCCAGAGAGGGGCTCCCACAGTGCAGTGGCAGGTTGAAGGGCTCCTCAAGCACGGCCAGAGTGGACCCGAAGCCTGTATTCCCCGAGGCACCTAGAGCCAGCAAGGGCTGCCAGCACGTTGTCACCTCTCAGGGGCATTTTGAAAATGAAATCAGTTCAGGTCACTCCTCCACTTAAAGCTCCTTATGGCTTTTTATTTCATTTAGAATAATAAATCTAAACTATTTGCTCTGACTTAGAATTTTTTACATATTCTTATTCCTGCCATCCGTCAGCCACACTGGTCTTCACTATATGTGGTGCTTAGTTAAAGTAGCACAAACTTTGTGTGCATGTGTGTCTTCGTTTGTGTGTACATGTGTGTTTATGTGCATGCTGTGTGGATAGATGTGTTAGTATGTATCTGGGAATGTGTCTGAGTGTGTGTCTTGAGTATATACATTTGTGTGCATGCGTGCCTGGATGTGTGTATCTGGTGTGTTCCCCTGTAGACAGGGCCATCCTGATTTATGGGCAGATCAGACAGAATGGGCAGAATAGACAGCTCCCTTGCAAGTACTCATAGACCACAGATTATCTTCTGTCTTTATGTTTCTCTAGAGACTCATTCAGTTTAAGTGGTTTCTTGTCAATTGCAAATATCCTGGGAGTTGCATCGTCATCTTTATCTTCCTGTGAGTATTATAATTAAATTGTCTTCCTCCTAGTACTTACAAGAAACCAGAGATAAGAGTGAGTGAAAAGGTCTCAGAAAAGGAAATTGAGAGACACTTGGTTCTTGGAGCGTGGTTTACTGGCTGAGGTGACATCTCCTGGATTATCTTCCCGGATCATAGGGATTTCCCTTTCTTTATGGTACTGGGCAATGGTGAGGAATGGAAAAGATAGTTGTTCCTAAATTTTGCTGAATGCCTGACTGCCTGGTACAGTTCTGTGCTTCAGAGGTTTCCTGATGCTCTTTAGATTTGAGATCATTGATCCTTTTTTTCAGAACAGTGAAAAGGCAAACTTGTTCCCAGTAGACACAGTCACTCCTCGGTGAGCACAAGCAGAGGACAGCAAGGGTGCATATTCAGTGACAATTTCATGCACTGTCACACATAACCAGCCAGGGGACCCTCCAGAGAGATGCCTGCCTGCATGTTCCTTGGAAGAAGTGACCCACCTCCCGTCAGGGCCCCTTCCTTCTCCACCCTTCTGACTCTGCCCTCTCCTTTTTCATATTTCGTTCCTTATATTTCTCTTCTCTTGCCTACAACTTCAGCCGCTCCTTTTCTAGCTATTAGAGCTTTCTTACCAACATGTGAACATACCATTTTATATCTCATAAGCTGAGAAAATAAAAAAAAAATCTGCTTCCTTCACCCCAGATTTCCCTTTAGAAATCTCCCCATCTCTGAGTTACATTTCAGAGCCTGGCAGCTCAAGAATGTTTTCTACACTTGGTGTCTCTAATCTAGTTTAGGTTTTGTGCTCAACACATCACGTCAGGTGTTTTGCTTGGTTGAATGATGACCAATTTGGTGCCAAACCTTCAAATACTATTAGTGCATATCTTATGTGTCAAATTCTCAAACACTTAGCTCAGATCTTATGAGACATTTCAGCAGCATTCAATACGTTGGCCCTTCCCTTCTTGAAATCCCTCAACATTCTCTTGGCTTCCTCCCATCTGTCTGGCCATTCTTTTTCAGACTTATTTGTGGCTCTTGCCAGATCATTTCAGGAATCCTTCTCCTATTCTACACTTTATTCCATTCCCTTGGATTTAAATTCCTCCTCTATGCTGCTGATTCTCAAATGAATAGCTCTGGAATCCTCTTCTGCGCAGTGTTCTCTTATATCTAGTTGCTTGTTTAAAGATGAAAGGGAGAAATCTCTGGAGTGGTTAAGCTTTCAGGCTTTGGAGTCAGATTCAGAAACATAGAGTTCAATACCAATTTTGTAACGTATTTGCTGTGTGACCCTATATAAGTTATGTGACCTTTCTGCACCTCTGTTTGTTCATTTCTAAATCAGCATATCCTTTATAGGGCTTTTCTGATAACAAATGAATTAATACATTTAAGGCACTTAAAAACTATGCCTGCCATACAGTAAGCATTTAATAAGTATTTACTAATTCTTTTTAAAAAATTATTCTTAACATTTATACTCTCCTCTTAGATGATTCATGGACATCTATTCAAATCAGAATTTCTGATTATCTCAGCAAATAACACTTTCTTCTCAGTTGCTTAAATCAGAAATTGACAGCTTCCCTAGATACCTCTCACACTGATATCAATCATTATCAAGTCTTTATTACTTTAACTCCAATTCTCTCATAGACCACCTAAATCAACCATACCTTGACTCTCCCTTAAGTTACTGTAATGGTTTCCAAATCAGTCTTCCTACTCCCTCTTGCACCCTTTTCTGAACTCATTCTTCAATACATAGCAACTAGAGTGACTTTTTAAAGCATACATTGAATCATGTCACTCTTCTACTCAAAATTCTTCATAGTTTCCCATTGGACAGAGAACAAAGTCTCATATTGTTGAGTGGAAGAGTCTGTGAGTTCATGCACGGCCTCATCCCTGCCCACCTTCCAACCTGTAGTCAGTCTTCCCCTCACTCAGTGGTTCAAGGCTTTCAAATGTTGCAAGACCTTTTTTACCTTATGGATTATAATTTTGCCTCTAGAATATGCCTGGAATGTTTTCATTCCTTTTTTGAATTTTCACCCCTCCTTGGGGTTTTCAATAAATGACATTACTCTAAGATAATTTTTCTGAACCTTAAATTTTAACTGAGGAACCCTCTGTTATCCCTTTTGTAATACCTCATTATTTACCATATGGCACTTTCCAAAATTTGCAATCTGTGTGTTTATTTGCTTAATGATAGTCTTCCTGACTAGAAACAAGCACTGTAATGACAGGGACCATATTTGTCTTGTTAATTGTTTCATCTCAAGTATCTGGCAGAGCATCTGGTCCATAGAAGGTGCTTAATCAATATTTGTTGAATTAATAAAGTGAATAAATCAACTGTGGCCAATATAAATAGTTAATAGTCATTTCAATGATTAAATATAATTAGTCCTATAATTAAGACATATATAAGTCACAAGACGTTTCTAGACTTTCTGTGTTCAAGTGACGAAATCTAGAATTGCGTGTTGTACACAACTTCAATATTATTAAATTGTATTGTTAACACAATGGAAGACAATGTTAGAGGGGAAAGTACACGGACTTGCAGTCAGATCTGAGTTTGAATCCTTATCTACCAGTGATATGGCCTGGGGCAAGTTGCTTAACTTTCCTGAGCTTCTGTCCCTTCCTTCGAAAATGGTCATCCTAGCACCAGTTTATATGGTTGTTGCAGCGAATTGAAATAAAGTAAATGGCTCATGTTGGTTGCTTGATGAATAAATGTTAGCTGTCATTTGCACTGAATAAAACCTCTCTTTTGGCACTTAACTATGAAAAGGAAAGACATAGGAATCAAGAATTGATAAACTTTTGATCTATTTATCACATCCAATTTTTTTTTTTTTTTTTTTTTTTGAGATGGAGTTTCACTCTTGTTGCCTAGGCTGGAGTGCAATGGTGCGATCTTGGCTCACTGCAACCTCTGCCTCCTGAATTCAAGCAGTTCTCCTGCCTCAGCCTCCCAAGTAGGTGGGATTACAGGTGTGCACCAGCAGGCCTGGCCAATTGTTGTATTTTTAGTAGAGATGGGGTTTCACCATGTTGGCCAGGCTGGTCTTGAACTCCTGACCTCAGGTGATCCACCCACCTCGGCCTCCGAAAGTGCTGGGATTACAGGCATAAGTCACCATGCCCAGCCCATATTCAAAACTTTTATGGCCCCCAAATCATATAAAGGCCTGAAATAATAGGCAATAGAATAGAAAAATTCAAAACCCATGAATTTTATTAAAATCAAACAGATTGGTTCTTTTTTATTTTTATATTTTAATTTCTGATATAATCCATAAGTTCACAAATAGATTGGTTCTTAACATTACGAAAGCAAATGTACATGTTCTTCCCAGATCTGGACTGTTATTTACTTGGCTGACGTTTCCCTTTTCAGTTCTCACATCTTTACCTAGAGGCTTTTCCTTCACTAACATGTTAAGCATCCCTATACCACCATTTTATTGCTGATCTGATAACCCTGTATGTTTTTCCCTTGAATACATCTTGCTCTGAACTTAGGTTGTTTAATTATAATTTTACTTGTTTAGGGTCCAAGTCAACAAATAAACTACAAATACCACCATGGGCAGGATCTTGTTTACGTTGCATTCCCAGCACCGAGCACAGTACCTGCTCACAAAGAACATGGATAAGTAGAATAGCTACATTGCCTGAGTTTCATTAAGCCCCTTTGGCATATTGTTTTAGCCATAGCTGAAGCAAAACATAAGGGTCGTTCTTTAAAAAAAATATTGTTTTTAGAAAATACCTCGAAATTTATGTAATTTTCAGCTGCAGACATTATGCTGTCCATCAAGGGAACTTATAGTAACTTTCTGAAGTTCTATCTCATACTTTTTAATACGTAGGATACACTTAGCATTCCCATTGTGTGAAGGGATTTTTGCCTCCTTGCTTTTGGTGTGTCCCCAGTTTTCTACATAGTATCATATACAATGATTAACATGAACCAGAGGATATGGGCATATGTATACATCTGTGATCTTTATAAATTATAAAATCCAAAGAAAAGGGCTTAGCCACTTGAAAAGTAGGGAGGATAATAGGGTAGAAGCTCACAGATACATTTTTGTAAACAAGAATTTGAATTTCTTGGTGTACCTTTTAATTTCATGAGGATACAATTGAAGAATGGTTTGCTTTTAATACATCCACTGCCAGCTATATTTACCTTAAAGTTTTAAACAATTTACCTAAGAAATTGATTAAATGTTATGAAAATGTATTAAGGATCTGAAAGAGCACAGACGCTTAATAAATTCCAAATTAACAAACAAGGATTTTTTCTTTTTCATGTGTGCATCAAAATCGCTGCTATTTTATTTCTTTCTTGTACTAGCTAATGCAGGTTCAGGCATTCTAAAGCATTTAAGTTTAGAAAAAAGATAACGCCCTTAGTAATCGTAAGAATTCTACTTATGATACCTCTGGAAAGATTCATTTAAAAGCCTAAACACTGCTACATTATTATTTTCTACAATCGACGAAGGAAAAAAATAAGGAAGTATAATGACTATGGAAGAAAAAGTCTTCTTTCAGATTTCGCTAAAATTCTAGTTTCTTCTGGTGGCAAAATAAATAAAACTCCACATTCTGCCTGCCTTGATTTGTGTGCAGTGTGTATGTGTTCGTGTGTGTCCACGTGTTCACCCTTTCTTTCAATGTTTTCTTTCCTGGTTTTTATCTGAAACATGAAAGATTTTATAATAAAACATCTATGTAAACTACTTGGTAATCTATGATTAAGAATATAAATGTATGCACAAGAAATTTGTTTTTATTATATTATTTTATGTGTTTCTTTTTTTGTTTGTTTGTTTTTTTGTTTGAGGCAGAGTCTCGCTCTGTCGCCCAGGCTGGAGTGCAGTGGCGAGATCTCGGCTCACTGCAAGCTCCGCCTCCCGGGTTCACGCCATTCTCCTGCCTCAGCCTCCCGAGTAGCTGGGACTACAGGCGCCCGCCACCGCGCCCGGCTAATTTTTTGTATTTTAGTAGAGAAGAGGTTTCACCATGGTCTCGGTCTCCTGACCTTGTGATCCGCCCGCCTCGGCCTCCCAAAGTGCTGGGATTAGAGGCGTGAGCCACCGCGCCCGGCCTATTTTATGTATTTCTACTACGAGGAATGCACTAGAAATCTAAGTTAGCTGATTTATTTGGCTTTCTTTTATATTGTTAAAAGCCTTAGTTAAGGTGGTGCTTTTATGATAAACTTTGGATATTGAATATATTTTTCTCTTAGTTATGAGAAGAAATGGAGAAGTGCAACTAATGATAAATAAGCCATAGTCATAGTCATAAATATATATAGTTCATTTGTATTTAAATGTAGACTTCAGTCAGCAATAATTACAGAAAAAATAGGTCGTTAGAATCAGCAGTACTCAGATACAGACATACAGACACTTAGGCATTTATGTTCTCATGTTTTTGACTTATGGCGCTAATCTTAGTCCTTTTTTTTTTTTTTTTTTTTTTTTTTTTTTTTTGCGACAGAGTCTTGCCCTGTAACCCAGGCTGCAATGGCGTGATCTCGGCTCACTGCAATCTCTGCCTCCTGAGTTCAAATGATTCTCCTGCCCCAGCCTCCCGAGTAGCTGAGATTACAGGCGCCCGCCATCACGCCCAGCTAATTTTTGTATTTTTAGTAGAGACGGGGTTTCACCATGTTGGCCAGGCTGGTCTCGAACTCCTGAGCTCAAACGATCCGCCCACCTTGGCCTCCCAAAGTGCTGGGATTACAGGCATAAGCCACTGAGCCCGGCTCCTAATCTTAGTCTTTTAAGGTGAATTTATTATAATCACTTTATTACTCAGCCTAAGTTTAGGTTGAAATACCGGATGATGCGAGAAATGTCTTGAATTAATTTCAGATGATCCTACAAAATTCATTAAGTCTATATCTAAATAATTGCAGTACAATTTAACTAAATTCTCAGAATCTTTGCTAATGAACTGAATTATAAATATGATAACCAAAGAAACCGGTATGACATTGAATTCTTCTGGTTTTCCAAACTCTGTTTCTTCCAAATGGTATATGGTTTCAAGTTCTTCTAGTCGCTCATAAATCCATTTCTCTCACTAGTCTCTCATTAGTCAGTTCCTGCACATTTGGATGAATAAATTCATTTCATTTTAGATATTAGTAGAGCTGTCTGATACACACACACACACACACACACACACACAAACAGGGATGAGTTCTGAGAAACATGTCATGAGGCAATTTTGTCCTCGTGAGAACATCACAGAGTGTACATACACAAGCCTGGATGGTATAGCCTACTACACACCTAGGCTTTATGGTAAAGCCTATTGCTCCTAGGATACAGACCTGTACAGCATGTTACTGTACTGAATACTGTAGGCAATTGTAACACAATGGTGAGTATTTGTGAATCTAAGCATAGAAAAAGTACAGTAAAAATACAGTATTATAATCTGTTGGGACCACCCTCATATATGCAGTCCATTATTGACTGAAACATTGCTATGTGGCCCATGACTGTATGTACTTGTGTATGTACTTGTGTATGTATATATGTATGCCTCATTTTCATAGTGTGGTGTGATTTTTGTATTAGTGTCTATCTGCTGTGTATTAGCAGTTTGGAAAAAACAAAAATTATGTTTTTTATCCTTCTGTATGACAACTTGGGGAACTTTTATTATTTTATAATAAAATTTGTATAATCTTAGAAAATTAAAATTTATAATATAAAATTTATTATATTAAATTTATATAACTTATCAGAATTTGACAATAATAAGCTATATGTGACATTAATTTCCCATACATGTCTTTTAGATCATGATTGTATCTTAATTTCTCATATAAAGAAAGTTTTGGACACAATATTAATATTTACAATGAATAACAAATTTACCATTTGAAAAGTAGAAGGGGAAAGATTGAAGTGGAAAGTAAAGAGATATTATTAATAAGCCAGTATTCTTTTGGAACATAAAACAAGCAAACGATGAAGCCCAAATAAGTTTTATGGGAAGTACTTATATCCCAAGTACCATTTTAAAAGGTACATTAAATTTTCTACAGTTCTGAATAAATCAAATGTCTATGTTTACACCTTTATTGGAGCTTTTTATTTTATTAGGAACAAATAAAATTTTCAATGACCTTCAGAAAAATTTTGGAAATGTTTGTGAGGATGGATTGGAACAACAGGATTGAAAAAAATCCAATTGTATTTTTAATTATATTATATTAACTTGGAATACTGAATTATGCACTTATTTTGCCTGTCAGAATCTCTCTGCACTTTATTTTGTATGTGGTATTAAATGCCAATAGGCACTTTGCTCCTATCTTCTGAAATTTTTTCAGGCAAGACTTTAGGAAGATGCAAAAGATAATGAAGGATGAGAATTGTGGTTATTGATGTTAATTCCAAAATATTTCCGTTTCATGATCAGCCTTCAGGACTTGGACTGTGCACCAATTAAATGCTGCAGGCTATAACTGCGGCCCTAATAAACAACCTTGAAAATTTTGGCAGACCTTATTAAAAAAGGGGAGCAAGTGAGAAATAATAGATGCTCTAACACAGTCCATCTCTGTGACTGGAAAATTAACTAAATGTGTATTCTGTACTGATATGGACTTGTTGGAAAAATATTTGTCAGTTAGGACAGTAATATATTTCCTAGCCAAGTCCCGTTTTATTTTAATTTACCAATAGTCAATTAGGAAGCTGTTGTTATCAGAACACAACAAGATGATAAAATATGTTGGACCTAAGAAAACGGGAAGAGAAAATGATCATCCTTGATAATGACCGCAATCACCAGGGCACAGGTATGTCCAGGCCTCCCTCTGTGTCCCATCCCTATTTCTTTTAATTTCTCTGTTAGCCTAAAAGAAGAAATAACATCAATAATTCGACACAATGGAACTCTGTCATAGAAATACATAATTTAAAATTTTATATTATCTAAATTAGGAAACCCCAGACTCACAATTTTTCAGTGTTAAAGTTTTCTCATCAGAAAATGTGGCTAATAATTACTGAATGCATTGATACATGTGAAGTCATTAGCACTGTGCTTGGCCTATATTTAATATCCAATGAAGTTAACAGTCATTATTGTTATCTTTCCATGGTGGTTGTAATCATCATTATTTAGTGCTCACTGTTAATCTATTGAAGAAAGAAAGTATAAAATGAAAAGGGTGCATTAGCATTTTACTTCTGTGGGTTTACATTTTTTTTTTTTTAACCAGATTGATCGGCAATAAATTAATGCATGTCCAGAATGATCGCTGTGTAAAATTATGATGCACATAACAGTTTTACTTTCAAAATTGTTATATCCTCTGTAATGAAATATTCTGCCTCTCCAAGAAGGTGTCTCTGACTGGGAAATTTAACAAACCTCTCTATCCAATTCAATGTCCACTCAGCCTTGGCTCTTTCAACTCCCTTTCACATGTCTCAGATAAATAGCTTATTCTGTTAATTTTAGGGTTCTGTTCTTCATTTTGCAGGCAGTGTAGGAGATGTCTGAGCAGTATTGATGTATGACTATTAAAAACTGGTAATAGGTTAAGAGAACTTTTGGTGCTGAAATATGTAGCTCTAACCAAGGAATTAAATTGATCTAAACTGAACTTTAAAATTCTGGTTTTTCCTTTTATTTTTTTTAAGACGGAGTCTCCCTCTGTCACCCAGGCTGGAATGCAGTGATGCAATCTCAGCTCATTGAACCTGCACCTCCCAAGTTCAAGCAATTCTCTTGCCTCAGATCAGACTCCTGAGTAGCTGAGATTACAGGCATGCACCAGGACACCTGGCTACTTTTTTTTTTTTTTTTTTTTTTTTTTTTAAGTAGAGATTTGGTTTCACCAGTTGGTGAGGCTGGTCTTGGACTCCTGACTTCAAGTGATCCACCCACCTCAGCCTCCCAAAATGCTAGGATTACAGGCATGAGCCACTGCGCCAGGTCAAAAGTCTGTATTTTCAGTTAGAGTCAAAGCCCAAGGAGGCCCCTACCATCTTGTAGCCCTTGCCAATATCCTACTCTTGTCTTCCAGGGTTCCTCCAAATCTCTCCAAATACTTGTTATCTACTCATTCAATACCCTTCTTCGACCATCCTCTTGCTTTGGAATTGATGTGAACCAACTAGGCCCACCTTATTAGTGAGTGCCCTTTATTACAGACTTACCTTTCTGTTGTCCCAATTACACAGATGTTTCAATAGGATTCATCAGATAATACAATTTGAGGTGTGGTGTTCAGATTCACAGAAGCATTGTGTATTAGTCCTCCTGCAAAACTATTTTAATAGCGTTCTTCACATTCTCTGAAATTATAGTTGAAAAGGTAGAGTGGATACTTGAGAAAGTTTTTTCTTTTAACTTTAACATGATGCGTAAACATGAAGCTCTTCTTCCTTTGGGTTTTGTTTTACCTTTATTGTTTCCTGTTCTTTCTCTGGGCAGGTAGGAATTCATTTGCCCTGCCTGCCAGCCCCCATAGAGACAGAACTATTACCTACTGAAAGAAGGTTTTAATGACGTGATGAAAATATTTTAGAAAGCACCTTGAAGAATAGTATCTTTATGTAACCACTGTTGGAGAGATGTCTTCAGGAGACTGAAGTAGAAGAGTTACTGTCAAAATGGAAAGGTGAAGATTTGAAGTGTAAGATTATGAACAGTAGTGTAAAGAAGAGAGTTGAAATATTTTCCACTAGATAATTCCTTCAAAAGGATTTGATCTGGTTCCTTAATCTGTATTTCTCCATCACGTCTGGCCCATCATCTGTATTCAATGAATTGGATTATATGTAGAATGAATATAGTTATATGACCTAAAGGATTTCCATAGAAAAGCTAGAGAAAAAAGTAATTAGGGAAAGGCAAAGAATAATCTACTACAATAATAATTAATGCTTGAAGATAAAGGAGAAAAAAGGCAGGGCAGGCAGTAAATTGAAAGATTAAAGGTATGCTATGTATTTAATATTATTTTCAACTAAAAATATTTTGTAATAATTGTATTTTAAAACAATCTTAAGCAAAGTCAAAAGCTGTTCAAAACTAGTAATTCCTTAGAAGTAAAAAATCAAACTCTGTAAAGAATATTTTACTCTCCTAATAAAACCAGCTGAAGTAGATACGATTTAAACCTTCATAGATAAAATTTAAACCTTCATTAAAAAAATTCTGTGTGCCTACACAATTGTGTTGAAAATTCAGATGTTTACACAGTGGAGAGTAATAACCATTCTTGTACCAGTGAGTTAATAAAACAAACACCTTAATGAGACTGTAGGGAAGAGAAGATGCCTTTCTTATGAAACTCTGAGGAGTCATCAATTTAATGTCAAGAACCCTTTTTTATTCTTTTGAGCAATGTTACTGGCAGACATATTATAGCTCCCCAGAGACTATTTCTAAGCCAACATTGTGACTAAGTTGAAGGAATAGGGAGGTGTGTTGAACTTTTTAATGCAAAATTGACACCTAATAAATCAAAGGCTATAAATGAAAATAATTAACAGGAAAAGATAGAGACTATCCACCAAGAGGATCATATATATCACCAGTTAAAATCAGTCTTTCTACTAAATAATTTCCTTTGTCTTTTCCTTCTTCTATAAACTCTTAACCTTTGCTTGCTTTTATCCTTTCCAGGATATTAAGGAGAAACCATTAGTGGTTGCATATTAAAATGAATGAAAATCTATGTATATGTGTATGAATAAATTTATATCTACATATACACATACATACACACAAATAGCTAGACAAATAAATCACCCTGCTTTCCTAGATAGAATAAAGCCTTTGATTAAGAATTTAGTTAAGTTCTGACCAAAACAATTACCCCTGAGCTTCTCTGCTTAATGCAAGTAGTGGTGTTTAAGAAGTATATAAGGTTCAGGGACTGGCTTTCCTTAATTGATACTATCTTTTCTGTTACAGTCTCTGCCTTAATTCCCATTACTGGCAAAAGCTACTGTCTCCACCCATTCAGATGAGATTTAAGCATTACTTTCAATTGTTGTGTCCTTTGAGCTGTATGTCTCACAGGGTACTCCCACATGTGTATTATGGATGTGGCATATCCTAATTCCTGGAAAGGAATGAAATCTAACAAAATAGGTCAACAGTCAACATTCTGTCCTGTTCAAGCATGCACATGTTTTATTTAAGTATTCTCCAAAGGTCTATTTTTTTCCAGCATAATGCAGATATTATGCTATCCTTTGAAATAAGATATATGAATTTCAAACAAAATTGTCAAAAACAATGACCTTAGTTACTCCATATGGTACACAGAAATAATTACATTTCACTTACAATACAGATGCACTTAACAGTCATCAATAGTCATTCACCACCAACACAGTATATTTTTAAATCACCTAAAACATCAAAAAGGTTTTTTTCTTTTCCAAAAGCCTAATAAAATTAATAATTTTGGATAAGTGATAAATCAAAAGAGAAGGCAGAATTGTCAATTGAAATAACCTAACTGCATTTTCTTTTATGTAATATTAAGAACATGAAAATAGAACTTCTCATTGGGAATCAAAAGACATAGTAATTCTGATTATGGTTTCCTTAGTCTACTTTTTAGAAAGTTTTCAATAAATGCCATCAGATAAGTTTCACTAGACATTGCTCTAGAAGCACAAAGTGACATGAGGCAGGTGTTAATATAATTGTTAATATTTGTACTGCTGGAATATTAGTAACTTTTTAAAAGATGTACTAGGAATAAAGCCAGTTCTTCCCAAGAGATAGTTGAGTTTATCTTACTTTCAGTCAGCAAATGTTTATTAAGATCTAATATGTGCATAGCACTGTTCTAGAAGCTATTCTAGAAATGGGAAGCAAGGATTTCTGGCTTTACTTGAAAATGGTTGGATTAATCTCTTTTATGACAAAATATGATAAGCATTTAAAATCTCATCTCTAATAGAGGAATAATTATTAACTCTTTCCATGTACAGAAGCTAAGCTTTATTCCTTACAGTGGTGGCTTGGAATGAATAAAAACTTTGCATTTGACTTTAAACTTTTTTACACTGTCACGTGCAGACATGTCTGCTGAAATATTTTAAGGGTGAAAAGTTATCAAAACTTTTCACTTAAATGTACAGAGATCAACTTTGTATCATCAAACTCCTGTCCTCCTGATTTATTGGAGAAAATTGTACCTCGCAATACACAGGAACTTTTCTGAGATAAATTTGTGCTGCCTTCCTGAATGGCGTAGAAAGCATGCTTTCATCAAATATTGCTCAATAAAGCACTCTAGTTTATCTCTACATTTCAGTCCACATTAGTTATTCTCAAAATGTATTCAAGATCTGAGGCAAAATAAATAATACATCAAGTAAGACTCTGAGATGACCGATCCTGTGATATTAGTCCCAGTCAATTCTTTTCATAAAATACATAGTGATAGATCCAGTATCTGGGCTTTTCCATAAACAACAAAGACATTAGTGATAATTTACATGGGTCAACTCCTTTTTTTTCTCATTTTTGACAAGGGGATTGATGACAATCTACTTACCAGATAATTTTTTTTTTTTTGAAATACAAAAGTAGGAAAGTCACTTGAACTACAGTAAACATTAGTCTTGTTGATGATGATAAACCCAATAGAAAGGTGCTATAGAAATACAAGAACAGATAATGCACTGTGTCACAGGTATACAGTGGACCAAAGAATATTACTGAAAAACATTTATGGCACAATAGTTTTGGATTAAAAAGTTACCTAAAACCTGGCCACACCAGAAGTTTTTCTACGAATGTGGCTCTACCGTATCTATAAAGATCTGGAAAGTACAACAACAGAAAAATCCTGATTCCTGATACAACAGTTGTACAATGAATTATTGCAGTTGTAACAGTATCTAGGTGCAAAGTTAAACGATAATTAATACTGAACTATCTGAACACTTTAGATTTACTAATGAGTATCCCCATGAGAAATACTGCAGTTCTAAAAGGAGTTTATTTGCACAGCCCACCATGGAACATGAACACTCAGCTTGTTGTAAGTGCACAGAAATTACCCCTTTCTACAATTATAGTTTATCATGCCTATTCTGAAGACAACATAAAGAAACTGAGATCACTGCTTCAAAGAATTCTAGCATGCATTATGATGGCTTCCTTCAGTCAATACAAATATGTTGTGGTTTTTTTTTCATATGTAATAATCTTCATCATAGCCAATGTTCATGGTTTTAACAGGAAAAAATTTTATCAAAATGTTTTCCATATTTTTTTTGTTTTGCATTCAACTGGAACATTATGTTCAAAGATTTATTTTATTAATTTTATTAAAAAAGAGTTCTGATCATAAGAAGCATCAATAGGCGGCATTTCATTGTGCTCATTCACAAAGTCAAAGGGCCACAGAATATTACTCTGTATAACAGGTCAAACTGTCTAGAAATGCCATTTGGTGGTTTTATTCACATCCTTAAGATTGGAAGCTTTGTTTTTGTTTCATTTCCAACCTTCTTGCTTTGCTGCCTTAATCTGCAGAATATTTGTTTCTTCTTTCTTCTACGTTGAGATTCTTTTCACAGCCAGGACTCAAATTCTCTTAAACCTTATTCCAATTGTCTTACAAAGCAGAAACTCTGACAATATTTCCTCCTGAGTACTCAGGAGATTCTGGCCTATCGTCTCCTTCTGGTGTGGTTACTGGAGGTGTTGGGATGCTTATTATTGCTGTAGTCACATAAGGTTGTTCACAGTTTAGTTTAACACACTCTTCCATTTTGGCATTTAAACTGGATCGGCTGATAGAAAAAAAATATTTAAGAAAGTAAGTTGTTTAGTTAAAATTTTTTCATACAACTGAGGAATATGTGTTGTAATGCTTATAAAACATTTTAATTGTCTAAGGAAAGTTATTATAATTAAAATATCAAACCCCAAATCTTAATCTATGTTAAAGATGAATATAGTCAGTAATTAACATTTAATAAATTTCTAAAAGACAGTTTCACTTGGTTCCATCAAGTATTTATCAAACTAAATGTATTACTAAAAAATGTAAGAAAGAAAGAGCATCGAGTAAGATTTGGATAGCCTGGGCTGAACAAAGTAGTTTTATTCAAGACAGGGCCTCTAAGAGGTTTGAGAAACCACTATGAAAGAGCCATATCACATTGATTTCTTAATTTTTTTGACCACAGAATATTTTTATTTTCATGTCTTTTTGGGATGTACAATGCCCTCAAATCTCTCAACTTAATGATGACCACATATCATAAAAATCAAAAAATTTATCTATTACTATCTAATACTTTAAGGTTTTCCCAAATGGTATCCTTGGATGAATTGTATACTCTATATGGGGAAGGGGATAAAAGGGAAATGAGAGAGAAGGATATACACAGAAGCTTGAACTTAATTATTTTATTTTCATGGAAAACATAATTAAGATGTTTATGTCCTAAGATTTTCTTGCTCAATACTTTTCCGTTGTTGACTTCCTTTTATAAAGGATATAAGACTGCAAAGCTAAAATATCTTTAAGATAGAAGTCTTATGGCTCCTAAGTTTAATTTTCTAGTCCCAGAGACATCCAATTTATGTAAATCAGCATCACCTGAATTCAGAATCTCATCTAGATTTCAACAAAGACTTTTGAATGCCAACAAAGAAGGGGACTGAATTTACAGACTCTAATGCTAAAAACATATGCTATTCAATCTGAAAACAGAATAAAATTATTTTGGCAGAAACTGATATTTTAATGACATATATTGTTTAAGTGTACTACTTTTCTTTTACACATTTGTGGTAAAGACAGTGAATAAGGAAAAGCAAAGGAAAATATCAATATGGAAATTTTACTTAACTTGCTCATGAACTAACCAGAGGCAAACAATTTTAGTACTTCACTTATTTTTTGTATTATGTTGATTTTGTGTTTGATATGGCCAAAAATATCTTTCTGATCAAAATTATATATTGATATAAATGATTTGTGTAGGCAAAGTTTTCATTTTTACTGCTACAGAGAGTGTGTTTGTATATTTTTACGTGCTGTTAAATAACTTTTAGCCATGTTGATCTCAATTTCATTTGACTCTTTTAGTAGTGTCCACCATCATTTCAGGCTATTGAATATATAAGAGAATCCTGAGTATAAAAGTCCTTGCCCAAATGAGAAAAGGTTGTGGAGCAGAAGAGAGAAAAACACATTTGTGTGCACTGAATCATGTTTTCTTCTTTTGACTCTTTGAATACTGATATAATTGCTACTTTTAACCCTTAATGGATATGCAAGTAGAACCATTTTCCTACTTGTTACACTACCAGTTTTGTCTCTTCCTGAACCATAGGAGCTAGAAATTTAGATGCCACATAGGTGACAACATGAGTGCAGAAGACACACCCTGGGAACCAGCACAGGTGTGTAGACAACACAGATTAATCTCAGGTACCTGTTAGATAGAGGCGTTCTCTCCACACATCTGATCTGAATCGTGCTGAGTTCTTGTACACTACCTCGATGGCTTCCTGATACGTTGGCATTTGGGATGCGAAAAGTTTTTTTGTGTCGTCGTGAACAGCAGGTGCTGGTGACTCCCTGTTGTGAAGACAGTGAGGGACTGTGACTTGAAGGACGATTAACAGTTGCAACTTCCATGCAGCTTTCTTCAAAGACTTGTTCGTCCACAAACTCGTGATTCTGTTCCACAGTTGTAAGTAAATGAAGAAACAGAGAAGCACATTTTAAAAAACGAAATACATAGCTTTATTTTTAAAGCTCAAATACGCCCAAGTATAGTTAGACTTGATACAATGGTTAAATAAAACCATTCTCACAAAGATTGACATCAAAACCACTTATTTTTGGCATTTATGTGGAAATATCTTTGTAGTTAAACCTAGAGATTGACATCTGTAGGCTGATTTAGTGTCCCTTTATAGACTAACTTTATCTTGAAATATCATTTATTTATTTAAACATAAAATCTGGAAGGTATAAGCTAAGAAAAAAAAAACTTAAAAAATGAATACAGATAAAACCCACATGGAAGTTATAAATTCTCACTGACTTTATTTTTTAAAACAGGTTGAAATTATGGAAAATAGATTATTTTAATAGGATGCCCCAAGTTAGATTGTCTGTTATATATTAGTAAATATTTTCACTTGGGATTGAAAACATTCCTAAATGAGAAAATGAGACCCCAAGACACTATCCATTTATTTATATGTTCCTCCAAAATACCCAGTGCAGAAAATATGACTTATTAGTTACATAAATAAAATATAATTGTCTGCTGTGAATGTGTCACTTTGTGTTTGACACAGAAGGGATTAGCATTGAAATTTTGTGGCCTTTTTTGTAATCTTTGTGATACATCACTGGCATCACTGGCTGTACTTATGATCTCTGTTTGCATTTGGGGTTTTTCTATCGCTATTTCTTAACTTTTAGCCCAGTAGCAAATAGTAATAGGCATCATTTCATATATCATATTTTGTAGAAACATGGTATCAATTTTGCTTTTAAAATGTTTAACAAAAACCTCCTGAAATGCCTGTGCAAGAATTTCACCTCAGAAATACACAGGAAAACATTTTTGGTCTGAACTACTTGCGAATGACCTCAATTACTACTTTGTTTTTCTTTGCGTGGGTGGGGATAGTCTTATAATGGAAGGTTTGCACATACTAAATTCCACTTAGCCACCTCTCATGCCAAAATATTAGTAAAACAATTGAAGCAAGACACTGGCTAATAAGAAACAGATTATGTTTTAGCTACTCGTTTTGTCATTTCTTTGCTGAGACAAGCATTTTGAAATAAATGAAATTTAACATTCTATTCTTTGAAGTCTAGAGAATAAAATAATCAGATAAGACAGAATTTCATGTCAAATATTAAATTTCAAAGAAAAAATGGTGCACAAAAGATTCACAATCTGTTTTCTTCTCTTACAATGCATGGTTTCACATACCTAAGTTATAATGCATGAGATTCTAATTTATCTCATCAGTGATTGAAAGTGTGGGAGTCATTCTGTTATTAGTTACTATGTACTTTTGTAGGTAGCACAATTTATATTAGTTGGTGTTAAATGGTTTTTGATTTAAAAAAAAAAAGACCTCAAAAAAGGAAAATACAGGGAACAAAAAAGATAAGAATAAAAATATTTTACTTATATATTTCTTTATTTATTTATTGAGACAGAGTCTGGCTCTTGTTGTCCAGGCTGGAGTGCAGTGATACTATCTCAGCTCACTGCAACCTCTGCCTCCCGGGTTCAAGTAATTCTCCTGCCTCAGCCTCCTGAGTAGCTGGGAATACAGGCTCCCGCCACCACGTCTGATGAATTTTTTGTATTTTTAGTAGACCACTATGTATTTTTAGCCTGACCACTATGTTGGTCAGGCTGGCCTTGAACTCCTGACCTCAATTGACCTTCCCACTTCGGCCTCCCAAAGTGCTGGGATGACAGGCGTGAGCCACTGTGCCCGGCCAACATTTTATTATTAACGTATCATTTAACTTTCAAATTTATCCTACTAGGTTATAGACCTGTCCATATCTTTATTTAAAAATGCAAGTATAATCATGTTACTACCTTTTTTAAAACACTTAAATAATTTCCATGAGCTGAAGATCAAAATTGTCCACATGCCTGTAAAGCCGAACATTACCTGGACACTGCCTTTCCCTTCACCTCCTCTTTTGCCATGCTACACTCTCTCCTTCTGACCACCCTCAAATTCTTTCACTTCCTCCTTGGCTGAGTTCTTTCCTTCTTGAGGTACTTATATCACCTGTTAGCCCCTTCATTGCTCTGCCTAGCTAACTTCTAGTCACCCTGCAGGTCTCCACTCAAGTTCCTCCAGGAAGCCTTGCCTGACCTGTCCCCTCATGGCTCTGCCCTCTTTGCTCCCTTGACCAGTGGCACCATTGTTGCTTTCCATGTTCGCTGCTCTTTTCCAGTAACAGCGCTGTCTGGGGTTTTGTTTTATAATGGAGGCTAATGGCAGCAGAGGCCACAACTCATTTCATGGCGTTTCTTGGATCTGGCTTGCTCTTGGGCACATAGTAGGCATGAATGACTCTATTGGTAAATAAGTACATGGACAGGCAATACTTTGGAACTGAGATTACAAATCATGTATCATTCGAGAGTGAGTGAGATGACACAATCCAAATATGGTGAAGATTTTGTTCTGCCCTGTAATCATCATAGACTGTGACTCCTATTTACAAACTGGCTAAGAAATTGGTAGATTTGCCAATGAGGAGGTCCAAATGAGAGCTTGTAAGTGGAGAAATACAGACTCACTCCTTAGCACCCAGGGGCATACCGGTAATTACATGAGTCATTTTTCTAATGAGAATAGTTTCTATTATCTATCTCTATTCATTATGGTTGTGAATGAAACAAATGCTTATATTCCATTGTTCTCTGTTTTTTGTTATTGCTGTTGCTATTCTCTTGATCTAGATGTTAGGTATCCTCGAGCACCAGTAATTTTTTTTCTGTCTAATCAGCATTTTAAGAATCACAAAAAATGATATTGTGTAGGATTTACTGTTGGAAGACCACTCTTCATCTGTATTAACCGACTTCTTAGACTAGAGTTAAGATAGCGGCTAAGAATAAAACATTCTAAATAAGTTTCTAAAATACTTTCCAAGTTGAAATGTCATTACAGTCTTTCAAAATAATTTCAAATATTGTGAGGTTTTGGTTTGTTTGTTTTTTAGCATGTTGTCCAGTAATGCAGAGAGTGAAATCACACTCGGAAGCATGAAGTATGCACAAAAGCAAATGGAATTACTGTCGGAGAGCAGAGGAAGGCAGTCATACTGTCTCCTTACCGTGGTTTTTTCCAGGCAGTGAAGCAGGTGGTGGTGCTGGGTTTCAAAGCTGGAGCCGGATTTGCTAACAAAAGCCTGCTCATCCTCTGAGGACTGTTAACAAAGAGAAGACAGAAGAGCTTTCTATTTTATTTGCAAACAACTCGAACCTCAGCTACACATTTCCACAGAGAGATCTGCTCTATTAACTGGCAACATTTTATTTTTTTTTAACTAGAAAGGAACAAATGTGCAGTTCCTGTTAAGTTGGATGATCGGCATTTACAATTTCATCAAATGAATGGTCTGGTCTTTTAGACATGCCTCTTTGAATTGAAATTTTAAATCTCTTTTACTCATTCAACTACCAACTATGTTTGTAAGATGGGAAGCTGTTATGTTTTGATGATCAAATTTAACCTAGTGCTTAGCAAATTTTGAAACCGTGATCATGCGCACGTAAATAAAAACTATTTTGTAAGTAAAGATTGGAATCCTAAATATTAAAGGAAAATTCTGGGGTAAAAATAAATTTTCTCAAATTGTAGTTTATGCCATATGATCTTCCTAACGTTGAATGTTGTTCCCTCTTCGTTATGAAGTAAAAGACACCATGTTAGCCACCCACCTCAACCCTTGATCCAGTTGAATGATAAGAAAGATAAATTTGAAATAAAAAAAAGAATTAGGCATTTGAATTATTGAGTATGTTTTTTTAACCTTTACCATGTTAATAAGAGACAATGTAGAAACATTGCCTAATGATGAATAGTCATCATGATTCACTGGCAATATTTCATAGTGCACTTTCTAACCTTCTACAGCCAACGAGGATGTATAGGGTGAAGTTATATATAAAAAAAAAACAAACAAAAAAACACTTTTGTTGTTTGGATAGCCATCGTCATAATTAGCCACAATAAAATTATATGGAAGTAGAACTAAATCAATCTCAAACCAATAAAATGAACATTAAAAAAAGAGATGTGCTTGATCGTACCTGCAGCTGATTACTGAGTAAACCATTCCGTTTGCTCTGCATGTAAGCATTTGCACTTCCACTCTTGGCTGCCCGGATCCTGGCCAGTCTAGCTTTCTACAGGAGAAGAAAAATAAATATTCCGTTAACATTTACGAACTGTTTCCTTAAAACAGTGAACGAACTCTTGTATAATCCTATTGTCAGCCTACATATTTTTAAAAGTAAGCCAGCTTTTCAAATGCAACTATTGAAAATTACCTCTCTACCTTTTTAAGTGCTTTATTTCAGTTAATATTTATCAGTAAAATCAATGAACTACCTTGGAGCTGGCTTATGCCTTTAAAAATTATAATTAAGTCTTTACAGTAAGATCAAGTTATTTCATTATTGTTTCTTTCAATTGTGTCAAAAGAAAAATAGCAGTATTACTTTACGTACCTATCTGAGTAACTTAATGAAATGAAGACTGGTAGCTCAGGAAACCAGCTGCCAAATCCTTTTTGTTTAAACTAATGTCCTTGAAAAATTAGTAATTAAATACCAAGAACTGATTGCCTTCCTTCCTTTTTTTTTTTTTTTTAATAAGAACCACTGTTCATCTATATCTGCATCCTCCAATATAAAATTGTATTTTTGCAATTATCCTTTAAGTTAGTCAAGGTAGATCCATGCCAAACAACATGGACTCTCTCTCTAAACAAACAAACAAACAAAAACAAACAAAACCAACTCTGAATTTATCTACTTTGTCTACCAGCACGGGTCCACACAACTGTATGCGCATCTGATTTGTATTTCACTCTTGGATTGGCTGAAATGAAGAACATAGTGAGCCTATCCAGAGAGATTTAAACATTTTTTTTCATTTTTAAAGCTTTTTTGTGTGTGTGTCTGTAGATAATATCCTTCAATGTAGAGGGTTTAGGTGACCAGTCCAATTGTTCCTCTAAGTTACAGTGAGATCCCTAAAGTGAAAGTACTAGGCATCTGGCTGTGTAGCCAGATTTCTGATATTCCATTCTACTTTCTAACTGCTGTTATTGATGCATATTTAGACTGTTATGGAAAGAGTCCTGTTTTCCCTTCCTGGAGATCACTATTTTGGTGATCATTCTATTTGTATTACATGTAGCTGGCAAGTGTATGTAAAACAGAGACTGGGATGGCTTAGATAAGTTTCGTGTAAGCTTAACTCACAAAATTTCTTCTTTTTCCCTTCTAAACAATCCCGAAAAATACTATCTTTAGTCTCAAGACCTGGAATGCTCTTTTAATAAAATTTTAAAATTATCTAGATTTTAAATGAAAAATAAATATATACATATGACAAAATTTTTAATACTACAGAAGTGCATGCAAACAATTGTCTGTGACCCTGGAGCCATCCCACTACTAGGCTTCAGAATCAATCATTGGTAATATTTCTAGAGAATCCTGTGAGAAATTTTCTAAGCATAAAAGAGCAAGTATATATATTCACATGTATATACACATACATTTTTACTCCAGAGAATACTCCTCACACTCTTCTGCATTTAGTTGTGTTTTTAAATTACATCTTGGAACTCCTTCCATATATACATGTAAAGATCCACCTCATTTTCTATGAATGTATAATACACCACGGTATAAACAAAGAAGTATTTATTTACCAGGCCAACTACCAATTAATTTTTAAAGCAGTTTGGCAACTATAAGCAATGCTGCCTGCTTTGAATATGATGATGAGCTTATCTACAAGACATATTTCTGAAAGCAAAATTATTCCTGGACCAAAGACAGTGCACGTGTGTGTGTGTGTGTGTGTGTGTGTGTGTGTGTGTGTGTTTCTTTTGTTAAGTCTTACCAAATTTCCCTCCAAAGTTATTGTACCAAGATGCCTTTCACATGTATCATTTGAGAGTAGCACTGAGATGTTTGAAGCTCTCAAAATCGCATTAAGATATCATCTGTCTTTAACACCACCCTTCCTCCCTTCCTTCCTAAATTTATTCTTCCTGTATGCTGACTCCAGGTTAAAATAATATACTTTGTACAAAGATCATATTTATAAATGATGAGAAAATTAGACAAATTTCATTCTTTGTTGGAAACATAATGTTTAGATCAGTCAAAATACTGACACAATAGTAGAGAATGAAGTTGGAAGGTAGAAAATTTTTAACTTCAAAAGCTGGGCGGCAGTTTCAGGATTTCAGACCAGACTCAGTAACAATAGCAAGTGACAAGGACACTTGGAAACGACTCAGAATTAGCCTAATAATTCAGAAATAAGAAATTTATATATTTGTTTCCAAAAAGGGATTATTGTTGAAATTTCAGTCTTAGTCTTTTTAGTCTCCTGGAACATTCATTGCCTTTCTACTCCAGACTCCTGACTCCTCCCCCCCTCCCTCCCTTCATTCTCTAAGCATTCAGCAGCAGCATTGGGTGATACTGTTTTCCTTTATTAAGGAAACATATACATTAACCAAAAATACTCTCCAGCAAAATAAAATGACATATATTTCTCATCATGTAATGGGAAGCCTACATATGGTAGAAAACACTACTGTAGAAGTAGTTGTGGGCTTAGGGACAAAAAAGAAGTTGCTTTAGAGACAGACTATCCATTTATGCTAAGTCATGCACTGTGTTAGAAAAATAACTTCCCATCTCAATTTCAATCATGGCTTTTCTTTGACCCGACTACAATTCCATAGGAGTTAATTGGTTTAATTGGTCTTGTGGAGCACCACAATAAATGCCTGTTGAATACTAGCCTTTATGACTTGTGATTATCTCTTTGGTTCCAGCAGGTAATTGAGGGAAATTATTTCACAAAGACATTTTAGAAAATCATTTTACTTCTGACCCTCTCAGTATGACAATCTTGGCAGCGCCGATTATGTAATTGGGAGGTTAAGAGAAAGCCATCTGCTGGTAAAAAGAAACGTATTCCTTTCAGTCTCTTACCCCTGACCCTTTTAGGACATACAACTTCTGGCATGGCAAAGTATCAGCAAATAATATGGAAGTTAGATAAAAGTTTCAGTAAGTACTTTATCTTAGCTGTATGAAAAGTAGGAGACTTCTTAAATTTTAATTAAAGCAAGGTTTACATTTTCAGTGTAAAAAAAGCATTATAGTTATTTTCAAATAATTTATTTGCCTTAAATGGTGATAGTGTTTGGAGAAAAGTTGTCTGTCTCATAAACATATTCTTCCTATGCATCCTGCTTCTTCATAGCAGCAGTTTTTGTCTAATCATCTAATCTTAGCAGGATTTCTCAAAGTTGGTTCCAAGGAATTCGTAAGTGTCAAAAGTAAAATCTAAATCAAACCGATGAAGCAAAGGACTGGTTCTGTGGTCAAGAAAAGGCTGGGAAATGCTGAGGTGTTAAACAGGTTTCTTTGCTCTTGGGTTCTTCACACCATATGACATTGTTGATGATCACTGTGAGGAGAACAGGGATATGTAGTCTGCAAGTTTCCTCAAACTAATTTGACATAGAAATCTTGTATTGTGAAGTACTCACAGGTTAGAATGCAGTGGAACACAATGAGTTTTATCAAGTAGATTGCTTTTTAATTACGCGAAGTGACATAAACTTTACAGTGTATGTGTGGAACGGATGGTGGAAGTCAATCTGAGAAGGATCTATGAGCTAAACACGGCTGAGACACTGATTTCCTTAAATGGTCAGTCATTTCTAGATGAAGTATGAGGTAGATTAAAGGAAGTTATTGGGCCATCTTGTTACTAAATCGCAAAATATTTTGAAAAATAAAGGTATCCTAGGCAGCCTTAAAAGTGAGGTAAAGAAGGTGTTTCTCTTTGGTAATTCCTTATTCCTCAAATACTTGCCCCCACACTCCCTGTAACATACATTCTGGAAATTCTGCTTCCAGTTGTTCCTTTCATTTAAGGCTTAGTAAAATGCCTCAGGTGGAGGTAGCATATTAAACTTTATCATCTTTTAGAAGTTTAAGACATTTATTGGAATCTTTTTACTTGCTAAGAAAAAATAACTGTGCTAGAAATGAGACAAGTTAGTACCAAACAACAATAAAAAGAGAGGAAAGAAGTCAGTGGCAGACAGTGGAATATTCCTAGGTCCAGAACTTGGTTAATCCTGGAGATGGCAGGGCTAAGTAGAAAAAGGCTGGGATTTGGGTCAGTGGAAGAGGCTAAGCAATGAGAGATCTGCAAGAGGATTCCATGTTGGAAGGGGTGAGAACTGAAAGAGAATATAGGAAGGCATCCGCGACCAAATTCTTGGGTGGAATTAGGAGCTGCGTAATTTTGTTTTTAATAGTAGATAGCCTAAGAGATCACTCTCAGGTTCTAGCAAGTAGTTATTTCTTGCTTTTTCATTATTCTACTTAAAAAAAAAATCTTTCATTTGGACATTGCTGAATGTACTAGGCAGTGGTTCTCAAAATGTGGTCTCCCAAACGGCAATATCAGCATCACCTGGGAATTTATTAGCAAATGTTTAGGTTCTAACCCAAAACTACAGAGTCTGATGTTTTGGGAGTAGGGCTCAACAATCTTTTTTTTTTTCTTTTTCAGATGATTCTAAACTTTGAAAACCACCCTAGCAGGGTATGATAAATGGCAGATTACATATGGGTAGTACCTTTCTAAGTCAGTGTGAAAATTTTAATGTGAAAATTAAAAATATTACACCATACATTGGCTCATTGATTCTAAACTTCTCACTGCATTTAGAATTATCTACAGGAATACCTTAAAATAGTAATAGTTCAAATAATACTAGAATTGTTTTGCCTTGGACTTTAATCACTAGGTTTGTGAGGATGAGAAAGTTATCTGTAAAATGGAAATAGTATACTTCCTTTGCAAGTTGATTGTGAATGTTACAAGAAACAGATATAAAACACTTGGGACATTCTAGAAACTAGTGAGGGGTTTTGTTGTTGCAATTTGTATTATTAAATTATAACTATAATTACTACTATGATTATTCTGTGATAATTACTCACAGGTTAGCCTGTGAGTATGCAGATGATTAGGTGATGTGATCCATATTTTAAAAGAGCTGCTTCAAAATATCAACCTTCCACTCGTCATTGCATTAATCTAGCTTTATTTTGGCTAATACATTCTACTCAGTAAATATTTATAGAATAACTAAGAGAATCAATAAATCTATTAAAATACAATTACCAAGGGTGGGAGTGGAGGAGAGGTGTCACGGTTTAGGCCTATATCCACCAGCATGTCAGTATGTGCTAGAAATGAGACAAATTAGTACCCAACAACAACAAAAAGAGAGGAAAGAAGTCAGTGGCAGACAGTGCAATATTCCTAGGTCCAGAACTTGGTTAATCCTGGAGATGGCAGGGCTAAGCAGAAAAAGGGCTGAGATTTAGTTAAGACTTTATCAATGATTGATAGAAATGGGGTAAATGATGTATTCCCTGTAAACAGCAGGAGTGGGTAGCAAAAGCATGAAGGGTATTGCAAATGGAAGAATCTAGAAGAAGGAAAGTATTTCTGATGGTGATGATGGGAATGTTCTTAAATTAATACTGTGTCTATTTCATGCTTTTGCTTGGTCTTGGCGTGGCAATTGAATTAAACAACAAAAATATGGTCTAAAAAAACCATTTTGTAACATTACTTTTATTAGTTGGACTGATGTTTTTACTGAATTGAATGTTTACTTGACTGAATTAGCTGGTTATTTTTGCATAACTTTAATATTTGGCACATAGCCCAGTCCCAGATAAATTTAAACTGTCTTAGCCTAATGGGCATTTGTTCTGCTTTTTTTCCCCCCTAATCTCTTGGGAACGAAAATAGGAAACATCCTTTGGTAACTTATTTAGTTCATATTCACTGTTCTTTCTTAGAAGATTATGTTCAGTTTATTGGTCACAGTCTACATACTAGACATATTATACTTGGTTATTATATTTGACTTTATTAATCCAATTTTCTAATAGTAAAACTCTGTAAAATTCATTGCATTATGGCAGAAACTAAAATATAGCAAATATTTTAAAGATTCCTAAAAGCATTCACAAAATATACTTTTCAATTAGTGTACTTTTAGAATGTCACATTACTTACTTTTGATTTCTAAATGTATTTTAGTATTAATATTTAGTAGACCAAAAGGCTTCTAAAATACTCTAAGGTTTTCTTTATTATTTCTTTGTTGCAGATGACAAACTCTGAAGAAATACAGGTGTTTGGGAAATTGGTTTACCAGAAATTTAGATTTGTGCTTCCTATAGTTTTCATATAGTTGGCTCTTACACTAAAGGAGAAATGTCTAGAATGGAGATAGATGGGTGGTTGAAAGTTAAACTTTTAGTAGGATCCTGTTACTTTAGACAATGCGCAATTGTACCCAGTGGAGGGACTGGACTGTATGGGCAGTGTCACGACTGTGGTGCTTGAAGGTCCTTGGTGGTGGGGTCAGTTGTGGCTGAAACCCCTTTACCTCTGCTTGCCAAGGGTATGTATTCCCTACATAAGACTACAACTGTCCAGAGGGTGCCTTTTTCTACTCCTCCCTATTCATTAGATGATCAGTTCTCTATATCCATGTTGACTGGACTACTTCTAACTCTTCTCTGTAATAATTAAAGACTAGACATTCGTCCAAAAATGAAGGGTTCCATAAAGCAAGTAACTACAGGACTTGGAAAAGTGATTCTTTGCTAAAGGAAGAAGATCGTTGACAGTGGGCATAAATTAGTTCTCTGGACAAATACGCTGTGTGGCCACACTGATTAACTAGAACTTTCCAAAGACTTACTTCATGAGATTGTATACTTTACTCAAGAGGCTGACATTGTTCATATGTGTGTTTAAGATCCTGTTCTGGAATTACCTACAAAGCCAGTGAATAACTACACCAAAGCCTCTCATAGTATTTTGTGGTTATAACACATCACCCAGGTTGTGCATCCACTTTAGTCATGATTATGAATAGTTTTGGATGTTTTTTAAAAAAATGAATCTATCCTTAAAGGACAAAGATATAATGACTATGAAGAATACTGGAAATACAGTGCCATAAGCCCAAAGGAAACTATGGAAGAGATTTCCAAGATTGTTTCTAAGCAACAAGGGCCCTGCCTCTCAAGGTAACTATTTTGACAAGGATTGGGGAAGGGAAGTATGATAACATTTACATAGCTTTTCTGAGAGGCATCCTATCATAGTGTTTGTGTGTATGAACCTGGGAGCCAGACTAGCTTGGATGGAGTGGTGGATCTCCAACTCAACAGGTATGTGACCTTACAATTGCTTAATTTGGGAATACTGGAGAATTCCCATCTATAAAATGAGGATAATAATGGTAACTAACGGCTAGAGTTTTCATGAAGGTTGTATGTGTTGACTCAAGTTAGCCTAAAGTTGCCTCCTTACATATTTTAAATTTAGCCTAAAGGTTTCTCTATGCATAGTGAACTGTAACTTAAATGGAGGAGTAAACAGACTGCAACCCACTCTTGTGTCAACCACTGAGTTTTGGCCAATCAAAGGGGGTCAACTGTTCCAATGGTGTTCAAATAAGGCAAACGCTGAGCTATAATCATTACAACTGTTTCTGTACCTCACTTTTTGTTTTCTGTATGTCACTTTCCTTTTACTGCCTGTAAATATTTTTCTACCGTGTGGCTGTGCTGGAGTTTCTGTGCTTACTCTGGCTTGAAAGGCTGCCCAATTCATGAATAGTTCTTTGCTCAGTTAAAGTTTTCAATTTAATTTGGCTAAGGTTTGTCTTTTAACATCTGAATTCTTTTGTGAAAAACATTAGGCTAATGTCTGGCACATATAAACCACAAGTAAACATTAAATATTTATAATATGATGTGGTTATATAAATTTACATATACTTGTATATAATCTTAATCTTATTATTTATTATTTTCCCCATTTTATAGTTGAGTGTACACTATGCTTATTCTTGAGGGATTAATTGGCATGAAGTTCAAACAAACGGTAAGCTGCTAGGATGAGAATAAAACTCAGCCCCAGATGATCAGATTACTTCCTGTGTCAACTATGTAAAATATCTGAGACACATTTTGGTGCCCTTTAATAACCCTCATCTACTGGAACCAGCTTGACCCTTGATAGATACAGACTCAGTGAATCAGATCTAGAAATCTGATTTTAATAAAATTTGCCAAGAATCTGTTTCTGATTTTGCTACTGTCATTAGTGCTGTTCATCAGATATTTCTTATTTTCTGCTTCTGGTCCCATAGTAGAATTGTATTTTCCTGCCTACTTTGAAATTAGACACTGCTGTGTGATTTGCTTTGGTTAATGCAATAGACAAGAAAGTGACTCAAACCACTTCCAGGAGGGGCATTAGGAAGCCGTGTGTGATTCATCATGCCCTTTACTCCTCCTGGAGACTGCAGAAGTACACTGTCAAGATGGACTCTCTATTCTCTGGACAAGTAATGGACTTGTAGCATGATTCAGAAGTATTGCTTATTGTTTTAAGCCACTGAGATGTTAGGCTTCTTTTTAGTGTAGAATAACCTACTCGGTCCTGATTGATGCACATACTGACCAATCCAGAGCACTGAATAACCGTTAAGAACTATTAAAGCTCATTATAAAAAGTGGGAAGTGCTAAACTATGGTTGCATAGAGCTGAATACGCACCTTCTGTGCCCTTCGTTTGTCTGCTCGTTGATTCTGGTGGTAGATACGACTGAAGTTGGATACAATCACCGGAACGGGTAGAGCAATGACCAAGACCCCACTCAGCGAACAGATAGAACCAAAATCTTCCCTGCTATGGTTTTGGCACCATGTCACCATACCTGGGTTAAAGAAAAAAAATACGTATATTGTTTTAAGTCACAGAAAGACATTTCTACCTGAAACTAGAATTTTTTGCTTTAAGTCAAATGATTTTTTAGACATGTCTATTTCTACTTTGTGACTACAATATACATGGCTTCAGATGTTAATGTCAGAAATTATAAATATATGAATATAAAAATTACCTTTCAACCTTGTAGAAAATGATTCTAACATTAAGGAATCTTTTTGATTGGAAAATATGTTAAGTCAGATGATGTAACGATAGCTGTTCAATTTTTCCTTTATATGCTGTGACATAGTTCTTTACATTTATTTAATACTCAATAATTCTATGCTGAAATTTATAGTCTGGATAACACAATTTTCCACTTAGTTTTTTTTCAACATTCAATTGGTTATGAAATTTAAGTAGAAAAAGTAGCACATCACATTCCTTTCACCAGATGTCATCATTTAAAAAATAAACTTTTCAAGGCCCCCATTAACCTTCACTTGTGAAATCTAATGGCTGTTTCTCCATAAAAATCTAACTCAGTCTCTCATTTGTAGCTTATTAGTTGACTATTCTCTCCTTGAAAGACTCCTTTCATTCTTGGCTTTAGTATTAGCAAATATTCTTATTCTCCCGTCTACCTCATTGGCTACCACTTCTCCATCTTTTTTTCTGCCTCTTTTCCCCTTATCCGATTTCTAAACCTTAGAGTACTTTAGGTCTCAGTCTTCAGTCCTCTTATCTTCTCCATATAAACCCACTTCGTATGTGACTTTGTCCAATCTCATACCTTAAAACTATCTCCATGCAGCTGACACTCTGACTTATATTGACAGCCATGATGTCTCTCCTGAAAACCAGATTCATATCTCGAGTAGTCTGGTCTGATTATTTCTACCCCTGGATGCCTAAGAACCCATTAAAATTTAAATCAGACAAAATGGAACTCTTATTTACCTAGCTTCCTCTGCCTCTCTCAAATCTTTTCCTCCCACAAGTCTGCCACCTATAATTAAACAGAACCACCACCATGCAGTTGTTCATACTAAAACTGGAAGAGCCATCGCCTTAATTGCCAGTATCAACATTTCATCTCTTAGCTGGTCTTCTTGTCTGTGGACAAACCAAATTGTATCCCATTCAAGCCTCTCTATGACAATAAACCAAACCATGGTCATTTCTTGCCAGAGCCATAGATATAGCTTCTTACCTGACTCTCCTTTCTACATTTACCACTTTACAATTCATACCAACATAGCAGCCAGAATTTTGGTTTTAAAAATGGAGATTAGACTACTGCTATGTTGTTTAAACCCTGAAATGGACTTGAAACTGAAATAAATCCAAACTCCTTAGTTTTGCCTCCAAGGGCGTACCTCATTTAGTTCCTGCCTATATTTTACACCACCTTTCACCAAGCTCACTGGCATCTGGCCACACTGGCCATCTGGCCTTCTGTTTCGTGTGCAGCCCCCAGATGGTGATTATTCAGGGTGCCATTTAAATGTCTCCATCCAAGTGATTTTCTGGCCACCTAATTCACAATAGTCTTATTGTCTTCCCTAATCATTCCCTATAACATTTCCTCATTTGATTATCTTCAGAGTACTTATTAACAAGTAACATTTTCTTATTTATTGATCTATTTTTTCACTCCTCATCCACCCTACTGACATTAGAATGTAAACTTGCTAAAGCTGGAGCTGTTCTACTTTGTGTTTCATGAGCATAAGGCCAGCTCCTACTTGAATGAATACATTTTCTCTTCTTTACTGATGGAGACTGTCTAAGAGTGCACTCCTGGGGCAGGGGACAAGGAAGAGTTCTTTCCATCTTATTGTTGCAGAAGTTACCCAGCTATGTCTGAGCTCCAACTATTCCATGCTCATTCTGGGGCTTTGGAGAGCTCAATGCTCAGAGAGTGTAATCCTGAGAGACAGGGCTCAAAGGAACTCACATACTAGAATCCATACTCAAGGGAGTTTAGGAGGACTTGCGGTTATATTGTATCTTGAGAGGTAGCCTAGGCAATAGTCACTCTAACACTGTTTTGTGGGAAAACATATGTGTGTCAATATGGAGATGGAGAGGAATCGGCTGAAGAAAAACTTGAGAGAGACAGAAGGTGATACTATCTAGTGCCACATTTAGTGACCCTATTCTGAGCTCTGGTCCTTTGCGTTGAAGACTGAGATACTCATTCCTGTTGGTGTTTGTGGGTGATCAGTAGTTGAGCTAATTTAACATGGCTAAAGTTCCCACAAGGCTTTGGCACCAGAATGACAGTATTAATTTATAGTACAAAAATAATAACCTAAGAACCAGAATGCTGTGTTCATATAAAACATGATCTCCTTCTATCTGGGAAGCTAAATTATAATCTAAAGGTTATGTTAGTGAAGAAACAGTGAAAACTAAAGGAATTTAGAAGATGATTTTTAAAAGTCTTGGGGAAATTCTTACTATAGAGATATGTCAGTGGGATTGGAAGGTCAACTCCTTTTTATACAATGCTGTGTACCTATGAGACAAATTATGTATCTGTCACAGTTCCCATTGAATGTCCAGCCATATTTGATACACAGTGTTTTTCCCCTTCACATTGATTATGCAGTAGGCCCCAGAGAAGGCACACACACAGACACACACACACACGCATGTACACGTGTGCGCGCACACACACACACACACACGGCTTTTAAAAAAGAGATTTGATTTTTAATAAAAACTCAATTATTTATTATGGCTAAAGAAGACAAGTACTGAGTCCATGTAATTGAAGTAAGCCTTTTAAAATATCAATATATAAAATAGCTAAGTGAATCCATCATATACTTTCTCCTGTCCTTGAAAGATTTTTAAAAGTCATTATTTATTATTTAATTTTTGTATTCTTGGTTCACTATGTCACAGGATAGGCAAGCTCAGAATAGTTGCAATTATTAGAGAAAATTACGAAAAGTAGGGAGATACACCAGTTCGTTGAAAGGCAGCAAATTCACAGTCTAGAAGGGTCCATAAGGGAAAAGAGGTTTCAGATACATAAGAGAAGCTTCGTGTCATAAAGCTATGGTAATCAACATAAAATAAAATACTTATTTTTTAGCTCTACCATCTTTGTTTTATAATCCAACATTCCTTCACAACTGAGAAAGCACAGGTGAGTATTTGCAAGGACTAAGCAGGACTGCAATGATTATGGTGAGAAGAGGAAGGGGGCACAAAGTGTTCATCAATGGGTACATCTTCTCTCACGTTTACACTCTTGGGTAGAGACACAGAGTTTCCTCACTTTATAGCCATTTAGGATGGTCTCCAAGGCTCTGCTGTTGTGAGATAAAGCAGAGGAGATGGTAAGAGAGTACAAGGAAGTAGAACAGGCAGGGGTGTTAAGACAGTCCAGGCTGTCCTGCAAATTCTCATGTAAGGACAGCCTGAGCCCTTGGCTGGTTCCCATGGAACACCAGCTGCCTGGTTCCTCATACTCTTGGTACAATTTACATTACTCCTTCTATCCTTCTCCCTGCTTCCTTTTACCAGTTTAAAGTTGACTGCTGTTGATATTTGTAATATTTTAAGCATATCTCACTATTTGAATATGTCAGAGAAGAGCAAAAAATATAGTATGATTCATGTCTGTTTTTACATTACTCATTTTGTCTCTCTTCTCATTTAGGAGTGACCTGGAGAAATGAAAATGGGTAATGTTTATCTGCAAACTTGTATTTGAGCATAGAATCTGCTAGGGATGGGATATATCTCATTGGCAAAACCAGCTGCTTTTCTTTGTTTAGTAAAATATCTTCTAACTAGTATTCAAACTCATAGCAAGAAGCAAAAACACATTATACACCTCAGGATTTACATCTCTCTGAAATTCCGTGGAGGAAAGGCTTAGAATAGAAAGCTTATATTGCGAAGTGACACTTACCGTGGTGAAATGATCATTGAAAGCTTAAGTGTTTCTAAAATACTGCCACCTTTTAATGATTATTTATATCCTAGGCAACTTGGTTTCCTGTTGGTACTTTATTACTTACATTCAATATAGAAAAATACATCTCATTTTTCCTGACTCCTTATTTGTAAATTTATGCTAAGCCCAGTAGGATTATTTATTTCATTCTTTCTGTTTTTCTTCAGAATTTTATATTATGTATTCAGTCTTTGAAAAATCATTTCCCAAAAAAAGTTACACCGAAACATGACATATATGTGGGGTTTATATTCATATATTTTTTTTTCTGTATTTAATAAGATTGATTAAAAGACTACGAGGAGCCCCTAAAGTCTAATAAGATAAATAATGAATTCACAAAAAAGTAAGAAGGAGGCCGGGTGCATTGGCTCACAGCTATAATCCCAGCACTTTGGGAGGCAGAGACTGGTGGATCATCTGAGGTCAGGAGTTCAAGACCAGCCTGACCAACATGGAGAACCCCTGTCTCTACTACAAATACAGAGTTAGCCAGGCATGGTGGCACATGTCTGTAATCCTAGCTATTTGGGAGGCTGAGGCAGGAGAATTGCTTCAACCCAGGAGGCAGAGGTTGCAGTGAGCCAAGATTGCGCCATCGCACACCAGCCTGGGTAACAAGAGTGAGACTCCATCTCAAAATTAAAAAAAAAAAAAAAAAAAAAACAGAAGGAAACAAGAGAATATATCATGAGAGAATAACTATCGAATATTTTAGATAATACAGCAACTTGAACTTTGTTAATTGAAAGGAAACTTTTCTCTATACTACTTTCTTTTCTTCTTCTTCTTCTTTTTTTTTTTTTTTTTTTTTGAGACGGAGTCTCACTCTGTTGCCACGCTGGAGTGCAGTGGTGCCATCTCGGCTCACTGCAACCTCTGCCTCCTGGGTTCAAGCAATTCTCGTGCCTCAGCCTCCCGAGTAGCTGGGATTATAGGCACACGCCACCACACCCAGCTAATTCTTGTATTTTTAGTAGAGACAGGGTTTCACCGTGTTGGTCAGGATGGTCTCGATCTCCTGACTTTGTGATCTGTGATCCAAAGATCGGCCTCCCAAAGTGCTGGGGTTACAAGTGTGAGCCACCGTGCCTGGCCCCCCCATACTCTTTCTACTCTTCCCCCGCTTCTAAGTTTTCCTTCTTTCTCCTGTATTTACTATGTCAGTAGAGCCACCAGTTTCCTTCTGCTCCTTTTTCACCCTGGACATCTGCCAGACCTCATGTTTACCGCTCCCTTTCCTCCTTATATCAGTTAAAAAGGTACAATATGGAAGTGCCCTTTGCATAAAATGTTAATTCTAAATTTGCATACTTCCCAAAAATACTGGCTAAAATTTTATATTTTGTCAAATATTGAAGATTATTTTGGATGGAAGACCAATTCCTCAGAAGAGATTTAATTTTTGGCTATTAAATATTTCAGTCTCAAATATTATCGAAAAGTTTCATGCAAAGTTCTTGAATTCTGGCATGCACTCTACTTAATGCTAAATATGGTGAAAACTGATTAATTCAGGCAGACAATGCATCCATTCATCCATCTATCCATCTTCCTATTTATCGAGTAATATTGATAGACTGAAAATGTACATAATTTTAAAACATAATTCATTATAAACCAAATTTCATTGATATCTTACTACATTTTTCCCTGTTTAGTATTTCTTCAGAAGTTGCATGACTAAAGTGTGGTTGTCTTTATATCTCAAATGGAGAAATATTTCCCTGAATTTTCTTACACCATCTTCAAACAGTACTGTTAGCTTCCTAGTCCTATTCACATAGTTTATATTTTTTTCTCTTTTTATTTGATGGGTATAATTGTATGTTCATTTGATAGAGTACAAATGTTATATAAGGCAAATCTCCACAGCTAATGCACGACTTTCCACCTCTGAAATTATGTCCCACACATACTAAAAGAGAAAACAAAATTCATGTAATTGATAAATAATCATGAAGATAGAAGATATCCTTGTACAACAGGAAGAAAATGCTGATTTTAAAATAAACCTTGATGCTTACTGTAACTCAAACTCTCACATTCTCTTTTTCGTTTTTTACAAGGAAAAATTGTAAATTACTAGGTATAAGGAATAGAACGAATGAACATCCTGTGCAGGTGCCCAGAAGTTCAGGAGCATTCTGTACATTGTGTATGGCAGTTGCTGGTTCAAAAAACGCTGCATTTCAACTACTACAATAATTAAAATAAACTCATATGGGACATGAATCAGTATTTGGAGTGTAAGTATTTGAAAAGCAGGTATCCTTTAAAAAGTTAGATGAAACTAAGTCATGTATATAATGTCCCGGTGAAAGCCGTTAGTTGATTATGTGTGTACATCTATGTGCATTTAAATTATTGATGTATCCCTTGAATTTTTCTCTTTGACCAGAGTGTTAGTCTGAGAGGTCTAAGAAACAATTTATTCCGACCTGGAAGCTGGATCACTTTGTAACTAGTAATTCTACCCCTTAGGGTGAGTATCTATGTTATTCATGGATTTTCTGCCATCAGCTTGATATTCTAGAAGGATCACAGTTTGATGGATGATTTTTATAGTAGCTGTAATGTTTGCAAATAGCAAATGACCTTTTTTTTTGAGTGTTGTTACATAACACCTGCTTGTGGTATTGAACTTGTTTGCCAGAGGGACTCTGGGATTACTTCACAATAGGCAGATTTCTCTTTGACATTATAAAATCGACATTTGCCTAAAAAGTTGCCTTGATTTTGTCTCCACCTCTCTTGCCTGGAGGATCAATTCCTATACGATCTCACCTCTGCAGGAAAGCCCAAGAACATTTTTTTTGGATCATCTAACGTAATATAGTTGTTTAAAGTACTCTGTGTTATTTCTTGTTTCAGCCAAATTATGAGCTACTGTTCTTTTAATAGTGTACTTAAAACAATCTCTTTCCACTGTTCAGAGCGTTAATAATCTTAATTAGCGCCCACTAAATGAAAGCGGAAACTAGAGGATTCCACACCCTAATTAGAGATTTTTACCTTGGAGTCTATGCACTTTCAAGGAATGCGTGGATAAATTCAAGGGAGTCAGGGAACTCCATGATACTATGTTTTCATATGCGTTTTCATGAAAAGTGTTTTCACAGCTATTATTAAATTATCCAAAGTGTTACAGCCCACATAATGTTTAAAACTCTTAATTTGAATACTTAAGATACTTATGGGAATATCAATGTTAAATATTGTCAACATAAAGAGTCTGAACTCACAATGCACGAAGGAATTGCTGAAAAATATCAGCATTATTTTATAATTGCAGAAATACCGAATACCCACTAGGGGGCATAAAAACCTAAATGAAAGTTTGGAAACAAACCAGGTCTTTGCTGGTTTTCACAAGCTGAGAGCGAGAAAAGTATTTCCAGTAAATTGCCTGTACCGATTCCTTATCTTTGCCTGCACACATGCAATATTTAGGATATATTTTGGGCATCTTATTCCTCTGGAAATAGTTGACCCGTACCCCACAAATTTCATACATTATCTATTTTCAAGTTATTTCCAAAAAGATGCAAAAATAATTCTGACAGCATTTTGTGTTTCTTTTACAAAGATAAGTAATTTTCTGTAATGCTAGATATCGCTAAGGCACAATTTTAAATAAGAAACCCTTAACTAGGACCTTTAGTGTGAAAATCACGTGAAATTAAAGGATTAAGTTTTGTGTATAGAAAAGAAAAAATCAAGGAAAGAACTAAGATGATTTTAGCACATCTACTCAACATTCTCAACATTTATACATTAAACCCTTAACGTGAGATTTCAGCAGGGCTTACTGACTGCGTTCTTTAGCTGTGCTTTTTTTAAAAAACCAAATTTTTTCCTGTTTCCTATTTTTTTCCTCTTGCTTTTAGCCTATTATATGATTATGGGAAGGCTTTAAAGGTTATAAATGGAACATGTGATTCTGACTTAACATCCTAATGAAGTGTTTTTTACCTAAATGAATGCCACGAGTAAAAGACTATATAGTCTCCTTTACAGAATATTTTATTTTCAAAGTATGGTTTTCAGAGCCATGTTTTTAACACTTTATTCTTCATTTTCTAAAATTATGATTTTTAAAGAAGTTATGAAAATAGATGTACAACTGATTACTGAGAGGTACACATTAAAAACAAACAAAAAACCCACTAGGGACTGGCTTTGCCAGCTGTGGAGCCACCGGAAATATTTTCCTCTGCTTTGAGTTCCTACTCTTTGTTGCCTGGAGCTATCCTTTCACTCTCACATATCTGTGAGTCTGGTCATGTCATTCTGCTGCATAAAAGTCTTCAGTGTCTCTCCATCACCTGCAGGAAAAAGCCAAGCTCCTTAGCATGATAACCACAGCTCTTTATGACTTGGCCACCTCATCCTCCACTGCTCACCCACATACACCCCACATTCTCACTGGAACAAATAACTTTCTATTACTGGAATGTACTATGTCTTTCCATTTCTGTATGTCTTGTAATACTGTTCTTTCCAGAATATTCCTCTTGGCACTCCTACTGCATAAATCCTTTGGGTAATTTCCAATTTACATTGATGAAGCTCAAATGTCAATTCTTATTTAAAAACTTCCTGACAATTTTATCTCTATCCAATAAGATTATCCGCTCTCCCTTTGCTATGCCTTCAATGCTACTTGCAACTGAGACAGCAGAATTAGATTTTTACAGGCTGATCTTCTCTTGCTAGATCATGAATTCGCTGAGGTCAAGGATCATGTCATTGTTTTAAACCCAGGTCTAGCACAGACCTTATCCAGTGCTGAGCAAATAATTGGAAGTCAATAAATATTTATTGCTTAAATAAATCCTTCAGGGAAAGGTCTGATGGTAAACAATATATATGGCAGGGAGTGAGGGGAGATACAGGTCTCCTCCTCTTTTTTTCTGAACCAGATTTCTTATTTGTCCCCAGGTCCAGCACCATGTCACCACCTCAATTTTTCTAAATTTCTCTCCAATACTTAGACAAAATGCCCAGCATAACCTGGTTCTACACTGTTTATGCTTCTTGCTTTTTATACTCAGAGAAATCCATTTTTAACCTAGATGATTTAAAATGAAAATAGAAGTGGTGAGACCTGCAACTTTTCCAGTTTCTACCTGTTTTCTATGGTCACATACTTAACAAACATGAATCTATAAATCTGGCAAGAATTTGTTGATTTTAATTTTAATTTTTTAAAGAGATGAGGTCTCACTATGTTGCCCAGACTGGAGTGCAGTGGCTGTTGACAGGTATAGTCATAGTGTACTACAGCCTAGAACTCCTGGACTCAAGGGAACCTTCAGCCTCAGCCTCCAGAGTATCTGGGATGATAGGCATGCACCGCCACGCTCAGCTTGGCCATAATTTTAAAATACAAATAACTCCAACTTGGCAGATTTTGTCCTCTCAAATATCCAACAATTTGAACAAATATAGACTCTGTTCTCTGAATCTCACCATCAACCTGTGAAATGGCTGAATTATTCCATAACCATCTATTCTTCTGTTGGCTGCTACTAATCTTAGATAGTGAGCATTGGCAATTATCTGAAAATTCCATCATGTGGTAGTTATTTTTCTTAACAAGATCCTCTTGGCTAAACCTTGTGAGTATATTGAGGGAGATATGTTTGTCTTCCAATAGAAAAAAAAAAAAAATTAGTCCATCAAGTAAATCAAAGTCCCAGTTTTTGGCTTTGGGCTGACGTCACCAGCTTCCCTAAGATGCATGTTTTGGTTTTCCATCCCAAGAGGTTTCATCTTCAACACTCTCAGGGCTGCTTTCACTCCAGGGACTTTCTTCAGTTACCTGCGGCTGTTGCTTCCATCTCTTCCTGGCCTTTGAAAGGTAACTCTGTTGCATGAAACTCCCCATGGTGCATGGTTCCAGTCACTGCTGCTGCCCTACAGGCTGTCACCCAAGGAGCCAAATTCCTTGCTCAGAGACAAATCCCCACTTTGACAGGGCTGTTGATAAACCTGTTTTCTTATAATCAGCCACCACTCTCACTTGCTGACACCCCTGAAACTGTGCATTGCTTACAATCTATTCAAAGACTCCTAAGTGCCTGTGCCAGGGGAAGATAGAGAAGCTGGTCCCCAGGTGTATGCCTGCAGTGCCAGTCTTAGGGGAGAATGTCAGTTAGGCAGCCTTAAAGCAAGAAGTGCAGCTATTTAATTTGATGTTCTTCCCCATCTGAGTTTACAGCCTAAAATCCATTAGCTATTAGAGGTCTCATGGCATTTTTAAGTTGTATTTACCTATTTTATTTTTGACTGTGCTTTTAAAATTACCTATGGATTATCCAGTAATGACCTAATACATACCTTATTTCTAATTCTGCCCAAGAAGGCCTGATAATTTTGCCACCTGTTATCTACTCCTTAAGTGTTACAGAAAAGAATGCACAAAATTCTAAATACCTAGGAGATAAGACTTGACCTCTTTATTGGGGCAGAGAATTAGGCTCCTTTTTGGCAGCAGCAGTGTCCAACTGAGATGATGGAACTGTGAGTACAAGTTGTGTCCCTCCTGGTGGGTCTGGCCATACCCATATTATTCCTGTTCCCAAATACTTGTCATGATCTAATGGCTGTTCTATGAAAGCCCTGGTGTTCTCACTCAACTGACCACTCCAGGTAGGGCCTGGGCTCCTCCTGTCCTGTGTTGGAAGCACAGGACCAGTTTGGAGTTTACCACCATAGGGCCATTTCTTACCACTCATACAGCCAGGTCATGGGCTTGCCTTGTGTATTAGTCTGTTTTCACGCTGCTAATAAAGACATACCTGAGACTGGACAATTTATAAAGGAAGGAGGTTTAATTGACTCACAGTTCCACCTGGCTAGAGAGGTCTCACAATCATGGAGGAAGACGAAGCAAGAGCAAAGGGACATCTTACATGGCAGCTGGCAAAGGGAGAGTGAGGGCCAAGTGAAAGGGGAAACCCCTTATAAAATCATCAGTTGTCTAGAGACTTATTCATTACCATGAGAACAGTATGGAGGAAACTGACCCCATGATTCAATTATCTCCTACCGGGTCCCTCCCACAACATGTGGGAATTATGGGAGCTACAATTCAAGATAAGATTTGGGTGAGGACATAGCCAAACCATATCATCTTGTTTCTTCTTTATGTGTGCACCTCTCTGCTTAGTCACTAACCAGGGACTTCTTCCCTGCTAAGATTCCAAAGTTCTTTAAGTATAAATAATTTAATATGATGATGCTTCACGTAAATAGTCACAGCTATTTAAATATAAAAGGAGATGAGATAAGAGAAAATGTGATTTAACCTCCCAAAGACAGCCAGGCACTTCCACTAAAATTCTAGTGTTCAATTTAACCTAGAAAGTTTCTATATCCTTAAACAAACTTTGTTTTTGATGAGAATCCAGGAACTTAGGCTTACATTAGATATGTTTTAGAAGAAAGATTCTATTCCAATCAATGTGAGACAAACTTATCTCCTAAAATTAAATGAGTATAATTTATGGATTTGTGTTTGGATTATTTTGCCTCTTCTAAGGAGATTAAAGCACCAATTGAATGGTCATTCTTCTTATTAACTATACAAACTAAGGCATATCCAGAAAAAATATATACATGAAAAGGATCTTAAAAAATCCATGACTCTACCTCTATAGTTCTACTTCATCAGAATTCTGTATGAATATGCTCTGTGGTTATATTCTTACTCTATCTGGTTAAGAAAATCAACAACACAAAACAAAAGATGACCCAAAAGTACACCTGCTTAAACATAAACCAACTGAAAAGAACTTTCCATAAAATTATTTCCATCAGGTTTCATTTTAAGGAGAAAGAGGAAACAAATTTTTTGAAAATATGTTCACACTAGAAAACTTTTAAAAAATGCAGCATATATCCCACATTCTAAGTACATTAAATGCATACTTTCTTACATCTCTTTGTATGCTCCTCTCTTCACTTAATTTTCTGGAAATGAGGTTGGATTGTGAATAGAGTACCTTACTTTTAAAATAGTATTGCTCATATTCAGGGTCTAAGCAGACAAATAAAAATCATATCAAGTGTTTACAACAGAATGGACTAAGTGAAGAAAACTCTCATCACGTAAGATAACCCAGGAATTAGCAACAGCAGGAAGCCGCCATCAGCAAGAGGCTGCAGGGCAAAGGGAGGAGGAAGTTTTTCAGTTTTAGGGCAGAGTGTCATGGAGGCTGGAACTTTCTTTCAAAGACTGCATTGAAACAGTCTTTCAATGCAGAAAATACTAGATCCACAAAGTAGTGTGAGCAACTGCCTTAGAAGATGCAAAGAAAGAGGAGAAATACACTGGCTCCTTCCCCAGCCCCTCTCCAATCTCCTGCCAGTGCTTTCCACTGGCACAACTGGCAGAAAACCAGATGACCAGCCAGCTTGGAAGATGCAGCCTGCTGGCATCTGGATCGCTAGTAAGAGACATAACCAAACAGGAACCCAGGGCTTTTTCACCTAAAGCTGTGCTCTGCTCACCTTACCACAGCTCACTACAAAGATCCACCCTGGTTCCAAAACATTATGGACCAGATGCAGAGCTCTTATACTGTTGTTTGTCTCCAGCCCCGCCCCCTCCCAAAAGCAGAAAATTGCATTTTATCCATATTGGAAACACAGTAGTGAGACTGATGGGAAGCAGTTTCCTGTGTCAGGTCACTCTGTGTTTTGAATGATCATGAGCAAATCAGACTTACTATGTTAAAAACTAAGGGTAAGATGGACCTTCTTCTAGGGTAGGCTTGAAGCTTTTTAGTTTCTGTCAAAGCTGTGCATTTCAATCCACTGAAAATGGAGAACAAACTAAAGAACCAAAGTATCTCTTTTGACAGAGTGAGAAAAAAAGTGTTAAACGAGGGAACATTATAAAGATGTAAATTAGATCTGATTATTGTAAAATGTTCTACTTGTATGAAATGGGCACAATGTGTAATGAAAGCTGGTCCCTGGGGCTTCCAAGCCTCATGGTGACTAAGTGTTGGCAAGAAGCTCTTAATTAGAATAAACCATTTCAGAGTTAAATCCTTCAACAGATCTCTGAAAATGCCATCAGTAATAAATTAAAGCCATATTTTAAGGGCAAGTGAATAAATGTAAAACCAAGTTGCCTTTAAAAATGAATACAATTCCAAGTTCAATTGCTCATGAGTCTTTTTTGTCGCAGGAGTTTTTGTTTTGCTTGTTGCTTTATTTTGGTGGTTTTTTTTTATTATGCTAATGAAAGTCTATAGCTAAACATGTCACAGCCTGGCTGTTAGTTATAAATTTAAATACAGAAAAATATTCTTGTGTTTAAAGGAGATTATAAGATCACAGATGAGAGTTTTGGCAATAAAATGGAAATGTACAATGTGCGCTTTAAATTAAACACAAGAAAGAACATAGTGATTCCATTATAGGTGTCATTAAGTGAATAGCTAGACTACTCTTATAGAATTTGTTTGACAACTTGATGTTTCTACCACTAATAAGGGGTTATGATAATAATTTATTTGTAGTTGTAAAAGCCTATTAGGGTGTTCACGACTTCACTAACCTCTGAGAGCAGTCACTACATGATCAATGGTGGCTGATTTTCATTATGAGAAAACAAAGCTAAAACTTGAAACAGCAGAAGCGCATTCCCTGAAACATTTGGTAGTGGTTTTATAAATACAAATACAATTGTCTTGTTAGATAAGAACACTTAAATTCGTGAACTTCCACATATAAAAGTGAAAAATAAGTTAAAGCAAATGGTAAAAGCGAAAAGCAAATAATCCTCTCAAATATATTTTTCTTTCTTCTTTCTCCCTCCCTTCTTTCCTCCCTCAAAACTGTATCTAGTTTCTATAGTGAGTTGGAAACTTTGATGCTGATCACAAATTGAACACTTGGTTCAATTTATTGAACCACCCCAAAAGGATCTTCCAGTGAAGGAAAGAAGTTAGAGTAATAAACAAATAACTGAACTCTCATTATCTCAGCTTTCTAAATATTTTGATGTATTTTGTTCTACTTTCCAGACAACCAAGGCTATTGTTTACATTCCCTGCTCTATGGGATCTAACTCCTCCTGAAAACAATTGTTAATTATCTCATTTACGTCTCTGCTATTCACCCTAAAGAGGAATGCCCCAATGGCTTACTCTCTTCAAGCCTAAGTGAATCTCTTTCTCCTCTCGATTGTTTCTAAATTATTTTTTAAGTGGTGTAAATAATGTGATTCGAGTGCCTGAGCTGTTCCTAATATGCCCATTTAGAGCACTCTTTTTGTAAAAGGCAAGCAAGCTGGCAAACATTTTAGGCTTTGCAGATCGGCACTGCCTCTGTCACAACTACTCGACTTTACTTTTGTAATGCAAAAACAAGCCTAGATAATCCATAAATGAACAAGAGTCACTGTAATCCAATCAAACTTTATGGAGGGACACTGAAATTTGATTTTTATACTAATTTTGCATGTCAAGAAATATGGTATTTCCTAACCATTTAAACATGCAAACACTCTTCTATGCCCGTAAGCAGTACAAAAACAGGAGATGGGCCACATTTGACCTGTGGGCCATATGTAGTTGGCCAAACTCTGACTTTGAAGGAACAATCATTGTGTAATTAACTCATTTTGGAAAGGTTAAGTGTTGTGCTGTTTCTTCTAGAAGAGTTTGAAACCACTCAACAAAACATTGATATTGCAAAATGTATTTCTTCAAACATTTCATGCTTCTCGACTTTAGGAAATACATCTTTAGGGGAAGTGAAAAGAGGCACCTCTGACTCTTAGCGCATCTGCCTCTTTCCTATCACTGCCCCTCTCCACCATTACTGGATGCCTTTCATTAACAGGTGGACAGAAGATGAAAGGGAGAATGAGCTGACTGCCCTGGTTGCTGTCTACCACTTATGTAATATTGGTGCAGGGGGGAGAAGGGAGAAGGTATTATGTTCCAAACACTGTGCTAAGTGTGGAAAGGCACAAATTATCAGCAGCAGTCACTGCTGTTAGTGACCTCTAGGAGAGAGAGACAAACAGAAAATAACATTTGAGAGTAATAACTGCAATAATAGAAATGATGGTAGGATTCCTTGGGAATTGAGTGTACTTTTGAAATACTTCCATAAGAAGGCAAGATTTGAACTGAATCTAGAGGAACAAAAAGAAGTTAGCCAAGCAGTAAACAGAAGAGATGTGGTTTTTTAAGAGGTGTCCAGGCAGCTCCTGGCTGCAGGATAATCTTACAAGTAGGTGGAGTAAGTTGCTGTCTATGACGATACTGAGATGGTTTGCTTTCAACTCCATGTCTCAAATGCCTACCTGTATTACATAAATTCCACAAAGACTAATTCTGTCTAAGAATTCTTGTCTTTGTTAAAGTCACAGTAGTCCTGTCTTATCTACTGTTTTGCTTTCCATAATTCCAGCTACTCAGTGTCAACTGTGGTTCAAAAACATTGAATGGAAAATTCCAGAAGTAAACAATTCATAAGTTTTAAAGGATGTGCACTTTTAAATAGAATGATGAAATGTCACTCTGCCCTACTTGTTCTGCCTGAATAATGAATTAACCTTCTATCCTGTGTATCCACACTATATACTCTACCTGCCCAGTAGTCATCGACATTGTCTGCTCCTGACATCAAACCATTGACATAGTCATGGTTCCATGATCCAGGATCACTGGAAGCATTTGATCCTCCTTCTGATGACTGCTAGAAGGTCAACAGTATCCTAATGCTAAGTCACAATGCCTGTGTTAGTCACCTCATTTCATCTCATGATGTAGGCATTTTATCATCTCACATCATCTGGCTTGAGGAAGAAGAGTAGAGTATAATGAGATATTACGAGGGAGAAAAACCATGTTTGCTAAAACATATAGTTACAATTTTTCCATTTCATTATTAATTATTGTTATTAATCTTTTACTGTGCCCAACTTATAAATTAAACTTTATCATAGATATATATGTATAGAAAGAAACAGAATATATTGAGTTCAGTACCATCCTTGGATTGAGGCATCCACTGGAGATCTTGGAGCATATCTCCCTCAGATAATGGGGGACTGCTGTATTCCTGAGAATTGTAGCACATTAAGACTTTGAATTCATACAGGCATCTCTTTGGGATTAAATATGTATATCAAATTATTTCTTGAAGACAGGTTTTCATTGGGAGAGACTGAAGAGCAGTCACATTTAGAGAAGGGAAAAGGGCCTAGAAATGAAGACTGTGGCAGTGAAATCCAAACTTAGGCTATTGAAAAGTTTTAGCTAGGGCTGGTTATGCCTAGAAAAGCTTTTATTTTCTTCTTCGTGAACTGATTTTTTAAAAGGGGTATTTGTTTGTCTAGCAAGAGTGAAAGGAGCCAGCCATTATGCCTTAGAGACCCTGTATTGATCTCAGCAGACAAACCACTAAATAGGACTTGACTGCTACACAATGGAGGATTAATTCTCCTTTCCGCACAAGCCTACAGTGGGCATGTGAATATGCATTTATGAAAACTCCCTCTGTGTGGAGAAGAGAGCAAATAACCTAATAAACAGATTAATGTAGGAAAGTCATAAGTGGCCAATTTTTTCCTTAAATTAAACTCTATGAAATAAAATCAGAAAAGCAATTTTTATATAACTTTCTAATTTTATTCATTTTTTGGATTTACTGCTTATATGTAGTATATTGCTAATTATTTTACAGTTTAGAAGGAATAAAATGTGGAAAAAAAGCTTTTCCTTTACCTTAGTGAGGCTTTCTTATTGAAACATGCCAAAAGATTATGGAGGATTTGACATAAGAGTGAAGCTAGGTAATTATGAACTCTTGCTAGCCTAGAAATATGATAATCTTAAGTGGAATTTGGCTTAGCCTTACTGAGTGGAAAAGTAAAAATGTTCTCTCAGCTAATTATTTTGTCTGAGTGAACCTGAACAAAAATTTCACATTAAAAAAAGAAGTAATTGTTTTTTTAACTTGATTGTTTAGGTACTGATACAAGTTAAACTCCCTTGTTTGTAATTAATGAAACAAGTCAAACAAGTCTACAGGTGGTTCTCAGGAAAGAGTAGAGAACTCACATGGGAAGCTGCATGTTGCCTTTAATATCAAGCCAGAAAATATTTTGAGTCCTATAAAGAGTTGCCACTCTATACCTACTAAAACATAATGCCATTAATTAAAAAGGATGTAGAACTGTGGTGATGTGTTAACTTTAAGATCTTTATCTTTCTCCTGATATGTGTGATGTACTGTTCAGTAGTGGGATGGCTAGGTTGAATAACTTCTCAATTTTTTTTGCTCAAAAACCAACATAATTTTGCAATAACAGTAATTCTAGGGTCCTAACATAATGACTTTGAAAATAAATGTAATGCTTTTGTTTTAGCTGTGTTTGTGCCTTTACATACGGAACATCCACCCTTCACATGTAATATCTTCTGAGAGCAGGAGAATCTCATTATCATGGAGTAATGGATGCAGATAAGAAGAACACCCAGAAATTGTTATTAACATGAAGTAAATAGGTTAGTGTAGCAATATTTCCTATTCTTTGGTAGATTGAATATTTAAAGCCTAAGTAGTATTAGAAGGGCAGTACTCCCCTTGATCAATGACTTACCTTACGTGGTTACACAATTATAATATATTTTTTCCAGAATTAATCTTAACATTTCTAAAAGAAAACAAAATCTTGGGGATGACAGACACAGTCTTACTGTAAAAACCGTGCCAAATCGTTGCCATGTGCAAGCAGAAAGATGTGAGTCATCCAAAGTAACTGCCTTTACCAGCCAAGAGTCTCTTTAATCAATTTTGATTAGCAAAGGCTGTACTCTTTCTCTAATGCTCCAGAAGGTGAATGCCAAGGGAAGTCAGAGAAATGAGTGAGAGGTATACTTGGGGTATTTGGTCTACACTATGTTTAGAATGTAAGTGCTTGATTCTCAATCATTGATTTCTGATATCCCACTATGTTTAATATTTCAACAAGTTATTCTGTGATTTAAAGTTTACTTAATTAACTTGAAAAGTGTGTGTGCAATATATATACCTGATACAACTAAATTTCAGTTTAGCTAAAGATAACAGGATCATTTGAATGGCGGTTTTATGTGGAGGCACTTATATATATAAAGTGTTCTGTTATCTAATTAGGAATGGGTGCATGTTATAAAATGAAAACAAGAAAAGAAGGATGTCTTGACTCCCAAAGGATAGGAATAGCTACTTTAAAGAGATTTTCTAATTTTATGTTCTTTTTCATTATGCCATTGTCACCCCAGGGGAAGGTAAATGACAAAAATATTAAATGTGAGAAAAGAATATGATACAGAAAGAGCAGATATCTGAATATTGCTGATTTTTTATTATTCTAAATTAATACACAATGCTGAAAAAAGTGCAAAGATTTGTTTTTTCTGTGGAGAGATATTTGCAAACACAATATTGGCTCATTCTGTAATACTCATTCATACAAAGTAATCTACGAATTATAGCTGAATGCTTTTTATATGTTAGTTTCATTATGTTCTATACAACCAACTTATTTTACTTGCACAATCAGATAGAAGCAGTAATTTTTTTTGGCAAAACTGATCATCTAAAGAAAGGTTTATCTCACCAACTTTAGCTGATAAATTAAAATTTCCAATGATTGAACATCTTAGTAGCATTCTCAATGGAAGCATATAAAATGATTTTTTGTTAGGAAGAAAATAAGCGAGCTTCTTAAGGGAGACTGAGGCATTGTAGAACTGAATTATATAGCAAATGTTTGATTTTCTTATATTAATTGTATATCAATTATCATTAAAGATTAAATAATAATTGATGTGATCAACTGAGCACTGTAAAAGATATGGTATCCTCCAGCGAGGAAAATATTTCTTTACTCATTAGTCCTTCTTGAATAAATTATTGCAAAGAGAAAAATGTTTATCATAAAGTCAATATTATTACTGAGCTTATTTGTATCTGCTATATCTGAATTTGCTTCTGATATTCTAGAAAAATTAAGCCAAACCAAAACAAGACTAGTATGTCAAAACAATCCAGAATTTCCAAAGTCCATACCCTCACATTTAAGACTAACTCACATAGCTAATATCACAGCCAATCCTCTCAATGACAATGAGATCTACAAACCCCAGTTGTTACTTCAGTTTGCTTCAGGAAAAATCTGATACAACTAAATTTCAGATGAGCAAAGATAACAGGATCATTTGAATGGCGGTTTTATGTGGAGGCACTTGTCACTATTCATGTCCACCTCTGATGTCATATTTGCCCAGATTTATGCCCTGCTTGAATTTTGCTAAGAAAAGGAGCCTACTGCTACTGATTGCCAAACACTAGAGTAGCTCCTTCTTACTGTTTCACAGTTGATGACGTTTTATTTGAAGAAACATGACTGTGAGTTTTTCTCATTTGGCAAGACATGAAATCAGAAGCTAGATTATTGAGTACAATGTCACATGGCTAGCAGGAGACAGAGCTGAACTTTAGTCCTCCTTGGCTAAACAATAAATAACATTTATTGGACACTATTTTAAGAACCTTACATGGAAAAATACATTTATAATAAGTTTGTAACCCCACAATGATGTGGGTATTAATATTATACCTTTATTACAGGTAAGGGAAAGGACGCTTAGCAAGGCTAAATTCTTGCAGGGATAATCACAGGAGAGGTGACAAGGGCTATGTGGCATGACCTCACATTTTTAAAAGAGCTGACATGCAGGCTTACGATCCTATTTATAAATAAGACCACATCTACAGGTGTTGTGCATGCTTATTAATGGCAGAGCTTAAATCGTACCCAGGCATTCTGGACCATGCAGATGAAAATAAAAGTCTTTCAAGAAGGAAATTGGAATAGATTACACATTTGTTCAGATAATTTAGGCTGAGACATCACTTCAGAAACCTGTAGGTGATTTTTGAACTTCTAATTTAAGATTACTATTTCTTTTCATTTCCTTCTATTTTAAAACCAAATAAAATTTACTCTCTTAGGTGGAAATGTTTTGCACTTTTCACTATGGACTTTTGTTTTTTCTCCTTATCTATTAGTCTTTTTTTCATTTGTATTCCTCTTACACTACAAAACTAAATCAAAAAGTACATTTCAGGCCAGGCACAGTGGCTCACACCTATAATCCCAGCACTTTCGGAGGCCAAGGCAGGTGGATCACCTGAGGTCAGGAGTTCGAGATCAGCCTAACCAACATGGTGAAACCCTGTCTCTACCAAAAAAAAAAAAAAAAATGCTGGGCGTGGTAGTGGGCACCTGTAATCCCAGCTACTTGGGAAGCTGAGGCAGGAAAATTGCTTGAACTGGAGAGGCAGAGGTTGCAGTGAGCCAAGATCACGCCACTGCACTCCAGCCTGGGTGACAGAGCGAGACCCCATCTCAAAAAAAGCCAAAAACCAAAAAACAAACAAACAAAAAACCATTTCAGATATCCAAAATTCAAAGAAAACCCACCAAATAGAAGTTTTAAGGAATTAAATAGACTCCTCAGACACAAGTAAGAATTAGGCCTACTATGATAAAAAAAAAGAAAAAAAAGCTTTCTTATTTCAGTGCTTTTGTGGTTCATGTTGACAGAAGGTGGGACAAGGAACATCAGCTAGGACTGATCACGTCAGCTTCTCTTCATCTTTTAAATGGGGAGGAAGCACCTGAGACATCAACTATTGAATGAAGCTTAGTACTCACCTTAATTTTCCTTTAAATTATTTAGTCTTTGTTACACAATAAGCTCTTTTACTATTCACTTTAGTTGGTGTATTTTGATTTGTTCATTTATTGATTTGCCTGATTATCACCTGGTATTTAAATAAATTATGATTCTAACTATAAATATAGAGTTTGGTGAACCCTTACACTAAAATGAACAAAAATAAAAAATAAACTCACTCTTACAAATCATTTATGAACTGCTGTTTCTCAGAAACTGGAATCTCAAGGAATAGAACCAGAATATTCTATCAACTAAACCTGAAAAGAACCTCTATAAATTACAAAAACTAAAGTATTTTACTTCTTTGTAAAGAAATACAAATAGTTAATGTCAAGTCTTCTATTACAAGAAAGGGTATTTCCTCATGTGATTCAGTGTAGGGTGCCCTCTGGGTCCTCTTTCTAGCTTGACATTCTCCATCGCCTATTTGGTTCTACTTGTTTTCATAAGGGAATATAGTATCTTTTAACGTGGGCCTCTAGAATTTCTTAAGTTTGAAAAAGGTCATCTTCATAGCTATCAGATGTTAAACTGTTTTAAGCATCTTTGTAAAGGGAATGCAAGTCATCGCAAATACAATGTTGAATTCACTGCTTTGCACATACTAATCTTTGGTTTTACTGAATAAATAATAAATATTATATAGAATGCAGAATATAAACTCAGAAATCTAAATGTGTATGAGGACTGTACTGATGAAATCTGTATCTTTGAATGTTTTGATCGAATGCTAAATTCAGTGTCTTTATGTGAGATCTGACATCTCTCAGATAATTCATAAATCTACTTTGTCATCTTTTATTTATGTTTATATTATATAATATATATGTATGTAAAATACATATCATCTACATTTCATATTTTTGTTATCATATGTATAGTTCTAATTGTAATGTAGTTTAAGAAAATATACTTGTATATTTTATATCACCAAATAAATTGTGGAAGAAAAGTAGAAAATATATAAGAAATAATGTATATAGAATAAAAATGTGTAACCAAGGGCAAAAGAATATACTGGAGCTAAATGACTAATGAAAATTATAAAAAAGATATAATAGTTCTAGTTTGGTCAAAGCATACAGATATTATCTTTGGCTTTAGTGAGTTTATTGAAAATGAATTGGTATGAATGCATGCTTTGCCAGTCCTGGGTGCAAATTATAATGCTGCTATTGATTATCTATGTGAGTTCCTTAACATTTATAAGACTAGGTTTTCTCACCTGTCAAACAGACCTAAAAACTTGTTTAATTTTTTTAATACAATCTAAGTATCAACTTTAGATTGGCTCCTCAAGCCAAGACAATTCCAAACTGTGATGGTAAATCAGATAAACTTTGGTATAATTGCTAGAACATATGCCTTCTGAACTGGGATTATGTCAGGAGAAACTGGGGAAAAAATGGAAAATGAACCCAGACTCAAAGAACAGTGAAGATATTGACCTTGTTTATGATTGTCTCATTCTTCAAAAGAGGCTGAAGAGTACAAGGTTCTTCTCCTGACTAAAATATTTGCAGCTATATGATTGTATAATTCAGCTTTTGTTCAATTTCAATAATGAAGTGGGGAAGAAAATATAGCTGCACTAAATTACCTGCTCCCTGCACAGATTTGAATATTTAATAGCTCAATCAATGGCAAAGCAATTATAAATGTCTGCAAATAAAAATAATTCCTTGTTCCTGGTGTGCAAACATATGTATCTGCCTCCTTTGCCAGTTACAATAAAAGTTTGAAAAGCGACTTGGGAACTACTTGTCATCCTTCATTGTACTCATAGTGTACTGAAATCAAGTATCTTTATCTTGGTAAAATATGACTCATTACTGCGGAAGTTTGGATAGAGTGTCACTAGGCACAAAGCAGTAAGATGCATTAGATTGTGAATGTATACAGGGCCAGCTTCGTGGGTGTGTAAGCTCATAAAGGCCTCATGCTTGGTTTAATGGTTTGCTGTTGCTGTCTGGAAAATTCTTACTTTTCTTTTTGAGCTTGTGTTTTGCAAGTGAAATGCAATGGGACAATGGAGTATGGGCACAAATTCAGGAGAAATGCATACCATGCATGGAAACCATTCCTTGCTGCCCCATTTGCACTTACAAGGTCAAATAAGCACCAAATTCTGGCGAACCCATGGTATGTAAGAGTTCAGTAAGATTCCAAGCCAGTGCTAGGTAAGTGTGTCATATCTGCCTGGAGTAAGTAGGAGAGATGACAGACCTGAAAAGCCACACTTTATTCTTGAACTAGAATTAGCTTCAAACATCTAAAGAAGTCTGGCATTCAAAGAAAGATGAACAACCAAGGTACCCTTACCACATGTTTTCTTACTCCTGTTACTTTCCTTTATTAACCAAATACTTATGCTGAAATGATGACATAAGAGGAGAGGAGAAAGACAGAAAATCCTCAACCTCTTTTCTTTCAACCCTTCCTTGCTCACCAGCAAGTTGAAGGTAGAAAATATTCGTCTAATGTGTGCATAAGTAAGAAGTGACATAAAAACAATTGAGTTAGTTCTATGCAGTGTTTCTACTGTTCTGGTAAGAACAAAATACATATGCATATCCAAGTTATGAAATAAGAATTGTGTAATTTTGGTGATTCTGCATACAAATTAAATACTCATATTTGCATTTAAAACTGGTATTACACAACAAAAGATAAACGGTAAAATTCATGGTAATAATTTGAAGTTTTAAGTTTTCTTTACTTAGAACCACATTAAACAGCAAAAATATCACAAATCAAGAGACAACTGTGGAAGAAAGGAAAAAAGATTTATATTTTAATAACTTTAATGGCACATTTTCCTTGCTTTTTGAACAGGAGCTCACGGTTTTATTGTGTGGTGGGCCCTGCAAATTATGCAGCCTTGCTAGCACGGACAGAGTAACACGGTGGTTAATTTCAAGGGCTTTGAATACACGGAGAATTTGAATGATGTTTTGCCACTTACTTATGGCCTTAATTAACTTTTCTAAGATTCAGTTTTCTCATTATTTATTTATTTAACCAATCTGTATATATAGAGCCTACTGGGTAAACAAAACAGGACTCTCTACCCTTATGGAGTTTACATGGTAGAGAGGAAGACAGAAATTAAACCTATAAACAAAAAAATAAGTGCATAGTTGCACATTACGATATGTGCTATGAAAAAAGACCAGCATGTTTTGAGAAGGTTGGGAGGGTATTAAATTTATTTATTTGGGATGGTGAAATATCTTAATTCAGCTATAAAACATTGGTAGGAAAGATAACTGGGAGAAGGGTTGGGAAAGGGAAGAAATACAAATGCCTTTCTCACAAGACATCTATGAAAATTGTATAATTATATGTGTACAAGAAACATTAATGTGGCCCTGGAAATAGCAAAAACTGAATACATAATACATTTTATAATTACTCAAAGGCTTATGTAATAACATTTTTAGTCAGTCTGTAAGATGATGTTTAGTTTTACCTTCACCATCCATCCATATTAGACATGTGTGTAAATAGTTTTCTAGAAAGATCATTATTGACAAAACCACTCATTTAATGGTATTTAGCTGACCTATTTGTACATAATACAATTACATTCTGTTAATTCTCTACTTGTTTAGCTCTTCTCATGCACACATATCTGTTTCTAATGAACTTACCTAGAAGGTTTGTAATTTATGGTCTGAGTATACTTGTCACCTGATTTAGTTATGTTTCATTGCATTGTATACAACAGCATTTCCAAGAAAGCTATCGAAGGTATTTCTTTTCTGTCTTCCATTTGCTTTTACTTGTCACTGATTTTAACAACTGTTATGAAAATTCTGAGAGTGTCTTTCTGCTCTTTCAGTTGTCACTTTTGTTTTTCCCTTTCTGACAATCACGTTATTGGTGTCTCTTGTATGCCTTTTTTACCTGAAAAAACCTCTTGTATCATTTTGCTTAATGAAGCTCCAGCTCTGAGTGCAGGCTGGCTAGTTTCTTGCTGAAGCAGAGGAGGTACCCAGGAAAGGCTAGCAAATGCAGAATTATCTGTGGGCACACTCTTTTAACAGGTGAAGTTGGTCATTGCTGTCACTTCGCCTACCTTATCAGTAGTTCTCCTATAGTCTTCATTCCTTGATCACCCTGAGCCCTCAAGCTGAACTCTCAGAGACAACGTCCATCTACTTCAGCCTTGTTGTCATCCCTCAACTGCATCTTAAGTGATTGGCCTATCATAATCTGTCATGCACCCCAACCAGAGGCAGATGTACAATGAAGTTGATAAATTGTAAGCTTAAGTGCCCCGAGAAGGAGTCTAACAATGTGCTCACCATGCATATACATATTTGTTTAATTCTCTAAAGTAAGTTATTACAACTACTGTAGGTTAGTATTGCTATTGCTTTTCACTTCAGCTTTTGCTCCTTATTTCCCCTATGGACAGAGAGTGTTGGAGTGTTTTGGGATCTGACTAAGGGGGCAAGTTGGGTATACATTTAGCTTGAGTTTTGTGGGCTACATTTAACTGTGACTCACAGTCACTTCCATGAATACTTATTATTGTTATAGTTGTCTCAGTGTAGGAAATTTTCCAGACTGACACTTATCACCCTCCCTGCACCTGACACAAAGGTACAAATGCTAAAACCTGTATTGTTATGTAAGTGTGTTATAAATCACCTGGCATTGGCAGTATATAGATTTCTTAGACTAGCCAGCGGCTGATGTGTGGAAAATTCTTCCAAACATCATATTTGTAAACTTGTAACCAAAAGGTTCAGTTCTAATTGATGTCAAACCAAAAAAGAAGTTCTCTCCTGATAGTCATAGAATTGATAGAGGAGGGTTTGCTGCATTAGGCAAGTTTTATGAAATCATAAAATAGAATTGGTCAGAGTTCCTATCTTTTTAGAAAACAAACCTGTACTATTCCTACACCTGATGAAAATGCTTGTGTTTTATACCTCAACTGTCAACTAGACAAAATACATTTTGACAATAAATTAGACAAAATAAATTTTGATCAACTATGCTAGAGAAAAGATAGTTATTTTCGATTCTCTCTATAGAAAACATTATTAATATTATTGTTACATAAAGTGGTGAGCACTAAGTATACAGCCTAAAAATGTAGGAAAAAAGGATTATAGATGTGTGTTAATTAATTCACAGAAAGTATTTTCTGGCTTCTGTGACATTTGTGTTACGTTCAACCTTTTTACAATGTATAATTTGTTGTACTTTCTTTCCTAATTTCAAGCGAATATTCACTCTTCTATGTAATTCTGTATTCATACCTGCTATCTTTTGAATGTGTTGCCTTCAACATTCAGGCCAATGTGATAGCATTAAAAGAGGATGCCTTTAAGAGGTGATTAAGCCATGAGACCTGCTCCATTGTGAATGGGACTAAGATCCTTACTAAAGAGGCTCCATGCAGTATTTGGCTAGCTTGCCCTTCTGCCTTTTGCCATGTGAAGACACAGCATTGTTACCCTCCAGAGGATGTAGCCTTCACTAGAAAATTAACTTGCAGGCACCTTGATATTGGGCTTCCCAGCATCCAGAACTGAGGGAAATAAATTTCTGTTCTTTACTCATTACCCAGTCTGTGATATCCTGTTGCAGCAGCACAAAATGGGTTAAAACAATCACCCTATTTATTTATTTTTTGGTCTAAAAGAGGGTTCTCAAAATTATATAATCTTTAGTACTCACAAAAACTGTATCCATCCCTCACTCCAACTCTATATACCTTATTGTCAGAAACTTGGTATTACAGGGGTAACAAACATTTTGTGTGACCCTTTGTACTGGTTTTATGTTGGGGTACTATCCTGTCTTATGTACTCATCCCAGAGTCTTCCTACAGCCTAACCCTATGAAATAGACAGTGAACTACAAGGCCCTGCACTCTGGTTGTAATGGTATCCCACAGCTGGGAGTGAAACAGAAGTTAGTCAATAAGGGACCCTCTGTGGGCAGAAGAGAGACAGAAAGGAGTCCAGGGAGCTGGGGACATTAGGGGTGAAATGAGAAAAGACAGAGAAGGGATCAAAGGCACTGATAGAAGGGGACACATCTTATGGGCAGAGAGAGAGAGGGAGAGGCTTTACGTCCTTTTCAATTTCTGGTTCCATAGACTCTCAGTCTTGAGATTCGTGAAACTCTGTGTAACCTTATTAACACTAATGCTTTATATTTCTCATTTATTTAATTGAGTTTTGAGTGGCTTTCCATTCCTGGCAACCAGGAAAATCCCCCAAAATAATCCTTCTTGATGAATTTACATTTTATTGGAGGACTCTGGAAAATAATAACTATGATTAATTGAATGTCCACTCAATTATTGAATACCTACACCATCTCTAATCTTCATAACATTCTCAGCAGGTAGTCATTATTATCGGCATTTTGCAAGTGAGAAAACAGCCTCCGAGAAGGTGAGTAACTTGCTAAAAGTCATATAACTGGAAAGTGAAGCTGGATTGGAACTCAGCTAAGTCTGACTTCAAACTGTGTCTTCTTTCCTTTTACCATGTTGCCTGTCAATGTCTACAGTCAAAGAAATGACTTTCTGCTGGTGGAATTTTATACATAATATTGAGTGCATGATTGTCGAATGCAAGGACAGGAAAAAGCCATCCAGATCATCTAATTCAACCACTTGTGTTTACATTAAGATCATCGAGGTCTTAGAAAATGTAGCCCAAAATTCCAGAATAAGTGTTGCAGCAGAGTTCAGAACTTGGGTCTCCTGGCTTCCTTTCATTACATTTTACCTCTCCTGATAGCTTGAGAGAATATCAGATATAGCCTAATACTATTCTGCCGGAATTAAAAACTATCTACTTCTGGTAAACTCATATCTAATAACTAATTTTTTTATTCCAAAAGAGAACATTAATAGGAAATATTAAAGGACTAAAATATGAATTCCTTTTAAAAAGGGTTTACATGTTATTCTACACATTGATTTAAGATTTACTCTTTGTATCATTTAGTTCATTTTAAAACTAGAAAGATAGTAATACTTGCTATCATTTATCAAATACCTGCTGTGCTTTACATGCATTACTTCTAAACCACCCACAATGTAGTAATGATATTTACAGGGACAATAAAACTTAGATAAATGGAGTAATTTACACAGGGCTGCTCCAATGATAAAAGGTAAAACAGGATTTTTAACCCAGGTTAGGCTGACTACAAATAACAAGTATTTTATCAATTTTGTTGAAGTTTAACATGTATAAGATACAAAATGCGGTCATTTAGACATAGCTCATATTATTCCCTTGTTATTAGGTATTTCTTTTCTTACTATATGTAAAATGATTATAGCTTGCCATTGAAATCAGTGATCTGGTCAATAGCTTTTAAATATTCCTTGAACAGAAACCTTGATACATAAATACTTAGGAGCTGTGACTTTTCCCACTGAGCAGGAATTGCCTTTGAAGAAAGGATTATTAAAAGAGAAAAAACTCAGATGACCAGAGCTTTAAGATTTAAGAATCATTTCTGTACTTTAAGCTAAAGCCTGGGGATGTAGAAGATTTACTTAAGCCTGTAAGAAAAAAAAAAAAAAAAAAACCCTGAAAATTTTACCATCCTGAATAATGTATCATCCAAAAATAAACCAGAATATTATGAAATTCTGATATTTTAGAAATGTCTCTTTCTAAAATTGCTCCTTGGCTACGCTATGGTTGATTACCCTGATATTGATTTTTGTTCCTCTTAAATAAACAGATAGAGGTTATAAAGGTAATATTCTTTATCTGGACTTTTCACTCAAGATTCTATTGGAAGGAGAGTAGACAGGACTGGATAGTGTTTGGCCAATAGCCATTATTATGTGAGATAAAATGAATATAAATTTAGCATAGTGCTTGGCATATAGTAAAAGCTCAATATGAGTTAGCCATTGCTATTTTTATTATTGGCCATAGAAAGATGCCAGGGAAACCATCAGAAATGTGGATGACTTCCTAAAATGAACAGAACATTTTGTCAAATGTGTCATGAGATGTCCAAGTGAATGAGGCTCATAGTGAAATAAAGTGGTTTTATGTTGCTACAAGATGAGATTTGGTTCTCATCTGGCTTTGTGCCAGCCATGTCACAGCCCTTGTCGATTACTGTGGAAGTCCTGTCTGACCTACTGATGTGACACCGCTGACACCACAGTGTGGCCAGTGTCACCTGCAATGTATCAGCATTTCTCCTCCTGCAGGTGCCACATACCTCTAATAAATAGCTACTTTCTCACTCTGGGGATGCTCTTTGGTTTCTCCTCTTCTTGAACGTAGGGCCCCAGTTCAGGTTCTAGTGCTGCGTAATAACCATTCTTCTGAATGTTACAGCAGATAAGTGGGCTCACATCATTTTCCACTTGCAGCTATTTAAAAAGGGAAACAGGCAAGCCAAATGCTCTGCCAACATAGCCACATCGCTCCCAATTACTTTAACCATAAAGAGTGAAAAATATCGTTCAATATCTAGATAATTATTCTCAATAGGGCTCACAACCTTTGAAAGGCAGTTTGCCAAGGTCTTGAACATCACCATCTGGAGGGTGATGGCTAAATGCTGACTCCTGTCATGAAGTAGTAAGATGGAAGAGCACTGACCTTGGATAATTCCTGAAGGAAATTGCTGATGAAGGGTAGGTGCAGCTATGGTTTTGTTGTTAATTTAATAGGGAGTTGGTTGCAGGGTATCCAGCTGATGTGCCAGTGAAAATTGGTGTGTGTGAAAATTTGACTCCTGTTCAGATGCTGTCTTTGACAGCAGCCATTCAGGAGTTTCTAAACATTGCTATTCAACCCTTCAAGCACTGGACCACGGAGGACATCAAGATTACACCGTCCACATTTAAGGCTATTTTCTATTGTTTCCAGTAGTATATTGAAATTCTGTAAACAGAGCAAAGATAATAAATAACCACAATGATTAATTAATACTACTTCCCAGGCAACTGATTTTTTTTTAACTTTTATTTTAAATTCAGGGGTATGTGTGCAGGTTTGTTTATAGGTAAATGTGCAACAGGGGGGTTTATTGTACAGATTATTTTGTCACTCAGGTATTATGCCGAGTACCTCTTAGTTATTTTTTCTGATCTTCTCCCTCCTCACACCCTCCACCTTTCAGTGGTCCCCTGCATGTGTTGTTCCCCTCTGTGTGTCCACGTGTTCTTGTCATTTAGCTCCTGCTTATAAGTGAGAACATGTGGTATTTGGAATTTCTTAGTTTTCTAAGGATAATGACCTCCAGCTCCATCCATGTTCCTGCAAAGAACATGATCTCGTTCTTTTTTATGGCTGCGTAGTATTCCATGGTGTATATGTACCACATTTTCTTTATTCAGTCTACCATTGATGGGCATTTAGGTTGATTCTATGTCTTTGCTATTGTGAATAGTGCTGCAATAAACATTCATGTATATGTGTCTTTATGAGAGAATGATTTATATTCCTTTGGGAATATACCCAGTAATGGGATTGCTGGGTTGACTGGTAGTTCTGTTTTTAGTTCTTTGAGAAATTGCCACACTGCTTTCCACAATGGTTGGACTAATTTACACTCCTAGCAATTGCATATAAGCATTCCTTTTTTCGGTAACCTCACAAACATCTGCTATTTTTTTGACTTTTTAGTAATAACCATACTGAATGGTGTGAGATGGTATCTAACTGTGGTTTTGATTTGCATTTCTCTAATGATCACTGATGTTGAGTTTTTCTCATATGCTTGTTGGTCACAAGTATGTCTTTTTTAAAAGTGTCCATGTCCTTTGCCCACTTTTTAACGTTTTTTTTTTGTTTGTTTTAAATTTGTTTAAGTTCCTCTCAGATGCTGGATATTAGACATTTGTCAGGTACATAGTTTTTGAAAATGTTCTTTCATTCTGTGGAGTGTTTGTTTACTCTGTTAATAGTTTCTTTCACTTTACAGAAGCTCTTTAGTTCAATTAAATCCCATTTGTCAATTTTTGCTTTGGTTGCAATTGCTTTCAGCATCTTAATCGTGAAATCACTGCTTGTTCCAATGTCCAGAATGGCATTGCCTACATTGTCTTCCAGGGTTTTGAGAGTTTTGAGTTTTACATTTAAGTCTTTAATCTTTCTTGAGTTGATTTTTATATACGGTGTAAGGAGGGGGTCCAGTTTCAATCTTCTGCACATGGCCAGCCATTTATCCCAACAGAATTTATTAAATAAAGAGTACTTTCCTCCTGCTTGTTTTGTCAGCTTTGTCGACGATCAGATGGTTGTAGGTGTGCGGCTTTATTTCTGGGCTCTCCATTCTGTTTCATTGGTCTGTGTGTCTGTTTTTGTACCAGTACCAAGCTGTTTTGGTTACTGTAGCCTTGTAGTACAGTTAGAATTTGGGTAGCGTGATGCCTCCAGCTTTGTTCTTTTTGCTTAGGATTTCCCAAGCAACTAATTTAGAAAAGATGAGCCTCCTTTTGAATATGGCCATTTGGCTATCCTAATTTCCATTCTAAATTCACCTAGCGCCTACTTTACTTCTTGTTCCAGTCTCTCTATCAGGCAGGAAGAGCTTTGAAAACTTTAAATATGATGGAAATTGCTATTTAACTCCTACTAAAGCTAACATATATTTTCCTTAGTAACAGAACTAGAACTCTAATTTTCTTTTTTTTTTTTAGCTAGGCATTACAGCCATTCAACTTGGCTATTAGTCCAGCTAGCTATGACCATGGGTCTAAGCTCTGGCCAGTGAAATATATGCAGAAATGCTGACAAGAACTTTTGTGAACTTCTCTTAAAAGGGACAGGGAACATCTTTATTTTTCCCCTTTCTATCATCTGCTACTTTGAACACAAATGTAAAAGCTGGAACTCCTGCATCCTACTTCACCCACGAGTACCAGTGCCACACCCTCAGGGTAGGGGAATAATGACATGGAAAGAGCCTGGGGCCCCGAAGATTTTATGGAGTCATCACATCAGCTGTCTACTTCTTCCTTTTATGTAAGAGTCAAATATACTTCTTTTTTTTTTTTTTTTTTTTTTTTTT